>NW_028301262.1:0-330000 GCF_061612785.1 Hesperophylax consimilis | reverse complement strand
ATAATAATTATCTTTTCTTACGAGCCACATGCTGACTTACAATTAAAAGTTTACGGAAAACATTTTGAATTCAAATATTCAACCACACCGCTATTCACATACTTCTCTATGAAATGCAAGGTAATATGTTCACACGAAAAAATTTACAATCTTTAGTAAATCTAAGGTTAAGAAGCTTTATTTTATTTAATATTTTTGGAAGCAGCTCCGACTCACACAGCTCGTTTATCTGAGAAAGTTAAACGTGTATCTCAGTTTTTAAGAAAAAATTAAATACAGTCAACGAGATCGAATTTTCGGATGTGTTGAAGAACGATAATGCCGGCCTATTGTCAGTTTTCAAAATAATACAAAAAAATCCAATTATTAATAAATTAATAACATTATTCCACGTACCCACCTTCATATATTTGTTACTCCTATGATAGCCAGCGAAAAATAATAACTTAATATAATAACTTATAAGTGTACATATTTCAACTCGATTATATAAACATTATAAATAACACTATAAAACAGAAGTAAGCCGAGTGACCCATTTGGAGCATTGTGAACCATGTCATTTTACTTAATTCATTATTATTTCTCTTTTTCTTAATAAATATAAATTTTAATTTGTTTATTTACATGTATTTTTGTAAAAATCACGTTTTCTTAAATCATTATTGATAACAAACATATATATATTCTTCATCTTGATGCTCACAACTCTTTTAAAAACCAGCACTTGCTTCTTTAAACGAACAACATTTCAAAAAGGAAAAGCAGTGAAGAGTAATTTTACGAATTATTTTAGTTAACATAAATGATGATAATCTGTAAATTGATTATTATTTAATAATAAATAAAAAAAAGACAAAAGTTTGAGACAAACATTCGTCTTATAATATCTTGTTGTATGCACATATAATCTTTTAGTTTTAAAGTTCATATATTAAAAATAATAGCGTATCTATCAGTATTAATCAAACTTTTTAATTATTCATGTTACTTATAAATTTTTTTGTTTCATCAAAAAAGCAATTTTATTTTCCAAATTTAATTTTTACATCACATGTAAAAAAAATCCACAATTTAGCGCAAATTTAGCCTCCAAAGATCAACATCAAAGGAAATCAATAACATTCCAAAAAGTTTTAAATTGCTAACAAAGACTATTTTCAAATGAAAGCGTATTTGTAATTTATTAAAATAAATGTTCCCATATCGAATCATGGATTTTTTTTTAATTCCTTTATTTTTCCCAATTTTTTCATTAATTACAAACAATATTATGTAAATCAATACGAATAATGGGAACCCACTAAGGCGCAGCCTGTGCGTGGGTAATATGTATATTTAAGTTATTATTTTATTGTACCTAGAAATAAACAATAATTATAATAAAAACAAGATTACATTTTGTCTAAGCGGTTTGTATAAAAAGTGTTTATAATAGTGTATAGTGAAGTTATAAGTGTTTAGTGTAATATATGTGAATATTTTATGAGAAACATAAATTGATACAAATTAAATAAAAAAAGTTTCAACTGCTGTATAGAAAAGCCATAATTTTAATTGTTTTAAATATTGAGGAGGTTTTGTAATCACTTGAATATTTTTCGGTAAAAGATTGAAAGTACGAAGTCCAATGAAACTGCAGTGTGTTTGCATTTGTTTTGTGTTCGTTTGGGGAGTATAAAATACATTATTATTTCTAATGTTGGTTCTGTTTTCATTTATTTCGAATTTATTTTTGTTTTTAAAGATGTATTTCATAGTTTGCAAAATAAATAGTTTACGGAGACAGAATAGTTTAGATTCTTTGTATGGCTCATCTGTTGAAAATGTTCTTTTCCGACTATACATAACTTTGATGATATAATTTTGAATTATTTGTAAAGGTTTGATATGTGCATTAAGCGCACCGCCCCATCATATTATTCCGTATATGAGTGAAGATTGCACAAAAGAAAAATAAATAATTTTCAGTTTTTCAACGTTGAGCACTTCTTTTAGTCTGTAAAATGTGTATGTAAGATATCTTAATTTACATACGGTATTATTAATTTGTTACTGCCAGTTTAATTTTGTATCAATAACAATACAATTAAATAACAATTATAACAATTCCTACCCGGCTCAGAACAGATATTGTCTAGTGAGTCGGGTAGCGCACATAATTTGTAAACAAATATTGATGTCAATAAACGCCCGGGTTACCGGCACTTTAAAAATACCTAAATATTTAATCTTTTCAACTTTTCCGAGTTCAAAGCAAGATGAGCATATTTCTTGATTACAGTTAACGTTATGTATTCGAATTCTAAGGTTATTGGGGGGTTTATTTTTACTATTTTTAGAAAAGGTTAGGTAAAATGTTTTATTAAAGTTTAAGAAGAGTCTATTACCTTTTAGCCATGATGAGACATATGTAATACATTTAGTTGCCTTCAAAAAAGTTTCAGGCCAGGATTTTCCATTCACTATTATTACTGTATCATCAGCGTAAGATACAATTTTACCATTATGATTATGTTTTAACCTTTCCTCATCTGTGGTGTATTTTTACTACACATTGCGTCTTATAACTTAAATAACTCTATAAATATATTAAATTCGGGGTTCAGATTTTAGGTAATCTTCCGTTATACATTTATGCACGGAATTAAAAAATAATATTTTCCATAGTTTTCAAATTCAATAAAAAAAGAAATTTTTGTTTAGAATCGGAAACAAATTCACCAATACAATCAACCGTGCGACACTGCTACGCTATGTCCCGCTTTAGTTCACTATGTGGGATCATGAGAAATCCACACGTCGGCAGTTGTATTTGGACCTTCGATACCTACGACCGCATAGCTGTGTGTGTGCGTTTAGCGCCCATCCAAAGCCGGCAGTCAGTCGGTCGCCGGCTGTCGATATGGACTCCACGCAGGTTTTTTAGCATCTGCCGATGGTTTGTTCAAGTTTTCAGCTATTAGGTATATTATAATTTTATTCTTTTTTGATATAAAATATTATAAACATAAGCGATTAGCTATGAACATTTATATTTTTCCGATATAAAATCGCTCAATTTTAGATGTGTATTGACTACCCAGCACCGGAACGCGTTGATTTTTTTAGCATAGTAAAAGAAAGGTTAATGCCACGTTTAATAGGAACTGTCTGTTGGCTGTTCCTTTTGTAATAACTTCTCGTTAAGCATTTGTTTATAATCCCCTGTTCTCGTTAGGAAACCAAATTCATAGATGTTCGGGACCAAATTTGGTCTCCTAATAATTAAGGGGTTGAAATTAAACTATGTAACATTTTGTAATAGATTTATTCTGTTGCCGGGATAAAACTGTTGTGAATAAATTTTGACAATATTTAATTTTTCACACAAGTAATTAATCAAAACAGAAACAGCAAGCATTACTTAATTAATCGCGGCGCGAAAGGATTAAGTTGTTTTGATTAGCTCGTTAAAGATATGTATGTAGTAGACTGCATGAGTTATATCAGGTGCGAATGCATCGAGAATCATCCAGGTGGTAGGTAGATGGGCAGTACCTACGGTGTACTCTAGTACATTCCCATGCTATTCAATTTGCACCAAAGAACGTTCCCGAACATTATAGTTACTATCGCTACAATATGTTGCCGAGTACAAATGGGGATCTCTGACCAGACACGGGCTGACTCACATTGGAGAAAAACCGTTTTCATGTTTTTAGTGCAACTATTCTTCTTCTCTTAAGGGCAGTCTGACGAGCCACATGCGGACTAAGTGGAAAAAACTTTTCTTTATGTTCTGAGTTCAACAATACATGTTTTTGGAAGGGATGTGTAGACTGAATGCTGTAGAATTTAAATTCCTGAGGCGCATGTATGGTAAAACTATGAATGATTGTATGAGAAATGTGGAGATCCGCAAGGAGTGTAGGGCTGATGTAAGTGTAATGAGTAAGATCAAGAAAGTCACGCTTAGATGGTTTGGGCATGTAGAGCGAATGAACGAAGAAAGGAATGTAAGTAGAATATATGCAAATGTGAATGGTAGCAGAATTCGGGGACGCCCGAGGAAGACATGACACGACCAAGTGAATCAGGTACCTACTTGAGTCGGGCCATGTTAGGAGTCAGAATTATACAATAGTATCTATGAGACGATGTATGAATATGAGTGTGTGGCCAAGACTGAATTGTTTGGCGGTCCGTCCTCTCTGCTTCCTCCTGCGGCGAAAAACTTTATGGTTAGTTAGTTAGTTAGTTAGAATGTAACAAAAAATGTAACAAAGCATTGGAATATACGATTCAAGAGATTGAACAAGCAGAAAAAAACTGTAATATTGAATTGTTTGGTCTGGAAATGAAAAAAAAGTGGGTGTGTCAAGCCTACGCAAGACAGAAGTGAAACTTCTAGTATTCCTCTCTCTCTATTTTCATTTCATCATCTCTATTTTCTCTCTTAGGTTAGTTTGAAAATTAGAGGTTAAATAATTCAACGACGAAGCATGGATTTGCTTTTTCTAATATTTTCTTATAGATGAATGACGTTCGATTAATGTATAGTTCCAAAAATTTTCAATTTATTCACAAGTATACAATATTACATAAATAACAATATTACAATTAAAAATTACAAAGAAATTACAATGACAATTTACCAATCATGTGCCATTTTCATTGTCAATTTCATGAATATCATTTCCTAATGTCGTGATAATTGGGTTATGGTAACTAAAGTGCGAGATATATACATGAGCACTTAAATCCTTAATGAATCGTGCAAAAACTGCATCGATTGTTGTCCCGTGTCGGGAGAGAACGTTCGTGAGCGGCTCCCCCACCTCAACAAGCGCATATGGTGAGAGAGGGACAGTGAACGGTGAGCGGTGGTGGGGGTACCCGCATTTTCGTGTCGATCCTGACTCGGTTTTACTCCGTCTCCGAAAATTCATTACGCGCCTAAAGAAGTT
This sequence comes from Hesperophylax consimilis, assembly GCF_061612785.1. Classification (NCBI taxonomy): domain Eukaryota; kingdom Metazoa; phylum Arthropoda; class Insecta; order Trichoptera; family Limnephilidae; genus Hesperophylax; species Hesperophylax consimilis. The sequence goes on along the minus strand of NW_028301262.1, from coordinate 325,051 downwards.
TCACTTCAAAAATGAAAACATTGAAATACCCATTAGAAAAATTGCGGAAAAACTAAACACCAATTGCGACAACATTGAAAAAATTTGGAGACTTCCGAATAGAACAGACTCCAAACCGGCTAAAGTAATAGTGAAGTTCTTACGTCAAAAATACCGAGACAAGTGGTTACAAAAAAAGAAAATCATACTGACAAACAATGATATGTACGAAAATGGAAATAATGGCCGAATTTACATCAACGAAAATCTCACTAAAGAAAAAAAAAGACCTACTGTACATCACAAAACAAAAAATGAAAACAACATTTAAATATATATGGGTTCAAAATGCAAAAATATTAGTAAGAAGTGAAGGTGAAGGCAAAATCATCCACATCAAAAATGAGAGTGATATAAACAGATATATTTAACAATAAAATAAAAACACCTTTTAACTCGGAACACTTATTTTATCAGTTATAAATTCACGTCATGGAAGATTCAACACTATTTCAAACTCATAAATTTATCAAATGCTATAATTTGGATAGCTGGATAAATGATACAAAGATTAAAATGAGGTTTGTGGCTATTCACCTAAACATAAGATCACTAAAAAAGAATTTTAATTCATTTATTGCACAAATCAATGACGTTCTGCAGTTTATTGACGTAATCTTTCTAACGGAAATAAATTCTAAAAACGAAACAATATCTATGTTCAATATTCCAAACTTCATCGCGATTGCAAATACTCGAGAAAAAAGAAGAGGAGGAGGACTTATCATGTACTTAAAAAACCATCATACTTTTAAGGAAACCAACATTTCTTTTAAAAGCTGCGAGACAATCTACGGAGAAATAACCACCGTTTGTCAAGATATCATAAACATCCTTGCAGTATATCGTCCGCCGAGCAGCAACAAGAATATATATATCTGAAGGAACTGAAGCAAATATTACAAATGACCTCATCTGATTCAAACTACTTGTACTGTGGTGACATTAACTTGAACTTATTGGATACCAAAAATAGTGTAATTACAGAATATCAAAATCTACTCAGTGAAAATGGTTTAGAAAGTGTAATATTAGATGTGACCCGGGATGAAATATTAAACGGTAAAAATGTTTATTCATGTATCGACCATATTGCAATACGTAACCGTTGTAACACTGTATTTTCATGTATTGTAACTAACAAAATATCCGACCATTATATAACAGGAGTAGCAATCGGGAAAGAGGTACTTACAAAGGATTTAAATAAAAAAAGGGAAATCATTGATAGTAAATTGGTATATTCTAAATTAAAACTAGTAAATTGGGGAAAACTATTACAAACTGAATGTCCCTCAGAACTGTACTATACTTTGAAAAATATATTTGATAATATTTATTCGTCCTCGAAGAAAGAAATATCATTTGAAAATAATCTTAGGCACAGCAATCCATGGGTTACTGAAGAAATTAAGAACATGATTAAAAAAAGAGATTATCTTTACCGAAAATGTAAGAATAGCCCAAATAACCCGGTATTTCGTTTAGAATATACTCGATATAGAAACAAAACAAACAAAAATATTAATATTACTAAAAACGCATTCCACAAAAATGTAATAAATAGCTTAAACGGAAACCCGAGGAAACTCTGGAACGAAATAAACAACCTAATAGGAAAACCTAAACAAAATTTAGATAAAATAATCCTTCAACATATGGGAAATCAAGGAGACACAAAATTTTTATGCGATAAATTTGCTACAACATTCGTAAATGAAATAAAAGACATAAGACACAATTGTACTACAAAATTCTTAGATCGTAACATGTATACAACTCCTGCTATTATGTCAATGAGATTTAGACCTGTAACAGAAAAAGATATAATAAAAATAATTAATGATATGGATGTTAAAAAGTCAGAAGGCAACGACCAAATAAGAATTAAAGACCTGAAGTTAATTGCTGATAATATAATTCCATTCCTTACTAAATTAATTAACATTTGTGTAAATAAAAGCATCAAGCCTGACGAACTTAAAACATCCATCATCAGACCTATTTATAAATCAGGAAATCACAAAGATTTCACAAACTATCGACCAATTGCGATTCTCTCGTGTATTGATAAAATTATTGAAAAAGCTATCTTTAACCAAATACAATTTTTTATAGAAAAAAACAAAATCATAAATCCCATACAGTACGGATTTCAAAAAGAAAAAAGTACTACACACTTACTTTCTGATTTCACTGACCACATAAATTGTAATTTATGAAAAATATTACGTTGGTATAATTTTTATAGACTTTAAAAAGGCCTTTGACACATTGGACCATCAAACATTACTAAAGGCAATGGAAGAATGTGGTATTAGAGGTCCTTTAAATAAAATGTTTAAAAATTATCTGTTAAATAGAAAAATTAAAGTTAAAATTGACGGAATTTTCAGTGATGAAATGTTAACAGACACTGGAGTAGCAACAGGGTTGATATCGGGACCTACGTGTTATATAATGCAAGTAAACAGTTTACCTAACGTAATAAAACGTTGTAAATGTTACATGTTTGCAGATGATACTTGCATTATATGTGCTGACAGAAATCTACAGAAAATTGAGGAATTTTTACAAACAGATCTAAATAACATAATTAAATGGTCCCACGACAATGGAATTATTATTAACGCAAAAAAAACAAAATATGCTTATACACTCTCCATATGCAAGTTGTCAGGATAAAGAACTGCATATAAAAAGTCATTCATACGATTGTTTTCACACAAAAAACCGATCTCTGCCATATAAATGCCCAAACATAGAAAAAGTTTACCAATATACTATACATACCTTGGTCTTACAATAGATGTCAATTTTAACTGGTCAAATCACATTGAAAATGTATGTAATAGATTAAGATCCATATTAGGGAAATTTTATCACCTAAAAAACTTTGTTAATAAAAATATATTATACTGTATATATAATGCATTAGCGGAATCAATTATAGGATACGGAGTAAATAGTTACGGATTAACGTTTAAAACGTACTTAAATAAAATAGAACAATTACAAATCCGTTTCCTAAAATTGATATCAGGCAAAAAAAAAAATACAATTATGTGAAGGCGATTATAAAAAAATATTTTCTTTGTGTAATGTGCTCTCTATACATAGTAGGATAGATTACCAACTAACGCTAGATGAATTCTGGAATACAGAATTCAAAAAACCTGTAAACCATAACTACCCTACTAGGCATAGAGAAGCACAAATGTTTAATATTAAAATATCGCAAAATGTATACGGAGATAGAACAAAAAGACATAAAATTCCGGAATTGTTTAACTCATTACCAGAAGATATTAAAAATGAGACATGTCATTCAAAAATAAAAACGAAAATTAGATCGTTCTACCTCCGTCAAACATAAAAACAATTAATATTGTGGTACCTACCAAGATATCAAGTTGAAATTAAATATATTATTATAAACTAATAAATAGAAAAAGTGAGAGATTTCTTACAATTAAACTGATTGCTCAGTTTTGTAAGATCTAAGCAAGAGAAAATAATGTACAAATAAAAAAAACTGAATAAACACATATAACAAAAAGTTATGTTTTACGAAACACAGGTTGTGACACAGTGGAGAAAACCCGTGTTCATGTTCTGAGTGCAACTATTCATGTTTATCGAAGAGATGTTTTTCAAAACACATGATGACTCATAGTGGAGAAACACCATTTTCATGTTCTGAGTGCATGTTCTCAAAAGGGTATAATAGGGAGATAAGTTATAATTCACAGAAGAGTGGGGAAAAGAGTTTTCGTGATCTAAGTGCAATAATTATTTATAGTCTCGAAAAAGTTTTCTGACGAACCACATGCTGACTTGCAATAAAAAGTTTTCGGAAAACATTTGTAATTAAATATTTCAACCACACAGTTATTCACAAAATTCTCAATGAGATTTACGGTAATGGTAAACATGAAAAAAGTAACAAAGACAATAAAGTTAATCTAAATTTTGAAGAAAAAATAATAATACGGCCAACGAGAAAGAAAATATTGATGTGTTGAAGAACAATGGTACCGGACAATTGCCCACCAAAATCCAGTCCAAGCTATCCTGAAACGATCAAACCTTACTACATCGCAAGCAACGAACGATGCATTCGAACGTCATCTCAGATACTCTTTCATAATTACATCTTTTATCATGATCCTTTTACGTACATACGCCTCAGGGATCTCATTTCCAATTCAAGTTTTATTTCGTCCTACTCTCAGTAATATACCTCACTCTTTGTCATTTATTTCAATTAACTGATTTGATTTCAATTAATTCACTGACTACGCGATTAAAACAGCAACGACATGTTTATATTTCAATTCTTAGTTTAAAACGATATTTCACCATAATTTAGAAATTGGCATGTATTAAAAAATGTTATGTATAAAACATTCGAAATACCGAAATATTATTATGACCACCCTCTATAGAGCTGTAACAAACGATAAGTTGATACAATTTGCTGATAAAAGAATGAAATATTATTTATTTGTTGCATTTTCCATAAAAAATTTGTATCGTTCTCTGCTGTGTACATCTTTAGACACTGTGTCTGTTTAAATCACCCGGAAAGACACTAAAATAACTATGTAAAAAGCAAAATCACAAGTGAAGATATTTACTTTTGTTGCGCTAACGAACGAATGTATGGTATAAAAGCAATCACGTGATCATTCCGCTGTGCTGCCATTGGCTGTTTGGTCTGTTAGAGTAATTCGCCCGTAACGGAGAGTTAGCATTTCATACATAGGCTAAGATATGGCTTGGATGTTGGAATTGTTGGATACATTTATATGAAATGTAACTTAGCGGCCGGTTTAAAAATGAGGGTCATTTTGGCCAACGTGCGAATGTTGGATAAGCACGCTCGACATGTTGTTTAATTTTGGTGGATTTAAGACAAACTGCGTTTCAAAAACACATTAAAAATAAATATTGATTTTATTCACTTGTATCGCATAAATAAATGCTTTCTGAGTACAACTGTATACTTAACTCAATTTCGCCAAAAATGGTCTGTTGGATAAAAACGAACTAGAGCGACGATTTCACTATCATTTATAGATTTTCTTCCGGAAAATGTATGTACATAAAACATGCATATTATATTGTGCCCCTGAGGTGATAGCTCACAAAAGCGGCGCTACAAAAATTGTCCAATATTATTATTATTATTATTTGTAGAAAGTAGAGAAAACTCGATGTTTTTTAATCAAGTCGTAAAAATCTATATTTTCAGGCGCTACATTGCTAACTCTGGCTAAACCTTGTGAGATACATCAAAATAATGTACAACGGAATTGTATATCTTAAAAAGGTCTGGAAGTTCGCGATGGCATGTGTCTTTCTCCAAAAGTTAACCCCCAGAACGCCGGGTACAAGTCAGAGAGTAAAAATTAAAGTAAAAAGAATCAGATCCATGTACAAGTAGGAATAAGGATTAGTAATGAAATCTCCCTTTGCCAGATCTGATATCTCAATATGATCGTGTAGGTGGAACCAATGAATGAGAAAACGTTATTTTCTAAATGTTTCCAAAGTTAGGTAAAGTCTGCTAGTAGCCATAAAGTAGAAAACGTTTTTTTAAGTAAATTATGGTTTTCTTTATTCAAAATTAAATAAGTGATGACGTTTAAGTTTTTTAAGTCCAATAATTTTCCCAAAATTGACAGTTGTACGGAGGATAGTTTCTATCTAAATTATTTAAATCGCAATATTTGAAAGCAAAATTAACTAAGTATAATATTTTGTTGTGAATTCAAAAAATATCATTTGTAATAAGACAAAGACAAATACAAAATTAAACTAAATATTAAAATAACAAGTGATTTTTAGCAAAAAATTTAAATGAAAAAAGAAAATCGGTTATCAATAGAAAAAATCAGAAACTTGTAGTGACATTTGAAAATTATCCATTCATTAATTAAAATCAGAAATTAAATTTAAAATTGGTAAACTTTAACAAAATGTGGCCGAGGAGTATTTTGATTTTGGTATGTTTATTGGCATTTCTGGTATCGATGAGAACATACGATGTGCCAGAAATTGTCAGGTCCTTGGAGCTGGAAGGAGTTCCCTTCGAGAACCTTCCGACACCCGAAGAACAGATGTTTCGCTTGTCAGAGGAGGAATTTCAAGACTATTTCGAGTTTTGGATGCACCTCAAAAGGCAGAGCACGACGGGTTTGCCACACGTTCGAGGTTGGTAGCAATAAAAAGATTGATAAGTTGGTTTTTCAGGAGGACCTGAAGAAAATAATTTCCTCAGGGGCTACGTCATCTTTGAGGGTGGTCTGTGGGGGCGTCTTTTTAATGAAAAGAAAAAGGGGTGGGTAAGAATCTAGGGATCAGTGCGTCCAAGAGTGAGGAACATTTAAATCAATCCCCCCCGCTGCGGAGTAAGACAAGGGTCTCCGTGAACCAGCCTCTCCCGATCCCAGGCGCATCCGCCGCCAAGACCTAAACACACCTCGTCAAATCACTAAACGCAACGAACCACTTGGTGTGGACCTACGGCAAAGGTTTATAGTGATTTGTTTTTGGGGTATTGTGCCGTGTTGCGCTACTTCCTTATTTAGTAAGCTTGTAATCTGATTAAACATCTGCCCTTATGATGAACACTGCAACGCTGTCCGAAACGTTGGCTAAAGAAGAAGGTAGCGCAACACGCCATAATAACCGGGCCCTTTACACCTTATGATAACTAGATGGAGCCCCCGTGGCTGAGCTGATCACTTGACATTATATGTTTTTCCTTCTCAGAAGCTCCACTCCTTCTTTCTTTGAAAGACCCTCCAGACAAAGGTATTCTTACCGCATGAGGAAACCATATCAAGTGCCCCCCACTGTTGAATTTGGCAGTTACCTCTGGTCTGGAGCACCAAAATACCTAAAAAAAAACCCTAGACTGCTGAAACGGGCGGTCCGTAGATTCTGTCATAGATTCCCCTATCTTAAAAAACTGATCGCAACCTTTAGAGCAAAGGCGTTAAGTAGGCATGCTGTCCTCGTTCTACCGGAATTACAATTGAAAATGCTCTGAGGATCTAGCGCTGATGATCTCTTCATCACCCGCGGCCAACACATTGCCATTTGTTACATGAGAACGGGTCGCTTCTAAGACTCGTTCTTGAGTTCAACAACTTGGCTGAGGAACGATTTGCCTGCTTCTGTGTTTCCTCTCTTCTACAACATGGATCTTTTTAAGACCCACGTTCGCTCCTTCCTCTCCCCCAAAAAACCCTCCACACGGCATTGATGACATAGGCCCTAAGGAATAAATTTCTCTCAGTGTGTTCCTACTTAATTTTTTGTGCCTCTCCAACACCATAATTTGTTGACGGTTCCAGCCCGATGCTCCGTACCACTTCATGGCTTCAATCCGTCCCGGCCGCAACCTGTTTACGTCTCCAACGGTTCTCTGCTAACTACCAACGGCAACGGGTATCTGGTGTTCCCGTACGGTGGTGCAGTCACCGTTGCTTGTCCAGGAAGCTACCTAGTGCACCCCAGTGCCACCGTGCTGAAGACGGAGGCGGTGAGAGACTCCATCCAACCTCACCAAAATTAATATTACATAATCTAACACAAACTAAACTATCCTAGCTTCACTTAACCTTAAGATCACCATGTCTCTAGCGCTTTCCTGATGCACCCATTGCTAAAGACGGAAGCAGTACCTAAGTGTCTTGGTGGGCGGTGAAAGATACATCCCAACCTAACTTAACATGATATCACATAACCTAACTTAACCTCACCCAAACGAAACTATCCTAGTATCACTTAACATAAAGAATACCATGTCTCCAACGATTTCCTGGTGTTCCTGAGATCCATTGCTAAAGATGGAAGCAGTAAGTGACTTTGGGGCGTTGGAAGACACATCCCAAACATTTCATAACACAACCTAACCTAACCTCACCTTAAAGTAATGCACCGTGCAGAAGACGAATTTCAGCGAAAATAAATCCAATCTAACCTCATTTAACCTAACCAAAATATGTCCAAAAGCTTGCAGCTTAAGAATTTTAATTTTGTCGCCGAAAACCTTTATTTTATTCAAATTTATTTAAACATGTTGATATCATTTTATTCCGACATTCTGAAATTTTGCACACTTGACTTTCAAAACAAGAGGAAAGTCACTGTCTACATTAGATTTCTAAAAAAAAATAATAAAGCCCAGGAATTCAAATAGTTGACAGATGTATGTTATTATTATTTGTAGTAATAAGTATTGCCTGTACAAAGTGTCTAAATATTTAGTGAGTGTTCCGTCCTGACCCCAACATGTAATTAATAGCACTTGTTCAGGTCTTCCTTTGCACTGGAGGGACGTTGTTCTCCAGTCCCAGCTGGCTTCCCTCGCCAGCCGATTTCAACTCCCTGTCCTGCTTCGCCGACCCGTCTGCCTTGGAGATTCAAGCCGGTGCATGTGACGGCGGGGACTTTGCCGTCAGCGTCGGGCTAAACGTGTCTGGCTCACTCCACGAGCTGTACTCGAGCTGCTTCCAGCGCCGAGAAGCCCAGCCGTCGTACGTGACGTACAGGCAGGAGCCCGAGAACTCGGACTTCATGATAAAGGTGCCGCGGCCATTCTTCATCCAAGGTGAGGTGGGAAGGGCAAGGTCAAAGAGGGAAGGGAAAGATTTGTTTTAAAATTTTCTACAATAATACTAGGAAATCAGAATAAAACAAATCACACTTAGTAAGATATATTTTTTCTTTCAGACCAGAAGTTCTTCACAGACCTCGACATGAACCGCCTCTTTTCGCGCGGCTCTCAGCTAGCCGCCTTCGACTACACGCTCGGCTCTGGCATGGGTAACCAGTACATCAGCAATTCCAACTTTATCAACCGTGGCCACCTGGCGGCTAAGACGGACTTCTCCCTGGCCGCCGGGCAGAGAGCCACTTTCTCCTTCCTCAACGTGGCACCGCAGTGGGAGAACTTCAACGGGGGTAGTTGGAATACTCTAGAGCAGGTAATTTCTCTTTCATCGTAGCTCCTTGGTGAACTTCAATGCGGGCAATTAGAACAGCCTAGAGTATGTGACTTCTCTTTCAATGTATTCCCTTTGTGAACTTCAACAGGGGTAATTGGAACCTTAACGGGGTCAATTGGAACACTTTAGAGCAGATGATTTCTCTTTCAATGTGCCTAGTCCCTTGGTGAACTTCGACAGGGGAAATTGAACATTCTATAGTAGGTGACTTTTCTTTCAATGTAGCACCTTGTGACATGATAAACGAATACGAAAGGTTTGGGTTTTTTCCTTAATTTATCTTTACTTTTCTTTAATGTTCTATTCATAGAATAAAGAAAAAAGTAGTCTTGCCTTCCATTCAAATTAAAAATTGTAACATTTGTCGCCATTGACTTTTGGTTCTTAACCATTTAAGTCTCTCTTACGGGTCATTTAGCCTGACCTTTAATATCATCATCCCATTTGAATTTCGTAATCATAGTTAAGCACAGTTTTGCCTATTTATTACAACGACTTCACTTTCATCTTTTCCAGGACCTGAAGAGGAGGATTGCTCAAAAAGGCGCCAGGACGAAGATCTATACCGGCACCCTGAGGATACAACATTTATTGTTTATTTGCAAAAACAGTATGAACCAGAACATTGCAATATCGATAATTAACATTTACAAAAAAGTGAATAACAAATAGGTACATTTACAAGTGGGACAAAGAAAAAAGTTTCAAATTTAGATTTACAATTTTAAGTATTGAGTAATAATATTTCACGTTTAAATACGTTGTAGGACATGTGGAAAATATCCACATTTCCTGCGAGGCAGTTAATTAACCTAGTGATTCTTCCCAAGGGCATCACCATTGGTAAGTTAGTTCTGCACCTAGGAAGAATCAAAAGCCTGTGTTGGCGGCCTCGCGCGAAATTATCCGGGACATAAAATCCTATTTTAGCCAGAATGTCTGGTATTGATACTAAACCGTTTAGTAGCTTATACGCCATCAGGAGTAATGCAACATCCCTTCTGGAACTAAGGCTGCATATACCCAGCATTCCCGAGATAAATGCTGTTGGAAACAGCCATGGGTAATAACCAAACTCTCTCATGTAGAGGTATCGTAAAAACTTTTTTTGTATCTTCTCGACCATTAGTACATAGACAGTGTCCTCTGGCCCCCATACCTGAGATCCATTCTCGAGAATGCTACGCACTAAGCTAAAGTAAAGCAGCCTTATTACTGCAAGGTTGGTCAAGTCTTTCGAATTGTGTATGACAAAACCCAACATCTTAGTGGCTGATTTACAGATCTTTTCAATATGAGCGTGAAATGTTAAGCGAATGTCGTACACAATTCCCAAGTTCTTGCAAGTCACCATGTGCTTCAGTGACGTATCTTTCATTTTGTAATTAAAATATATGGTCTTGTGTGCCCTTGTAAAGCACATCACTGAACATTTTTGGAAGTTGAACCCAAGTTTGTTATCAATACTCCAGTCAATAATTGCATCGATATCTTCCTGGAGCTTTCTACAGTTTTCTATCGATCTTATTCTCAGAAAGAGTTTGATGTCATCGGCAAAAAGTAGAAAACGGACGAATTTAATCTTTCCCTGAATATTGTTTATAAAAATTAAAAACAATAGGGGTCCTAAATTGGATCCCTGCGGCACACCAGAATTTGTAGGATATGCATTAGAGTTGAACTCACCATAGGACACGAATTGTTCTCTTTCACTCAAATAGTTACAAAAGAGTTTCAATAAGTTTTCCGAAAAACCAATTTCTTCGAGCCTATTTAGAAGCACTAAGTGATCAACTCTATCGAAAGCCTTTGCAAAGTCATGGTAAGATGCGTCAACTTGCTCGTTGTTATCGAGTGCTCTCGACAAGTAATCTGTAAATACCATTAAATTTGTAGTGGTTGATCGGCCATGTCTAAATCCATGTTGTTGTTCGATCAAGAATGGTTCAACTTTGGTATAAACATATTTATGGATAATTATTTCCAATAGTTTAGCAGGTGCGGAGAGAATCGCTATAGGACGGTAGTTGGTTGTTTGATACTTGTCGCCATCTTTGTGTAAAGGGGTGACTTTCGACAGCTTCCATAATTTAGGAAAAATTCCGTTTTTAACCGTAAGATTAAATATATATAGAAGTGGCTTTCATAATGGTTAAGAACATCCCTTAATAATAAAGGGTGGAATGAAATCAGGACCATACGATGTTTTTGGTTTCAATTTCTTTACTGCTAAAACAAAATCTACAATATCAACGCTATGAATAGATATATTTTGAGCTTTTGTTGATTCAGTCTGTCTTGGAACATAAGATTCAAAATCAACTTTTTTTGAATTATATACGGATTGAAAATACTTTGCAAAGGCTTCCGGTATGTCGGATCCTTTGTGTGTGCTATCATTTAGATTAACATGACTTAAGAAACCTCTGTCACGTTTCTTGTCAGAAATATATTTCCAGAATGATTTCGGATCGTTTTTCACGTTATTCTCTACCTCCGAAATATAATTTTTGTGGGCTATTGAAATATTGCGTTTAATTCTAGTACGATAAGTTTTAAATAACTCGTGTTCACTTTCCAAACCTGATTGTCTCCACCGCCGGTGATGTATGCGCTTCATCTTTATGTCCCCAATAATTTCGCGCGAAAACCATTTAGGATAGTTTTTTTTTTGGATGCCTTTTTTTTCTTGGGAAGCATTCATCTAAATACGCGAATAGGATATCGTAAAAACATTTAACTGCCTCGTCAACATCGGAAATCTCCAAGATAGCCTGCCAATTGTGGTCACGCAGTTGGCTGTACAGCTTCTCAAAGTCTCCCTTGTAGAAATTCCAACCACGGAAGTTATTTTCTGATAGTATATGATGATTTTTTAACGGTTTATCATGTTTAAGGTTAATTTCTGACAAAAGTGTGGGATGATGGTTGTCTTCTGGAACAAGACAGAAATCAGATTTTTCTATGACCATATTAAAATTACCTAGCACTAGATCCAAAGTACGACCACTTGAGTTCAGAACTATATTAAATTGTTTCAGCTGAAATAGTTCCATAACATACGAGAGTTCGGTTTTCACAGCACGTGGATTTTGTGAAGAATTGATATTAAAATCACCAATCACTAAAATTTTCTTGCGAACAAGGTAGTTTAAATTACTAATTAGCATTTCGAAAAAAGTCGTGTAAACACTTGTTTTGGAACTGGGTGGTATATAAACCGCACAAATAAACAAACAAACGTCGTGAATAGTGACCTTGACCCATAAATTTTCATCGCCCGTTTCTAGTTGTGAAAAACGTTCTGTCTTCATGTTTTCTTCATTCCGTAATGCCATCAGTAGTCCACCACCTCGTGTTTGTCCAGTGCTTCTGTCCTTTCGGAATACGATGTATCTACTGTCAAAAATCTGTGCGTTGAAAATCGATTCATTAAGCCAAGTCTCAGTAATTACGATAAACTTATGTTCTTGGCTAAGAACATTTTCATAAAATTTGTTCATCTTCGATCTGAGTCCTCGAACGTTTTGGTACAATAGTAGTCATTGTGTTTGAAGTGGCTTTTTATTGTTTTCTTTGTCAGAAATACGTTTTTTGTAAAAACTAAAATGACGGACAACCACTCCTCGGGGCCAAAGTTTTTCTTTTAATAACAACTCGATGTTCCGCTCGTCGACTCCTATTTTAAAGGATGAGTATTCTTTAGAAAACGCCATAAACTTTTCAGCATTACAGCTGAGAGCTGTATTCGTTTTGACATGGGAAATGACTTCCTCCGTCGTCGTGTCGGGATCTAAGCGTGAAACGATAATAAATTTTTGTTTGGGTATTACTTTAATCTTACTCGAGTCATTGGTTCCTACGACTAAAATTTTGTTTTTATTGCGTAAGGCGGCACTGTATGATAACAATGGGCAGGAGGGCGGCTCGGTGCGGGGGGGTTTGCTTGACGTTAACGCCGCTGCTCTCAGCCGGTGTAACCGACTCGGAGGCGGGGGCGGGCGCAGGGGAAACGGTAACTGGTTCACTGCTGTTTGCCAAACGAGGCTGGCTGACTGCAGGTGTGAGAGAGATGGTATCAATATTCTCACCTGAGTTTGAATTTTGGTTGATTTTTGTTTTCGATCGCGTTGTAATCACCTTGTCATTCGCACTGTAGGTACTCCGAAAGACTTCAATACTCGTAACGAGCCGCGAAATGATATTATTTTGAGTGATTATTTCATTCGATAATTGCCGAATTATTCGCTCCTGTTCGAGATTTTTAGTTTTCATTGACGATAGTTGCGTGTAGCAATCATACAGTACTGCGATGCTTTGCTTATTAGACATATTTATTATTATTATTCGTTAACAAAATACGCGCGACGAAACTGTGTGCGTCTTAACTCGTGACGTTTTTGAAACTGGATACTGAAGTTGCGGGACCACAGAGGTAATCTGCAGAATATGTACCTCAGTCCGGAAGATATGAAGGTGCCCATTCCTCTCTGGTTCTATAAGGTAACATCAAACTTTACAGCAAGTAATTTCTTTTACATATAAACACTACCTTGGTATACAGAAAACAGGGACGCTAAATATGCACTTTTTATTATTAAAATACTTTGCATTAATGATAATTTATATGACACCGTTTTCAAGGGCACTGATTAAATATATATATATATGTTTTTTATTATTATATATAAGTGGGTACAGTAATATAATATGAGTATATAAAAAATATATTTTCATTACAAAATATATTTATGTTCGCAATCTCTCCAATGAAGAAACTGGTTCTTGTGCTTGGTGAGAGAGTTACACTAATTATAAGAAAAATAGAATATCATTATGCTATAAGTAAGTATATATATGATGGGAACAATATATATAAAGAGACGAAATCTAAATACAGTGGAGATGAGTATAGACTGATAATAAATATCAATGAAGGGAAAAACAGGCAATTATTTAGTTAATTATTTCTGAAAGAGTAACTTTAGTTTTAGTTTAAGTATGTTAATATCCTTTATTTTTTTTTATTTTTATCTGAAAGTTGTTGAAATACTTTATTCCTAAATATTTATAGTTATTTTGCATTTGTTTGGTATTACATTTTGGAATTTTGATATTGTATTGATATCTTTTAGATAAGTGGGTTTCAAATTTTGTGATTATATTATCTTTATAAATTTGGATAATTATTGCATTTTCTCTTTTATTCTCTCTCTTATTTCTGTATATCCTAACATTGAAATCTAAAGAAATATGGCTACCATAATACGGGCATGTGCCTAGTATGGTGGTTGTAGAAACAAAAAACCGTAATCATTTAAATTTTTATGAATAAAGAAACACAAATTTTTTTTTTAATAATTAATACTAGAACTACTGACTTAAAACTACTGACTTACATCTAAGACTTATATCTAGTGACTTATGACTAAGATAATAATGAGAAGTAAATATTTCAGTTTCCGGAAATGGAAAATAATGCATTTTATTAATTACTAACTGACGTGAACCCGGCGTTGCTTGACTTTTATCTACTATCTGTAAATATAATATCCATAACCTGTAGGAAGATATTCTCTAAATGATAGTGAAAACCCTATCAAACTCCGTTGCATACTTTAGAACAGAGGTTCCCAAAGAGGTCTTTATGGACCCCCAGGGGTCGATATCGGCTTGCTGGGGGTCTATGTCAGCGAGAATAAAACTTGGGGGTCCACAAGATTCAAATGGGGATACATACGAGCGGACCCCCATTTACCTCAAGTCAACATTTAGTAGTTCCGTAAATGACACAATAGACCTAACACAAATATAATAGACTGAGAAATTACTTATTTGATATTTGTATTTTTATATTTCGTAAGGTTGTCAATTGAGGTTTATAAATATAAATATGTGGATTAACCACAGTTTGAAAATGGCCTTGTAAGCCGAAACAGCTGTCACAATAATAAAAAAACTAAAACACTTGCAGAACTTAATAATAATATTATCAAATTTAATCTAAATTAAATTTATAAAAAAATAAATAAATGGAGTTCTACGAATTAAACACAAAAACAATAAATAAATAAAAAATAAAAAATTTATAAATTTAGTCTACGTTCCTTTTCTCGTCAGAATTAATATATTCAAGCAAAACATTGCACATTGGAAGCCACAAATTTTCCTAGTTCCCCAACTTGTTTTTGAAAAACGTCCAGGACGTTTAACATTTAAATGCACTTCACACAGAATTCAAAACTAAGTTTGAGGATATTTTGACTAAATGACTGGAAATGGAACGTTAAAGAATAGGATATCATGTGACAAGAAGAACTGACCGTAATAATCACCGACAAGAAGAACTTAAGGGGCAGTTCTGTAGGGCCAGTTACAGAAATAAATTCCCGTTTCCTAACCTGCTTCATTTTTATTTGGTGTAATACCTCACAAGGGCACCCCTGTCTGCACAGTGTAAAGACAGAGGAACTATACCGCCACCCGGTTGTTGGACAGTCAGGGGATGAGAATCTTCTTACGAAAAAGAGAAATGATTATCAAATGGGACGTTAATAGTTTTTGGAAAATTCAGTATTCGGCAGACAGGGGGGGTCTATGGAAAAAAATATATTTGTAAAGTGGTCTACGGGGAAAAAATGTTTGAGAACCTCTGGTTTAGAAGAACTAAGCGGAAGAACAGACAGATGCGGGTAGTGACTTTGTTTTATACTATTTAAAAAGATACCAATTTATTGTCACGATTACGAATTTACTAAAAGCTTATCAGGAAACCGGCCTGTAATCCTGTTTTCAGTTCATTATGATTCGGGATGCTCCAGAATGGATCTTCTTCGCGGATGGGGGATAGAGGGCTACCACACCATATAACTCCCTTGATCGTATGGGGACTCGTTTCTGCGTTTAGCGGCACGCACATGTTGTCGAAGTTTTTTATAATGCTACCAATATTGATATTTCTTTTCAGTTGGTGTACGACAGTGCGAACAACGAGTCGGTCGTATTCCTCGGCCTGAACAATCCTTACGTCACGGCAGAGCAGGCTGAGCAGGATCTGGAGCCGTGTCGCGATGTCTGCGCAGGCAATTCCGCCTTTCGCTGGCTGACCTGGCAGCCGCGCGACATGAGGCGCGGTTACTCCATCTGCTGCGAAGTCGGCATCTTCCGGAGGGCCGTGCGGCATTTGCCAGACTTTGCGGCAGGTGAACTATTCACGTGATGGATTGTTTGATTTAAATAAACAATAATAAAGTATTCCTAAATTTTTTTAAATGCCCGTATCGAAAATCCTATCATGCATCAAAACATTATTCTAAAAATAAGCAAAATTGACCTTGGTATTATTTTTGATAATAAATTAACTTTTGCTCCGAAAATAAATGAAATAAATAACAGTGCAATGATATGTTTGGTGTTTATTTTGAGGACAGTGAATAATAATAATGAATTAATTCATTAAAATTATTATTCACTGGGTTGGTGAGAAGCAATCTAGAGTATAATTTGACAATCTGGGCTCCACTGAATAAGATTCAACAACTAAATATAAAGAGAGGGCAGAGTACATTTCTTAATTACTAGCTGACGTGTACTCGGCGTTGCTGTGGGTTATTCTTAGGAGATAGACATTTGCCATCCTGGACTTAGGAGATAGACATTTGCCATCCTGGACTTAGGAGATAGACATTTGCCATCCTGGACTTAGGAGATAGACATTTGCCATCCTGGACTTTTTGTAGGCCTTTAAAAGCAATACAATTCCGAAGCAAATTATTTTGATCTATCTCATAAGATTTAAACAGCGGTAGTAATGTAAGCGCCAGAAAATATTTTTTTACGACTTGATTGCAAAATATCGACTTTTCTCTACTTTATTTAAATATTTTACGCATTTGTTATACACAAAAACCTTTTGAAAGAAATTTTGTAAATGATAATGAAAATGCTATCAAAATCCGTTGCGTAGTTTAAAAGAAAGCGCACAAACAGACTGTTTTATACTATTTAGAGATAAATTAGACCGACCGACTTATTACCCAATTACTGATTTAGTTTGTCTTTTCAAAATAGCGAATGACAGATTAGACCATATTACTTATTGTGTACCCACGCGTTATACAAGACAGACTGCTCTCTATAATATTACAAAGTCTGCTAATAATTATTTGGAAAATTCGCCAATTCAGAGGCTACACAGACCAGGTAATAATTATATAGTTCAATCGATGTTTACCGCCACCACTCAGTGACCAAACTAAAAAACAATATATTAGAATATTTGTAACTGATCCACAAAATGTCTTTTTTCTTAATTGCACACTTTATTTATTTATTCATTTTTTGCTAAATCGACAGTTTACATTTAATCAGTTTGTATATAATTGTTATTGAGTAAAATAAAACCAATTATGGATTTCCTCCTTGTGACCTTAACTAAGACAGCATAATTTAAATTTGTGAGAAAGGAATATGAATTTAAAAAAAATTAAACAAAACAAAAGATTACATTAAACGAAAAATTTACAAAACAATACATTTATAGCCATGGAGAGAGGTTGAAGGTATAAATCAAATCATATCAGAGATATTAACAATAGAGACATAAACATTATTCACAAACCTTCAGAGAAATATTATTTTATGGACCTCTTATATTTGGTAAGTTCACAAGTGAAAATATCAACCTTAGATAATACGCTATTGTAATTATTGCATTGTCTGTTCAGGCAAGAATTCTGCTTAGAGTTCGTTTTACTTTGATCAACCCTGAACAGGACACAAGTGCGTGTTGAACGCGCAGGTACATTGAATGGAATCTTGTTTAGCAACTCTGGGCATTGAATATTATTGTTAACTAAGGTAATTCATTGCAACAATAACATTTGGCTGTCATCAGTTGTTTTGTTTTGCTCTATCTAAAATTAATTTTTTACCATTATATTTTGTTTTCTGGCCAAAAAAAAAGTGTAGTGTGTTGTGCCTTGAGGTTTCTTCTCCCTTCTGATCTTCCAGGAGTCACTTTTCGCTGCTGATTTCCAGATATTTATAAACTTTTTTACTTCTGTCATTTTTCATACTATTATTGTAGTTGTTTACTGTTGTGAATAATGGAGGAAGATTTCCCTCCTGTACCCCCTACAAAGCCCCCAGATCCCTCTCCGGACCCCCCAGACGGGGAAAA
This sequence comes from Hesperophylax consimilis, assembly GCF_061612785.1. Lineage (NCBI taxonomy): Eukaryota > Metazoa > Arthropoda > Insecta > Trichoptera > Limnephilidae > Hesperophylax > Hesperophylax consimilis. Next base: position 306,808 of record NW_028301262.1, on the reverse strand, counting down.
TGTAGAAATTTCTGACAGTGATTCTGTCATTTTGACTTCTACCAAAAAAAGGAAATTTACTCCTTCTTCCCCAATAAAACTTGACTCGCCTTCGACTTCACAGTCCCCACCAGCACTTTCTCAACTTCCTCCAACAAACTTTTATTCTCCTCATTCCCGTGGCCCATTCATAGTATACGCCCAAAAAACTGAGCAAGGAAAAACCATCTACCCTCTTGAATTTGGAAAATTCCTATCAAATAGCAAGAATCTTTCAATCAAGCCTGGAGGTGTAAAAGCCGAGGGTCGCTTCCGAATCTCCGTCGAATTCCTCTCAGGGTCAGCTGCCAACAGTTTCATCAAAAATATCTTCATTTCATCTAATTCAAAGTTTAAGGCATATATCCCTACTTTCAATGTCACTCGCATGGGCCTGGTCAGAGGTATCTCGACCGATCTGTCCATCGAAGAAATTCTGTCTTCACTTTCAACCCCCCAACACATTGGCAATCCCATAAAAGCCAGGAGGCTAAATTACAAGGACTCCTCTGAGGGTATAATTTCCTGGAAGCCCTCCCAATCTGTCGTTATCACCTTTGAAGGTCAATCTCTTCCCTCCCATATATATTTATTCTTCAACTCATTACCAGTTGAAATGTATACTTATCCCACCACTCAATGTTTCAATTGCTGCCGTTTTGGTCATACCAAACCTGCATGCAGATCTCAACCCAGATGTTTTAAATGTGGAGAAAACCACGCAGCTGACCAATGTCCTTCTTCCTCCTCACCTAAATGTTTTAACTGCTCAGGCTCACATACAGCTATCAACACATCTTGCCCAGAACAATCTCGCCAAAAAAATATTAAAATTTCTATGGCCTCTCAGAACTTGTCTTTTCTGCAGGCTTCTAAACTATTCCCGCCTGTCAAAAAATCATTTGCTGAGGCTTTATCCAGCAACTCCTCATCCAACCCTCTTCCCTCCACTACAACAACTTCTTCTCGTTCAACTAAATTCACATACAAAAACGCTATCTCTAAACCGGCTCCTGGATACGATCAGCAACAACACAACTCACTGCTCTTAAATCCCAATGGTTCACCTCTTTCAAATGCCACAAATGGGTGTGCAAATAATTATAATCCGTCCTCAATGAACTCTCTTAAACTTTCTGAAAAACTCTCCCAAGACAATTCTTCATTTATCCAAACTCTTATTATGCTTCTAATTGAGCTTATTTCTTCTCAAACTAATCTACCGTCCAACGCTGCTACTATTATTTCCACATTAAAATCATTTATTCAAAATGACTCTTCAGGATGTCAGAATACTTCAGTGGAATAGCCGAAGTGCTATTTCTAACAAATCTGATCTCCTTAACCTATTAAATTCCAACTTTATTTCTTTGGCTGCTATCTCGGAGACTTGGTTTACTCCATCCACCCATTTTAATGTGGGAGGGTATTCCTGTCTCCGCGACGACCGCCCGGAAGGTTCGGGTGGCGGTGCTGCCCTTTTTATTAAAAAATCCATATCATTTTCCCCAATAAATAATATCAAACCCCCCAATGCTGACTTCCAAATGGTTGCAGCTAAAATAAAGGACACATCCTTTATTTCAGTCTATCTTCCCCCAACAGCCCACTTCAATAAACAAACTTGGTTGCAAATTGTAAGTCTACTAAGCCCTCCTTTCTTTATATTAGGCGATTTTAATGCCCATTCCCCCGTCTGGGGTTCTGCTTTCTCCGACCGAGATGGTCGAAGTGTGATGGATTTCCTAGATCAATCCAACCTTTTCCTTTTGAATGACGGATCTCCTACTAGGATCTCACGCCCCAGCACAAACCCCAGTGCAGTGGATCTATCGATATGTTCTACTAGTCTGGCTTCTCTCTCCTCGTGGGTGGTGTCCCCCGACCCTTGCTCCAGTGATCATTTCCCGATCACCATTACTTATCAAACTTCTTTCCAATCAGACAAGTCTCATATTTCAACAAAAATTAAAACGAAACACACCAAATGGGATGAATTTAACTCTCATATGGACAAGTTCCTATTAAATTCACCCGCCACCGATATATTTTCCGTCAAAGATGATTATAATAACTTCAAATCAATGCTCATAACTGCAATAAATAAATCAAATCCTCCCCCTAAAACTAAATCTCTCAAAAAACTCCCTCCAACTCCCTGGTGGGATGAGGAATGTTCCAAAGTAGTAAGAATTCGGAAAGCTAAATCTCTTTCCTATCGTTACAATATGACTATGGAGAACTATCTTATATACAAAAATGCTGAATCCAATGCCAAAAGGGTATTGAGGTCAAAAAAAAGATCCGGGTGGTACAACTTCTGCAGTTCAGTATCTCCGAACACTCCAATTTCGGAAGTTTGGTCTATGATCCGAAGATTTAGATCCTCCTCCAGTTCACCATCTCCTCGAGCGTCTCATTCTAAATGGATCGATGAATTTTTGGACAAAATTGCCCCCCCTTCTGTACCTAACTTAGATGAAATAACGCCCATCTATAATACTCCTATGTCTAATCATTGGCTAGACTCTCCATTCACCTTAATTGAGCTAAAAAATTGTTTATCAACAGTCAAGGACTCATCTCCAGGCAGAGATGGTATACCTTACAGCATAATCAAAAATAGTAATGATAATGTTCTAAACCACTTCTTGAGCATCTTAAATAAAATCTTCCAGACTGGTATAATGCCTGATGACTGGAGTTGTCAAATAATCATCCCTATTTTAAAAACAAACAAATCACCAAATTCTGGACCCAACTACAGGCCAATCGCTCTTTCATCCACCCTCAGTAAACTTTATGAAAAATTAATTAAAAACCGATTAGAATTTTTCGTCGAGAGTAAACAGCTTCTCTCTCCATCTCAATTTGGATTTAGGAAAAAAAAATCCACTCAAGATAACCTTGCCATCATCAGTACTGATATTAATTTATCAATTTCTAAACAGGAAGTTTGTCTTGCCGTCTTTATAGATATAGAAGGCGCCTTTGACAATGTTTCCATCCCAATCTTGAAAAAAAAACTTCTAGGCCTTGGCCTTCCCCCCATGTTTGTCCAATCTATTATTAATCTATTTCTAGATAGAAAAATTTTCATTGAACTTCCAGATATTTTTCCTCAAAGTAGGTCTATTTGGAAGGGTTTACCACAAGGCGATGTATTGTCCCCCTTACTGTATAATATATACACATATGATATGCATGTCGCTATTCCCCCACAAGTAAAAGTTATTGAGTTCGCAGATGACATAGCTTTCTTCTTATCATCCAAAATCATCCCTCTCGCCGTCAAATATCTTAACGAAGCCATGAATGCCCTTTGCACATGGCTCACGTTAAATGGTCTTGAACTTTCAATCCAAAAGACTCAGTGTGTCACCTTCTCAAACCGCCATAAAAACCCCCCCGTTCAAATTTTATTTAAAAATTCTCCAATCCCCAACGCTTCTGAAGTAAAATTTTTGGGAGTAACATTTGATAGGAAACTTAAATGGTCGTCCCATATTAATAATTTAGTTACTAAATGCGAAAAAAATTTAAATATCATCAGATCATTATCTGGCGTTTGGTGGGGTGCTCACCCTACTTGCATTAAGTTGCTTTACAACGCACTTATTCGAAGCCATCTTGACTATGCCTGCCCACTTTTTAGTACTGCCTCAAAAAATGTACTTGATAAATTAGACAAAATTCAATCTAAATCTTTGCGAATTATAACTGGAGCGATGCAATCGTCACCCATCAATTCCCTTCAGGTAGAATGTTCTGATCCTCCTCTTTATTTAAGGCGTCAACTATTTGCTGACAAATTTGTTCTGAAATGTTTAAATTCTAAATGTCATCAGGTTATCCCCAGCGTCTCGTTGTTCATTGACTCAACCCATTCATCTACAATCAGAGCTTCAACTAAACCTCTTCCTGACATCTGTAAAAATTTTAAGTCTCTCTCAGAGCTTCACATCATCCAAAATGATCTACTTCCCTTATACAAATTAAAATATAGTCACGTCACCCTATCCCCAACAATAATAGAAGGGATCGGAATCTTTAAAAGTCATTCCAATCTCCCGGCCCGAACTGTCAATAATATGTTCAATGACATTATTTCATCTAAATGGCCCAACTTTTCTCTTCTATTTACTGATGGATCCAAATCTCCCGATTCTCCTAACTGTGGTATAGGTATTAACGTTTACCACAATAATTCTAATGACAGAATATTTCATTCAATTTCAAATCAATTTTCAATATTTTCAGCCGAGTGTATTGCAATAATAGAATCTCTCAAATATATAATAAAAAATAATTTTGAACATTCCCTCGTTCTCTCTGACTCCCTCAGTTCCCTCCAAAAACTTAAATCCAGTCCTCTTCTTCATCCTGATGATCACTTTGTATGCCTTATTCGAGAGATGATAGCCTCCATTCAAAGCTCTGGTAAAACTGTAACTCTGATTTGGATTCCTGGACATGTTGGTATCATGGGTAATGATATTGCGGATGCCTTGGCAAAACAAGGAGCGTCCAACCCTGTTGTTACCCTCGTAAACCACATTCCCCTATCTGACATTTTTTCCATCATCAAAGATAGATCCCGCAATGTTTGGTCGGAGTATTGGCACATTGCTAGTCAATCCAAGGGAGCCTGCTATGCCTCAATACAAAGGACTATTCCATCAAAACCGTGGTTTCAGCAATTCCCTCATTTTTCCAAAAAAGAAATTTCTTCACTCATTCGAATGAGAATCGGACATTGTTCCGTTCCTTCCCATCTTTTTAAAATTCACGTCCTTGACTCCCCAGATTGTACATTCTGTGGTCTAGAAGTGGGAACTTTAGATCACATATTTTTTGGTTGTCCCTCTCTAAACAAATATCCTCTCTTCTATCAAGCCTTATCTAAAATTGCCTCCCCTCCATTCAACATCTCATCTCTTCTAAGTCTGAACTCGACTCCAATTTTCATTATAATTTTGAAATTTGCCCATTTAAATAAAATTAATATTTAAATTCACCTTTCATTTCTCAATAATTTTAAATGATGGCCAAGAACACCCTTGAAGGGTGAAAGCCAGAAATAATAAGAAAAAAAAAAAACTAAGGTAATTGTAACTTCTTTTTCTATTGCAAAACACCCGTCGCACCAACATATTTACAGATTGAGTACTCACCGTGCTCTGATTAAGATTAATAAGTCGGTAATTATGAAATTCATTACTTGTTCATTTAAGAGTCATTTCATAATTTTCAATAGGATAATGAATAAGCAATGTGATGTATTCTATATTTACCTACCACCCTTAGCTGTTGTTATCACATATAATTTGTCATTAGGTAATAACATACTAATAACAACTGTGCATATATCAGAAAAAAAATTTCATTGCAAATACCTACGCACTATTTTGGCCACATCGCTGTGTATTTCAAATGTTTTTGTATTTATTTATTTTATGTCAACATATTCTTTGCAACATATTTACAACTTAAGTACGCTCCATGCTATGAGCTTTTTTTTGTTGTTAATATCATTTAAGATTGAAATTTCGGTAATTATTATATTTATTACATGCTCATTCATGAATTATTTCATCATTTTTCACAGAATTTTATATAAGCAATGTAATGGGTTCTACATATATTTTACCACTCTTAGCTGTTGTTATCACACATAATTTGACATTAGGTAACAACATACTAACAACAACTGTTCATATATCAGAAAAAAAATCATTGCAAATACCTGCGCACTATTTTAGTCACATTCTGTGTATTTCTAATGTTATTGAATGTATTTGTCAATTTAGTTGCGTCCTTGATGCTAACTTATTTATCTTTCCAATCTATTACCACCAAAAGATCTATTACCACTCTATAACCACTTTTATTGCTATTATTCACTTTATTATAAATATATACTTTAAGATTGATAATTATGTAAACATAATTTCCTTCGCTTGTACCTTCACGGGATATACCTACATTTTCGACAAGTTTTCACGGGCTCAAATTAATATACCTACACCCATTATTATTCTTATTATTATTATTAATTACATCGCATATTATTTGCTTTTGTTTTATGAGTCACACCACCAACAGCAACATGTATAAAAAAGTATTATATTTAAGCCTATATATTTTAAACACATTCAGTGAGTTTTTATGTAATCTCATACCTACTTACAGGAAATCTATTTTAAATCTGGGAAAAAACCTAATGAATGTATCTATATATTCTGTTAATAGGCATATATTTGTATACATCTCAGTCTATTGTAGCTGCTTATTCTACTCAAACTTATTTTTTGTACCAACCTATTTACAGCATAATTATTCACAGTGCCCCGAGTTACATTATTGCGTTAATATCATTTAAAATGCATAAGTCAGTAATTATTTAAATTCATTATTTGTTTATTTAAAAGCCATTTCATAATCTTCAACAGGATATTATATAAGAAATGTATTGTATTCCATATTTATTTGTCAGCCTTATCTGTTGTTATCACACATACTTTGTCAATAGATAACAGCATACTTATAACAATTATTTATATGTCGGAGAAAAAATCTCAATGCAAATGCTTATGCACTATTTTAGTCAGTTCTCTATATAATTGTATGTATGTATATTATTTCATGTTATTCTTCGCATCAATCTCTCTTCATAATCAGTACCTACTTACCTTGCTATTGGCCGTTTTATGGTTTATTATTATATTTATAGCCTTCAAGATAGCTATTTTCATAATTATCATCTGCATCGAATGTTTCTATACGAGACTACCACTATCAGCGTCTCTTGTAACCATAAAACTAACTTGTAACCATAAAAAATACGTTTTATACACAATTATACAATTAATATACTATATATGGATGATTACATTATTCGACAACTAGAAAAAAAAATCTACGTTCAAAATTTAATTTGTGACAACACTAGTGACTGTAACACAATACTTGAAATGACTCCAAATTCATTTACCGTAATACATTTAAACATACGATCTATAAAAAAAAATTTGACCATTTTCTAGTAAATCTAAATTTATTAAAAAAAATCCGGACGTTATCATACTTACTGAAGCCCATTTAAACATTAACTCAACCATTCCAACTCTCCCCAATTACATCAACACTCAAAGCTCACATTATATTAATAAGAATAGTGGTATTGTAGTATACACTAAAACAATATATAAAGACGTACGCTTTACTGAAATAAATATGACAAAAGCAAACTGTATTATTATAAACATGAATATTAATAATAAAATACCTATTCAAATAATGACAGTCTACAGGACACACTCAGCTGTAATACCAACATTTATAACAGAACTGAATAATATTATCCTAAACCATAAATGTGCAAAAAAAATTCTGATTGGTGATATTAATATAAACATTGCTGAAAATAACCATACTATTGAAAATGAAAATTATGTCAACATGATGACCGCTTTAAACTTTAAACCCTGTATAAGTAGTTATACTAGAGAATTTAACAATCAGATGCCATCATGTATTGATCATATATGGTGTAATTCCAACTATACTGATAATCTCCAAACAATAATATGGAAAAACAACATAACGGATCATAATACATGTATACTAAACCTCAACATAGAAAAACAAATAAATGAATAATAATAATAATGACTCTGCCATTCCTAAATAAAAATAAATCACCAAGAACTATATGAAAAACTGTCTCACGAAATGTGGGAATCTGTACTTACCACATAAGATGTGAATATAAGTGCATCCCAATTTCATGACACCTTTCAAAAACATATTGATTTTTATTTTTTTTATTTTTATGGTGAATACCTCACAAGAGTCCCAACTGCTCCCGTCTGGAGCCAGTGAGACTATGGCATCCCCAATTGGGGGATGTTGTGAGGCTGAAGGTAAGTGGGGAAGGGAAAGAGAAAGGTGGAGAAGTACCTGACTATTCAGATCTAGTCACTAAACACGGCTAAAGCCATTTGGAGCAACGTTTCAATTCTGAATGGTGGTCTTACACTAGGGCGATACTGGTAGTATCTTCCACTCTATAAAAGATCATATAAAAGATTCAAGCTATGAAATACCGAACAAAACATATAAAAATAAATTTCGTAAACTTAAGCCATGGATCACTCATGGCATTGTGGTTTCCATAAGAGAAAAAGAAAAATTATTTAAACTAACAAAAAAATATCCACTAAATAATCCGATCATCTCACACTTCAAAAAATACAGAAACAAACTAACGGCACTAATTAAAACCATCAAAGAGGAATTTTATAAACAAAAGGTATTGAATTCAGGAAACAACAATAAACAAATTTGGAAAACAATAAATGAGATTATTGATAAAAAAGGAAAACCAATGACATTTTAAAGCTAAATATTAATAATAATTTGGTACAAGTTTCGGATAACCCTAAACAATGTGCAAATGCTTTCAATATTTTTTTTTCTAATGTCGGAAAAAATCTGGCAAACAAAATAACTAATAACGTAGTTAATATCACATCTGCCGTAGAGAATGAAGTGGCGTCATCAAAAAAAACAATAGGAAAATTCGAAATGGTAACTGAACAAGAAATTGTTGATATAATAAAAAACCTAAAAACTGAGTCAGCACCAGGTTTCGATGGGATCACTGTTGAAATTCTAAAAACACATCTTAACTTTTTGAAAAAACCTATTCCATATATTATAAACAATAGTCTTAAAAAGGGAATCTTTCCATCAATATACAAAAAAACTATTATTTCGCCGATTTATAAATCAGGTGACTCAAAAGAAATTAATAACTACCGACCCATATCAGTACTATCAAATATCTCAAAAATTTTCGAAAAGGTAGCCAAAAAGCAAATACAAAATTTTATTGGAATTAATAATATATTGAGTGACCAACAATTTGGATTTCGCGCAAAAATAACCACGCAGGATGCAATCATAGATTTAACAACAAAAATATATGAAGCACTGGACAAAGGCAAAAAATCTCTTGCAATTTTCATAGACCTAAGGAAGGCCTTTGACAGCATAAGTCACAAAAAATTACTGTACAAGCTTAACGAAATCGGAATTATTGATAACGCTAACACGTGGATTGAAAGTTTCCTGAACTCTAGAAATCAATGACAATATGTAAAAATAAAAAATATTCTTAGTGAACCGAGCACAAGCGACTTTGGAATACCACAAGGCACGATTTTTAGCCCTCTTCTATTCATCTTATATGTTAATAATATCTTTTAATTACCAATAACAGGAAAACTTATTTCATATGCAGATGATACTGCAATTATATTCCAAGCAAATTCATGGAATGAACTTGAAACAACTGCTAATCATGATATCAATACCTTAAAAGAATGGTTCGACAAAAATTTATTAACATTAAACATTGAAAAAATATACTTATTAGTATAAATAACAAAAAAAATACGTACTATCGCCTTAAATATTAAAATTCATTCAAGAAAATGCGCCACTAAAATATTAACATGCCAAAATAATGATTGTCTATGCATAGCAAATAAAAAAGAAATAAAATATTTGGGTGTAATAATAGATAATAACCTTAAGTGGAAGACTCAAATAACCAATATCATAAATTCTTAAAAATATATACTACGCACTAGCCCATTCAATAATACAATACGGTATCGTTGCGTGGGGAGGAGCTTACAAAACCTCAATTTTGCCACTGGAAATTACCCAAAGACTAATAATAAAAATGATTACTAGGAAACCATCAGATTATTCAACCTCTCAACTTTTTCAAGACTTTCAAGTCCCACCTCTAAAAAATACATATATAAAAAATACGCTGCTTCAAATACACAAAGATTCTAAGAAGTCACACCACGCCATGGTACGCGTAGAGAGCAATAGACATAACACAGTGGGTCGCTTAAGTACATCATTAATGCATACCAGTTTTGCTCAACACTTCTACACATACAATGGAGTGATGTGGTTTAATCAATTGGAAATGGAACTGAGGCTGGAACCTGACTATAATAAATTCAAAAATAGACTAAACAATGATATCTTAAATAGTTTGGCTACCTAAAATCGCATTGGCAATTGATTAAGAATACTTAATCGACAGTTTCTTTTTTTAAATTTATTTATTATTATATATATTTATAAATATTATTATTTTTTATCTATGCACGTATATATTGTGTTATAATTTTTAACTTTTAATTTTAATTTTTAATAAACTTCTCTATGTTCCCGCCTTTACACACGAGTAATTTAACTCTCGTAAAGGTTATATATTGTATATCGATTTATAACACATTATATTAAAGGCACTGCTGAAAACCAGCTACATTCCCGGAGAAATCCGGAATGTACAGCTGAGCAGTTGCCCTTTTGACAATATAATCATCTAAATGTATGTGTACAAACTATATGCAAACATGTAAAAAATTATTGTCAAATAAACGTTTTTATTATTATTATTATTATTATTATTATTATACATATATGTGTTTCACAGTTTTTTAATCAATGTTGCAGGTTTAATTACTCATGATTATGTTACATATGTATGTATATAAAAACTAATAAAAAAAAAATAATAAAAACTACTTTATACAGGAATAGTGCATCCTTATGGTACGGGGGGGTACACTCAGTGAATCTATTTTAAAGTATGAAGCTGCCTCTGCATATTACTGCATAATAATTAAATCTTACAAATGACTTGTAACAAAGATATTTTAGGAATTTGTTTTGAATTGCTTCGATTCTGTTTATGTGGATTTTGAAAAGTGGAGACCAAACAACTGATGCAAACTCCAAATGACTTCGTACATAGGCAAAGTAGAGTTGCTTAATGATATCGATGCAATTAAAAAGTTTTGTGTTTCTTAAGATGAAGCCTAACATTTTAACAGCTTTATTTGTGAATTGATGTATATGAAGGTTATATTGTAGTTTACTATCAAGGGTTATTTCGAGATCACGAATATCTGAGACTGTTGCAATGTTCCCGCAATGTTTGGGCAGAGTATTGGCACATTGCTAGCCAATCCAAGGGAGCCTGCAATGCCTAAATACAAAGGACTATTCCATCAAAACCGTGGTTTCAGCAATTCCCTCATTTTTCCAAAAACGAAATTTCTTCACTCATTCGAATGAGGATCGGACATTGTTCCGTTCCTTCCCACCTTTTTAAAATTCACGTCCTTGACTCCCCAGATTGTACATTCTGTGGTCTAGAAGTGGGAACTTTAGATCACCTATTTTTTGGCTGTCCCTCTCTAAACAAATATCCTCTCTTCTATCAAGCCTTATCTAAAATTGCCTCCCCTCCATTCAACATCTCATCTCTTCTAAGTCTGAACTCGACTCCAATTTACATTATAATTTTGAAATTTGCCTATTTAAATAAAATTAATATTTAAATTCACCTTTCATTTCTCAATAATTTTAAATGATGGCCAAGAACACCCTTGAAGGGTGAAAGCCAGAAATAATGTAAAAAAAAAAGACATGGCAAAGCTATCGTCTGCTGAGAAGAGAATAACATAAACATAACCTAAAAAGTAAATGTGAAATCCACTTAATAAAAGTTTATAAAATAAAATAAAGAAATAAAAGTTCTCGATGTCAGACAACTGTATATTAGAAAGACTATATTACTTGCACAAAAACAACGTCAGCACTTTCCTTCCATTGACCACCTTCACGACACCCGACTTTCAAGGAATAATCCAATAGTCCCAATAAAAACCTCGACGTCCCTTGGGCAACGGCATTTCTCTTACTTAGGACCTAAATTATTTAATATAATTCCTAATGCTTGGAAAACGAAAAGTACAAATGTTTTGCGCAAATTGGCCAACGACTGGCTCCTTGATTTAGGGAGGGTTAAAATGAAGGTTTGTAGATCAATAGATTATCTCATTATAAAAATATACATGCGCATTATTGTCATACATAATTTTATAAAGACCATTCAATACAATACACATATTTATCACCCCTGAACACAATTGTCTATTCTGTATCTATACTTTATTTACCAATGCTATCGATTATTTTCTAATCACCCAACTATATTATAAACTTATACACTTCACATTTTTTCTACCTTACAACTCCTGCGGTGAGATGTCTTTTTATTACTGTTTCGTGACGAAGTATTGTTTTGACACTTTTTCCGCTAGAACGAATAAGGAGGCTAGGATGCAAATTTATCAGTTTGTCTCTGTGCAGTGTGGCTTTGAGTTGACTGAGCTGCCCACGCCTGCGCCTTAACGAAACCAGGATCGAATGACAGTTAACGACTTTTCCCGTGTACCATACCGATATGTGCAATCCTCTCCAGGTGCATGTGAATTCCTCCACCACCGAGCACTCACCGAAAACCGTAAGTTTACATTGCGAGTACCTTTCTGTTTGGTGTGCGATCTAAGCGTTAATTCACATCGGCACACACCCGCCGAGATTATTCTAATTATAACCTCACCCATGTGCTGATGGTCCACGCGGCTATCGCACAACTACTATCAGGCTGTTATTTACTTTCCCGGTTTTGTTTTATATTAAGTGCTAAATTATGATATGAACTAAACTTTTCAATTTGACTGGCCTAAAACAGTATCCATTCCTAGTTGGCTAGTCAAAGTTTCCGCATGTTTTATTGCATGATTTTTATGGGAATAAATGTATTATTATTATTAACTGACTCGCACGTACGTGGTACGTGCACGCGTACGTACGTGGGCCAGTGTAAACACCGACAAGAACGTTGCGCCGCGTTACGTTGCGTGGCGCGGGCTAAGTGTGATTCTGCTGATGTCATAATACTTGTCTATGACTTCATTATTGTCTTTGTAAAACTAACCTAATTTGTTGACTCATCCTTTTGTCATCGCCAGTCGTATCACCCGGTTTTTAATCTCTAATTCTACATTTTATCCCTTACACTGTTTAACACACGAAGTTCAATTTATCTTCCCATACTTTTTATTTATAAGTGAGTTCTAATGCTTTTAATAATTACTCTAATCATTTCGGTAGTGGCCCTTATCGGTACCCCTAAGTTAGGAAATCTATTGGCGTTTTGTTTGCGTAACGTTCAAACTGTCAATTAGACGTCTGCTTACTTTAATAATGAAAATATTTTAATTATTAGTTACAAATATTTTATTGAAAGCAGATTAGCGGACTTAACAAAAGGTTTACACGCTTAACTTTACTTATAGTTATATTTATATTAACTTATCAGACGATCAACGACGAATCTTTCAACAGATTTCAAATGTCAACTTCAAGGTCAAGATAGTCACAATATGTATATCCCTATTTCCAAATATGAGTTTCGCATAAAATATCATTGTTTTGACAGAATATTTATCTCTTTCAAAGGAGGGTTCCGTTACAACTATGTTCTGTTTCAGGTACATATACATTAGTTTGGGCTTGTACCAATTACCAAACCCTACCACAGCAGTGCCATGGATCTAGAAAACCAAGAAACTGTTTCCGTCAAGACGGAACCAGGGCCCCAGGAAGGAGGCGGATGTGTAATGCCGAACACGTTTATGGATTTCGACCTCCCAGATGTAAAGAAGGAATGTGCGGAGAGTACTCAGACAGCCAGTTAGTTGCATTACTTACGTAAAATAAATTATTTGGTATTAATCCAAGTCCATTTTGGATTGCCATGGCGACAGAACATAATATGCTTGTTCACGCGGTCCTCTTTTGCCGTAGTCATTTTAATTTTTATCATGATATATATCTTTACCAGAACAGCCAAACTACATCATTAGTCAAAGTTAGTAATTTTTATTTAGTTTTTGTGAATTCCCCAAATGAGTCCTTACTGCTCTGAACCTCTTGGTTTAATTGGTGTATGTTGTAAGGCTGGTAGAAAGGAGGGGATGAAGATGGGAAGGTGATAGGTGTGAAGTCCTGGCTATTCAGATGGTGTCATTACAATAAATGTTTAAATTGTGAATTGTTTATATTACACCAAGGCGATACCGAAAGTATCTCCCACGCTGGAAATAAATTGTGAGATATACAAAACATAATAGATATACTACAAAAATAAATTGTGAGATATCATGAAGTCATCAAATAAAATTTACTTGCGTCCGCTGGAATTTTATCCCGGGACCTCCAGATTACTAGTCGAGAACCATACCCTACAATCACAGAAGACGCTAATGCTCACAATAAGTCCTCGATTCATCAAGTTGTCCACTTTATACTGATACGTTAAAAATACATATTGATGGAAGAAAACATCATTTCGTTGACTTAAAATGACTCCACACTGAAGGTGCTTAAGAACAAATACCTTTTCCTTCCTGAAGCGGAAATCCGGGTCATTCTTATTAATTCTCTTTAATTAATCTTGAACTCTCTTCTCCTAATTCTCACTTCTGCAGGGTTATTCAACGATTTTTTTTATCGAAAATATTTTATATATTTTTTTTTTGTTTTACATCAATTGTCAATATACGAACATGTTGTTTTATAGCTTACATTAATGAGGAGACTATAACGGTCAAGGCGGAACTCGGACGCCGAGAAGATAATGATGGGGGATTCTCTTGTATGGAAATTGATATAGACCTGCAGGATGTAAAAAGGGAATGCTTAGAACGCTTTGAAAGAATTGACCAGTCCGGTAAAAATAATTTCTTTTTGTTTATAATTTCTGCCTTCTTATTTTTTATAAATTTTTATCAATTTTCTGTTAAGTCGTACTGAGCCTTTATAATCGTATTTCTTTATTTTTTTCTACAGATCTGAAGACGCATCCTATGGAAAAACAATTATTTTGTCCTCATTGCACCTATTCCAACTTTCATAAGTCGAATTTCAAAAGGCACTTAAGCACCCATACAGGGAAAAAACCTTTTTTATGTTCTGAGTGCAACTACTCATCTTCTCAAAAAAGAAATCTTACGAGGCACATACTGATTCACTGTGGAGAAAAACCTTTTTCATGTTCCGAGTGCAATTATTCATGTTCTCGAAGGGGCAATCTGAAGAGTCACATGTTGACTCACAGTAGAGAAAAACCTTTTTCTTGTTCTGAGTGCAATTATTCATGTTCTCAAAGGGGCAATCTGACGAGTCACATGCTGACTCACAGTGGAGAAAAACCTTTTTCATGTTCTGAGTGCAACTATTCATATTCTCAAAAAAGCCATCTAAAGATGCACTTGCTGACTCACAGTGGAGAAATACCTTTTTCATGTTCTGAGTGCAATTATTCATGTTCTCGAAAGGGCAATCTGACGAGTCACATGCTGACTCACAGTGGAGAAAAACCTTTTTCATGTTCTGAGTGCAATTATTCATGTTCTCAAAGGGGCAATCTGACGCGTCACATGCTGACTCACAGTGGAGGAAAACCTTTTTCATGTTCTGAGTGCAACTATTCATATTCTCAAAAAAGCCATCTAAAGATGCACATGCTGACTCACAGTGGAGAAAAACCTTTTTCATGTTCTGAGTGCAATTATTCATGTTCTCAAAGGGGCTTTATGACGAAACATATGCTGACTCACAGTGGAGAAAAACCTTTTTCATGTTCTGAGTGCAATTATTCATGTTCTCAAAGGGGCAATCTGACGCGTCACATGCTGACTCACAGTGGAGAAAAACCTTTTTCATGTGCTGAGTGCAACTATTCATTTTCTCGAAAAAGCTATCTAAAGATGCACATGCTGACTCACAGTGGAGAAAAACCTTTTTCATGTTCTGAGTGCAATTATTCATGTTCTCGAACGGGCAATCTGACGAGTCACATGCTGACTCACAGTGGAGTATCACCTTTTTCATGTTCTGAGTGCAATTATTCATGTTCTCAAAGGAGCCATATGACGAAACACATGCTGACTCACAGTGGAGAAAAACCTTTTTCATGTGCTGAGTGCAACTATTCATTTTCTCGAAAAAGCCATCTAAAGATGCACATGCTGACTCACAGTGGAGAAAAACCTTTTTCATGTTCTGAGTGCAATTATTCATGTTCTCGAAAGGACTATCTGACGAGTCACATGCTGACTCACAGTGGAGAAAAACCTTTTTCATGTTCCGAGTGCAATTATTCATGTTCTCGAAGGGGCTCTTTGAAGAGCCATATGTTTACTCACAGTGGAGAAAAACCTTTTTCATGTGCTGAGTGCAACTATTCATTTTCTCGAAAAAGCCATCTAAAGATGCACATGCTGACTCACAGTGGAGGAAAACCTTTTTCATGTTCTGAGTGCAATTATTCATGTTCTCGAAAGGACAATCTGACGAGTCACATGCTGACTCACAGTGGAGAAAAACCTTTTTCATGTTCTGAGTGCAATTATTCATGTTCTCAAAGGGGCTTTATGACGAAACATATCCTGACTCACAGTGGAGAAAAACCTTTTTCATGTTCCGAGTGCAATTATTCATGTTCTCAAAGGGGCAATCTGACGCGTCACATGCTGACTCACAGTGGAGAAAAACCTTTTTCATGTTCTGAGTGCAATTTTTCATGTTCTCGAAGGGGCACTTTGAAGAGCCATATGCTTACTCACAGTGGAGAAAAACCTTTTTTATGTTCTGTGTGCAATTATTCATGTTCTCGAAGGGGCAATCTGACGCGTCACATGCTGACTCACAGTGGAGAAAAACTTTTTTCATGTTCCGATTGCAACTTCTCATTTTCTCGGAAGGGCAATCTGATAAGACACATGCTGACTCACAGTAAAAGAAAACCTTTGTCACGTTTCGAGTGAAACTAATAATTATCTTTTCTGACGAGTCACATGCTGACCCACAGTTAAAAGTTTACGGAAAATATATTTAATTTAAATATTCAACAACATTGCTTTTCATCAACTTCTTTTATAAAATGCAAGGTTATGGTGCACACCAAAAATTTATAATCGTTAGTAAAGCTAAGGTTAAAAAGATTTGTTTCATTTTATGTAGTTTGGAAGCAGATCTGACTCTCACACAGCTCGTGCATCTGCGAACGTTCAAAGTGTATCTCAAAAAGAAAAAATGATAATGCGGCAAACACGAACGAAATGATGGATGTGTTGAAGATAGATAATGCCGGCCAATTGGCCGCGCTTATTTAAAATTGTACTAAATGACCTACATTTCGCAAAAAAGATACTTTATATCTAGTACCAGCTATTCTGGTTTAATAACCTGGTTTATAAAAAAATTAAACTTTACTACTCCGCAAGCAATTAGCTGTCTCTCGGAGTGAACTCGGGACGGGGATGTAAATGATCTCACAAACAAAAATATACATTCATCATCAAAGTCTTGCTTACGACAGCGGATGTATCCGACGTACCGAAAGCTGAAACTATTCTCCCATTATTCTCGCTTTATTTTCTTAATAATTTTCGTTTTTTAAAAACATCTGCTGAAAGTAATGCAAAATGGGCGAATGATTATTAAAAAAATTTAAATGTGATATTTGGAACCCTTTATTCTTTATTTACCTTCGAGCCACTTGAGTATTTCCAAATATTATTGTGACAATAATAATACTCCATTGGTGTTCGAAATTGTACAAAAAACTCTAATTATTATTCCTCGTACCTACCTTTATGTGTAACTCCTATGATAGCCAGTTATTAATAATTCATTATAGTCTTTTCTTTTAAATGTACATATTTTAACTCAATTGTAAAAACATTATAATTAACACTGTAAAATAGAAGTTGGCCGAGTGGCCCAGTTGTAGCATTGTGAACCATGTCATTTTACTTACTTCATTATTAGTTCTCATTTTCTTAATAAATATAAATTTTTATTTGTTTATTAACATGTATTTTTATAAAAATCATATTTCCTTAAATCATTATTATGTATTATTTTATTTATTTAAGTTTTAATCCAGCAGGACTGGGAGGATAGTGCAATCCCAGTAAAACAGGGAAACAATAAAATAAATTAAAAAAATATAAAAATGGAAATAAGATAAAACAAAGAGAAAAATAAATAAATATATATATATATATTTATTTATTATATTTATTTATTATATATATATATATTATGCAGGTACCTTAACATAAAATTAAAATATAAATAAAAAATAAAATAGTCATATAAATAGGAAATACAATAATAACCAATTAGATTAAATTAAATTAAACCGTCCACCAGGGAGGTTGCCGCATCATCTGCATCCATTGCTCATTGAGTGGGGAACTGAGCCACTCGGATGCAGCAGATGTTGGTTGAGTCCTATCCCAGAAGCTGGCTAGTCGGTGGCGAAGTAAGGCGGGGAATGAGTGCACCCTCCCTTCAGTAAACATTGTGGATGCACTGCAGAACCTCGGTAGTTGCATGAGCTGCCTGTTTGCATTACACCCTCAGCTTGTCCCATTGCGCTGCTGGGTATTGTGTCCAGATCTCAGATGTGTCACCACAGTGCAGTGCAGAATGCCTTGAAAAGTAATTTTCTGACATCATCGCTACAGTGGTAAAACGGCCTTGAGAGCATTCCGGCCCGAATATTGATTGCTCTTCTTTGTTGTTCCATGTCTTCTATATCCTTCACATCTTCGGTTAGGATATGTCCCAGATATTTAACCTGCAAGTAGTTCTTTTCGGTCTAAACAGATTGGAGGAATATTTATTTGGCTCCTTGTTGTATTTGGTTATAACTTATGCTTAACCCTGTTATTTTGGTTATTTATTATTAACGCTGGTTCACAAAATTACAAAAATTAAGCCTTGGATCAACGACAACTTGGTAAAATGTTTACATAAGCGCAATAAGCTACATAAACAGGCCTCAAACTCACCGAATAACATAAGGCTCCAAAATTACTACAAAAAATATAGGAATATCTGCCGATCGATAATAAAACGAACTAAAGAAGAATATTATAGAAAAAAAATTGAAGAAAACAAAGAAGACCCGAAGGTATTATGGAACGCAGTAAAAGAAATTAACAACATAAATAGAAAACCAGCAGAACAAATCAAACAAATAGAAGTTAATGATACAATAATAAATGACCAGACTTATATTGCTAAGACACTAAACAATTACTTTGCAGACATTGGTCAAAAATTAGCCCGAAAACTATTGAATAAAATGAACACTGATGAACACACACTTGCTGACAAATACAACACGAATTCCCAAGATACCAATACATTTAGAATTAAAACTTTCCAAACCAAAGACATAATACATCACATAAACAAACTGAGAAACGATTGTGCGACTGGACTCGACAAACTTGACACCAAACTTATAAACGAAATAAAATATCAATTTGCTCTTCCCTTCACACACATCTGTAATCTCAGTATTACTTTGAAGGTACACCCACCCTGTCCCACCCCGGTATAGGTGACTTATGGTCACCCCTTCGGAGCTCTCGCATGAATCTAATTTTTTTGAATAAAAGGCTCTACAATTTATATAAATGAAGCTAGGCCTTCAAAGTCCCCGCATACGGTGTTATGAAGCGGTATGCAAGCGCTTACAAGTACTAAACTAAGGACAACACAGAAAAATAAACAACAAAACAATCAAGATTAAGTGTCAGGCAGATAGTTGGTGGAGGGGACCCACACTCCAGTACCTGTAAACACATAAAAGTAAAGTAAACAATAGAGTGAAGGGGGAGTTTCGCCGAACCACAACTGGCAGTCCTGTTGAGAAATTGGTGGTGGTTGGGGCGACTGGTGCAGGTCAGGACTTCCACACCCCTTAGCCGACCACCCGGTGGTGCCCTGAAGATAAGTATTGGAAAAAGAGGGATAAAACCCTAAAGAACCTAGGGGAAAGAAGCGTCAGGAGGTCGGAGGCAGGGTGGAGGTTACCCCAGCCCGCACAGTCACCCCTCTGACCACCAACGCTCATCAGGGGTGGCGCAGGTGATTGGCGGAGTACCCCGGTAAGAAAGAATAATAAGAAGCTCCAGTCGTGCATGCGGGGACGAGGCCCGTTATCCAACCCCTAATGGGGAAAATAAACAAAACAAAACAGACAACGGAGTTCAGTTCTCGCCTGTAAACTCGTTGCTGTTACTAAAAAAAAAGAAAAGAAAACCTGAAAAAATACATGTAAAAAGAAGAGAAAATAAGAGGAAAAATGAAAAACAATAATCAATCCAAAAAGTGCCACATAAGGGCAACGGTAAATAAGTAAAAACAAAAGTAAAGGTGTAAAAATAAGATCTGCATGGTCTGTATAGAGGACAGTAAGTATTGAATAAGATAACAAAGTAAAGTAAGAGAGATAATTAGTAAACACAGATATATAAGAGTGCTTACAGTGTCTGTAAAAAGAAAAACAATGTGTTAACCTTAGACAGGGAAAAATAAACATATGAAAAGAAAACAGAATAAGAATTAAAAAGTACAAGACAAGTTAATTAAAAAAACAAAATATAAACGAATGGAAATCATCTGCAACAGCTGGTACAGTAAAAAAAAAATAAGATAAGAATAATAAAATAAGAAAAACAGAATAGCATATACAATAATGAAAGAGTTGTAAAAGAATAAGTCATGGAGCAGGAGCAGTACACCGGGGGTTCCCAATTATTACAATAGTCAACGACTCTAGGCACAGGCCATCTCTCAACCCAGATCCTAGTAAACTTCCTCAAACATTCGAAATTCACACTGTTAGAAACAAGATCGGTGTTCCACACCGGTCTAATGGGGACATTCAGACCGTCAATCATTTCGTCTCTGGCATCCTACAAAATCTCACAGTGCCACAGAATGTGCTCGGCCGACTAGTAATTATTGCCACAAGCGCAATTGGGGTGGGTGGACAGGGCAAGGCTGTGAAGCCTTCCCCTGAATTCCCCATGTCCTGAAAGGAGCTGCGTAACGTGATGGTCCAGTTTGAGGAAGGCCCCTTCCATTCTGAGTTTAACTGAAGGGAAGAAGGAGAAGGTCCATCTTCCCTTGCTCGACCTATCCCAACGGACCTGCCACTCTTTGAGCGACAGGTCCCTCATCGTTCGGAGCATAGATTAATTATTAAGCATAGATCTCAGTATTACTAGCGGTATATTCCCCAGCCATTTTAAAAGTGGAAACATAGTGCCAATTCGTAAATCTGGAGACAAAAATAATTCCACAAACTACAGGCCAATCTCTCTTTTAAATGTGCTCACTAAAGTACTCGAGAATCTAGTAAAAATCCAATTTGTAAACTACTTAGACACACATAAAATCTTATCAGAAAACCAGTATGGTTTTCGAAAAAATATGGGACCACAAGATGCAACATTAAAAGTAACCGAGACCATTCTAAAAAATGTTGATAAAAAAAAAAGTTGCATTGCGGTATTTCTGGATCTGAGCAAAGCTTTTGATACAGTGTCCCACAAAATCCTCCTTAAAAAACTGAAAAAATATGTATTAAAAATTTAGCTTACAACTGGTTCAAATCATATATAACTGACCGCAGCCACTCACTAAAAGTAGACAATATAACAAGCCCAAATAGATACATAACTTACGGAGTTCCCCAAGGAAGTACATTAGGACCCATCCTGTTCTTACTATATATTAATTCCATATGTCAGCTTGACATAAGTGGAAATGTTATTTGCTTTGCGGATGACACTGTTCTTGTTTTTACTTCGGATTCTTGGACAAGTGTATATAAAAATGCAACTGAAGGAATAAATAAGATTAAATATTGGTTAGACAATAATCTGCTGACACTAAATATAGATAAAACAAAGTACATGACATTAAGCATAGATCTCAGACGACAACCAAGACTCGATGAAAACTTAACCATTCATGACTGCACATCTAAAAATAACTGCCTATGCAACCCATTAACACGAACTCAGGTAATTAAATACCCATTTACATTGACAACTATTTTAGATGGACAGAACAAATAAATAAAACAGCGGGTAAAGTTAGAAAACTGATATATTTCTTTAAAAACATACGAAACATACTGCAAACGAAGACTCAAAAAACAATATATTACGCATTAGCCCAATCAATTATCACTCACGGTATGATTGGTTGGGGTGGTGCTGCTAAAACTAATATGGACCCTCTTGTCAAAGCGCAAAAAGCCTTAATTAAAGTTATCACAAAAAAACCTTACAGATTCTCGACAATACAGTTATTTAAGGACTTTACCGTACTGAACATACAGCAACTATACATAAAAATTATAACTCTATATTACCAAAAAGACAAACTTAACCATCATACTATACAACACAATTACGAAACAAGAAACAGACATCAACACATGACCCCGAAGATAAATACCACCTATGGACAAAGACATTTTCATAATCTGGCGCCAAAAATTTTCAACTTAATGGAAAAAGATATTAAAGACCTGGCAACAAGTGTAAATATAAGACACAAAATCCACACATGGAAAGTCAACAAAGGCATTGTATACTGCGGACAGATAACATCTACAATACCATAAATTATAGCACACTCCACGCCTGAATTTTTCTCTTTTGTTCTCATTCATTTATTTGTATCTGCATTATTTCTTATGTTTTATTTTTAATTTTCATCTATCTAATTATTTATCTTTTTTTATTTATCTTTTCTGTATATCTTTTTTTTATATCTATGATTCTATATAAATTCGCATTATATAAAATTTGATCAAACTCCCGCCACCTCGGAACAGGCTCAGCCTAGTGAGGTGGATTATACCAAAAAAAATGTATGTTAATTTATTGGTTAATAAATAATTTAAAAAAAAAAAACAACAACAACGATTACTGCCTTTTTTGCATTGTACAGCAGGTTATGTGAGATTGCATACTCTTTGCATATTTGCACAAGTCGTCTCATCACTTTAATCGAAGGCGCCAACAGCACCATGTCATCCGCTTAATTAATATTGTTACTGCCTTGACCGCAGATATGACAACCAATTCGTGTATCATTCAGTTCTTGTAAGAGGTCATTAATGTACACATTAATGTAATGGTTTTCTTTTTTTGTAGTATTCTATTGTTTGTTTAACTCCATAGATGGCCATATCGGTTGATGAGGCGCTTTTGAAGCCGAATTGGTTATCTAGGGTAAATAGCTTGTCTTTTACTAGCGTGAATAGAATTTTTTCAAATAGGCTTGAGATCATTGTCGCTAGGGAAATAGGTCGGTAGTTTCCTAGTATCGATGCATCCAGTTGTTTGGATTTCAAGATTGGTATGATATCAGCTCGACTCATGTCTATAGGCATATGTGTGTGTCGTAAGAGGCTTGAGTACAGGGCGGCTAGAATAGTTTTTTTTTTTTTTTTTTTTTTTTTTCTTTATTCATAAAAATATATTTGGATACAGGTTTTTTTACATGCTTTTCGATTACCACACTAGACACATGTCCGTATTATGGTAGTCGAAATAATAATAATAAATAGTATGGAGATGATTTTCTTCTGTGCTCGATACCAATACCGTCGTATCCTGGACTTTTACCGAGGGCGGTTTGCTTAATCGCTCATTCGATCATTTCAGGAGTAATGTTCATGATCAGGTCATCATTTGCAAACATGTCATCATATATGGTTTCATGCTATCCCCTTGATCCTCGTTTAAAGAAAAAAAGTATCATTATTGGCTGGGGAGGAACTTATAACAATGTATTAAATCCACTTAAAATAGTTCATCGATTGATAATTAAAGTAATATTGAAAAAACCATCCAAATTTTCTACTGAGATTCTCTTTTCAATATTCAATGTACCCACAATAGACAATATATATAAAAAATATTCAATTCTACAAATTTATAAAG
The DNA here is from genome assembly GCF_061612785.1 of Hesperophylax consimilis. NCBI lineage: Eukaryota > Metazoa > Arthropoda > Insecta > Trichoptera > Limnephilidae > Hesperophylax > Hesperophylax consimilis. The sequence continues at coordinate 283,007 of NW_028301262.1, read as the reverse complement.
AAATACAGTTAAATAACTTACAATGCAATTCATCAGTAAGATATCAAAAAACTATCAAAATCCCAAAACTTAATACAAAGCACACACAAAATACCTATCTCTATCTAGGTATAACATATTTTAACATCCTTCCATTATATCTAAAAAATATTGAAGATATTCAGGAATTTAAAATAAAATTAAAAAATTACCTAAAACTACTATAAAAGTCCATATCTTACTCTTATTATTATTTCCTTCAAATCTTGAAACTGTATTATTGATAAATCTTGTCTATTTCTTACTTATCCCTTTGGTTTTGCAAATATATTATTTACCTACTTACATGATTCCATATAATTGAGCTAGGATTCCCTCGCCAAACACAAGAGCCTTGTCTCTTTATGGTGAGGAAAAGCTATTATTATTTACCTTGATAACACTGTATAATATGTATAATTGTATATTTATTGTAAAAAACATACAAATATTAAATAAATAAAAAAATCTAAATTCGTTAGCAATGTTTTCATCCCCCGTGATGTTGTTGACACTTAGTGGAACTTTGCTCTTGGCTTTCAGCACAGTTGAAGTTTTTTGCCAAAACTTTTTGAAGTCTTTGTTGTGCATAGCCGTAGCTATGCTTTCCATTCTTGCTTGATTTTCCGAGTGCTGACATTTTTGGAGAGCAATTTTAAAAGATTTCTTACTTGTTTTCCTTTCGTCTGCAATACGACCTTCCATAGGCTTTCCAGCTTGGACCCAGCAAAGGAATGCATGCCTTGAATGGCGATACAGAGTTGATACTTGATCATTCCACCCTGGAACAATGTCATACTTTTTTTTGGGCCCTTTATTTTTTAATGCTTTTATGGCGGAGTTTCTCAGTGTTTTCACGATAGTGTCGTAAAGAGAATCTAGTTCCATTTTGTGAACTCTGTTATCACAGTTTAATCTCTGACATCTTATGGCATCTGGAGGTTTTATTTTATTTTAGTTTAGTTTTAGTTTTGTTTTATTTTAGGCAATAATTTTTCCGGCCAGGCGTTGTAAGTTTTTACATCATTTTCGAACTTTGCCGCCCATTTTCCGAAATCTCTTGGTGGATTTTGTCTGTTCAATATAATAGAGATTAGATCCACAATATTTTTTCCGCCCAGACGTTGTAAGTTTTTAAATCATTTTCGGACTTTGCCGCCCATTTTCCAAAATCTCTTGGTGGATTTTGTCTGTTAGATATAATAGGGATTAGATCCACATCTATTTCGATATTTAGTGGGAGATGATCTGACCATGTCGCATTGGCTGTGATGTTCACATTCCTCACTGCACTGCTCAACCCCTGTGTCATAATACAGTGATCAAGCCATTTGGTGGTTCCATGGGCATCGCTTACGTAAGTGAAAGTATCAGAGCTTAGATGCACCATATCAGTGTATGTATAGTTATTCTCTGTACAAAATTGTGCAAGTTCACGTCCAAAAAGAGACCTCGGATCTGCATTAAAATCTCCCATAATAATTGAGTTGGAACTGTTTTGTTCCTCAATAATGGCGTTTATTTTTCCCAAACAGTTTCAGTATTCCGGTAAGTTTTCGGCTGAATTGGTTGGTATATAAACTGTTACTATAAGGAGAGTTCCATTGGCTGACTCTATTTCAATAGCCGCGATTCAAGGTTCTCTACAATCAATAAAAGTAGTTTTAATTGTATTGCGCCATAAGATACCAACGCCTCCGTAGGGGCGGCCAATTAATGTACCGTCAGAGAGGTTAACAGCGGATGTCCCATGGCTGGAGAATTCCGGGTGTATTGACGACAGATATCCTAAGTCTGTAGGTAACAGCCAGGTTTCCTGCAATACAATGAAGTCATTACAAGTACATAGTTCCTTTATGAAGTGCTCTGTTCGACGAATTGATCTACAATTGAATGATACAATTTTCAGAAGCTTGGTATTTGTAATATCAATTAATTTTTAATATTATTTTTCATCATTTATTTGCGTTTTCGGCATTCGGAAAATGTATTTTCTCACAACCGAGAATTTTGGCCAGATACTCGCATCCATAAGTTTTTCGTATGCTGACTCGGTGGTCCCAACTGAAAAATACACATTCACTTGGTCTAGATTTTCTATCCGGAGTTTTTAAAACTACCACTTAGCTTCTTATTTAACCTTTCCCTAGAAACTGGTGTATTTCCTGATTTGTAGAAAATATCAAAAATTTACCGATTTATAAAAGCGGCATAAAGATTTCTGTGGAAAATTACAGACCGGTAGCAATACTATCTGCACCGGCTAAATTGTTCGAATCGATTCTTCATATATTCACACTACCACAAGTTGAACTGTTTCTAATTTCTGAACAGCATGGATTTAGAAAAGGTCGATCGACAGAAACAAACCTATTGGTGTTTACGGATTTCGTATCTAAATCATTAGACAAAGGCCATCAAGCAGATTGTTCATACAATGATTTTTCAAAGGCCTTCGATACTTTAAATCACGACGTTTTACTCAATAAACTGGCTACAGTGGGATTCTCCATAAGACTACTTACTTTTTTGCTAGCTATCTTGCAGACAGGAAACAGTGTGTGTCTTAAAACTAGGTCATCATGGAGAGCATTCATTTCTATGTTCCCGATGGTTATCTCCGTCACCGACAACATAGACTATTTTATCTCCCGGCCTGCAGAACTAACTTGCCAATGGTCATGCCTGTGGGGAGAGCAATCTTGCTGTTGAACAGAATCAATTCAGATATCGACATGTTTTGCATCAATGAAGCTTCCTTTAAAAGGCAAGCTCTATTATCACTAATATAGTTGATATACACACTGTTACTATAAATCTAAGGATTCTTATTATAAAAATATTTTAAAAACGCATTGAAATTAACAATTTTGTAATGTTTTTGAAATGAATAAACAAATTGAATTGAATTGAAAACGCTCGATACTCGCCAGATTTAATAATAATAATTTTTTTATTAATTTCTTACACAATTACAAATTAGGATTTAATACATATAAGAATTTTACAAAAGATTGTTTTAAGTATTTATACATAGAAAAAGAAATTTCAAGAAATGTGGAATTTCCAAAAAAAATTCAGGCAGTGGTGAAAGATCTCGTCAATGTGGAGAGACTCTTTCAAGAATCAGAAGAATTTCCCTTCTGAATCTCTCCTCACTGACGCCAAATATATCAATCTCGGAGGAGATTTGGTTCAGGAGCAATATACTCCTCCCTACCGGGAGAACCATTGGCAGGTTAGTTATGCAGGCAGGAAGATAGAATAATCTATGATGACGTTGTCTAAGATAGTCATCTGGAACATAGAGCTCACGCGCTCCAAAATGGCTGAGTTCTCAATATAGCCTCGCAGCAGTCTGAATAAGTGGGTAGCGGCATACCCCTCCCTTCTGAGCTGCAGGGAGTGAAGTCCCAGCATGCCCAGAAGAAAGTTCGTCGGGTAGAGCCATGGATAGTGGCCGTACTCCCTCATATAAAGAAATCTTAGAAACTTTTTTTGAACCCTCTCCAACATGAGGGAGCACCCCACCTCATGAGGATTCCAGATAAGCGAACCACTCTCCAGCCTACTGTGGACCAGGGAGAAGTATAAAATCTTCAGAGCACGGGTATCCCGAAAAACTCTGACGGTTCGGAGAACAAACCCTAACATTTCAAATTAACAAAAATGCTAAAAAATAAAACCTTACTTAAATATGATTTTAATAAAAATGATTACATTCAATTCAATAGGGAATTACAAGAACTAGATTGGGGATTACTTTTACCTGAATTCATGTCGGTAGACAATATGGTTTCTATATTTTACACTCATCTGAATCGTATAATTGAGAAATGCGTAACCAAAATTGTAAATTATAATAAGCAGTATCCCCACTGGTACTCACCAGACTTAGTTAAACTTATTAAGGAAAAAAATAAATTTCGAATTCTCTATAAAAAATATAAAAATCCTCCTGATAGAAATTCTTACGAACTCTTACGCACCCGTTGTTCCAAACTCATTAGTAATTGCTACTTTAAATATATTCAACAAATCGAATCGTGTCTGGTTAATCATAATAGCGTTAAAACTTTTTGGAGATTTATCAAACAAAAGAAAAAAAATAACAGTACTATCCCACAAAATATGACGTATGGAGAAAAAAAGTCATCCAATGGCGAGGAAAGCAGTGAACTACTTGCCCAACACTTTTCATCAGTATATGAGAAAGATAACATAAGAGGCAACGAAGAGACTCAACCTCATCCCGTTTCAATTGATCAATCAAACGGCGTTCTGCACACAGTAAATATTAGTGTGCACGATGTAAAAATAGCAATGCTTAACCTCGACCAGAGCAAAGGTCCGGGTCCCGACAAAATTCCACCTATCCTAATTAAAAAGTGTGCACACAGTCTCGCACTCCCCCTGACTATCATTTACAGGAAATCGTTGTCTTCATCCGTTTTCCCAACAAGATGGAAACAAGCAAATATAGTACCTATACCTAAAAGTGGCGACCTTCACGACGTCACAAACTATAGACCCATCTCCATTCTCTGTTCATTTGCTAAAATTTTCGAAAAAATAATTTGTCCAAGTCTGAATTATCATCTCAAAAATCTTATTACTCCAAAACAGCATGGATTTCTCTCCCAGAAATCAACATCCTCCAATTTACTTTGCTATGTCACTACCTTAACCGAAGCTGTCGATAAAGGTCAACAGAAAGACAGCATCTACACTGACTTTAGCAAGGCCTTTGATAAGGTAAATCACAGATTATTAATACATAAACTAAAACGCATGGGTGTTCATTGTACCTTGCTCAACTGGTTTCACTCCTATCTAACTGACCGTGAACAAAGAGTAGTATTTGATGGTTATGAGTCAAGAGGATTAGATGTGCCGTCTGGAGTACCTCAAGGGTCCCATTTGGGCCCGATCTTGTTCCTTGTTTTTATAAATGACTTGTGCGATGTTATTTTGGATTCTAAAATTTTATTGTTCGCCGATGATTGTAAGATTTTTAAAATTATCCACACATTACTTGATTCAATACTCCTTCAAAATGATATCAACAGAGTTTATAAGTGGTGCACTGACAATAGAATGTTTCTGAATTCTTTAAAATGTGTCCACATAACTTTTACACGTAAACGCAACTCAATCTCAACTCAATATTTTATCGACGGTACTAAACTCCAGGAAGTCACAACCATTCGGGACCTAGGCGTAATATTTGATAAAAAACTTACTTTCACACCTCATATCGACAGCATTATTTCTAGATCCCTAAAAATGCTAGGATTTATCAAACGAAATAGTAAAAATTTTCAGAATCCCAAATCAAAAATAACGCTATACAATTCCTTCACCCGCAACGTGTTGGAGTACGCAAGTTCTATATGGAGTCCAACCTACAAAGTTCATATTCAGCGAATAGAGCGGGCTCAAAAACATTTTATGTACCACCTAGCGTATTGTGATAAGCGAACTCGATCACTTCCTCATTACACCGATAGACTAAATTTCTACAATGTACGCACCCTTGAACAGAGAAGACTAAATATTGATTTAAATTTTCTTTTCAAAATTGTTAATGCTCTAATAAACTGCCCTTTTTTACTCTATCAAATTATGTTCAACGTTCCTAGAATTGGTTCCCGACACATACATTATATTCCGTTACATATTAAAAAATATAAAACTAAGCTGGGGTATGACTCACCTTTACCAAGAATGTGCCGTTATTTTAACGAGACATATAAAAGTCATCCCAAAGTTTTTTTTAAATGTCAACACTGGCCACCTTCAAATCAAACGTAAACAAGACTTAAAGCTACCTATCGTGTTGATCTGTAAAATAATTACTATTGCTGTTATGAAATGTATATGTAAGTGTATGTATTTGTGTATACATGTATGCATGTATGTACTGGACGGGAGTCCGCACAAGACTGTAGATTTAGGCGCCGGGTCCAAACCGTGTCTTCAACCGATGAGATGCTCCTTTACGGCCGATGATGATGATTGTAGTTGATATTGGTGATGAAATCTGCCTCCCGCACCCAGGCTTGGTGAATGGTGGGCACTGGGTGTGCTTTCGTCTCTGCTCGCTTCTGGTGTTGGCGGTTTTCCAAAGGAGGGCCGGCTGGTCTCGAAGAGGTAACACCAGAAGATCTTGGAGCAGAAGACTCGGCGAGGTGAGGCAGATGTTGAGCAGGAGTCACTTGTTGATAAATAAAACGCTTGGTTTTGGTGGTAAAGATGAACTGATTTATTTTGAATTATGGGGCTGCTTATATTTAATTAGCCTGACTCGCGCCCGACATTGGGCTAGGAGCCCAAAAGTGGTGGGGGGTTGTACCCGCGCCAACAATGAGTTTATAGCCTCCGACAAACTGTTGCATATTCATTTTGTCGGTAGTACTGGTGATAGTAGTCGCTTAAATTTGAGAGTTAGAAAAGATTTTGAGCGCTTACATGAATGATAATTACATAGTTTAAATGCATAGTAGTTATAGGAATGTGTATCTTGACAACTAGATTTTTTGTTTGTGAAGATACGACAAAAAATAAGAAATGTTTGTAAAATAAATGTGTAAAAATGATCTCAAGCGATCAAATTTGTAAAACATGTTAAGTTAGTATTTTTCCGAGGTCCCCCGTAACATAGCGCTCAGAAAGAGATAAGATTCACTATGCTACGAGGTTCCTGGATTTTTGTACACGCAAAAAGGGTAAAAAATATTGTTCAAAAATGGGTTTACATATGGGTGAAAAACAGCTTTTTTAATATCTCCTCAGCGGTAGTATATCGAAAATAGTGTTTATTTGACTACCGCCGAGGGGATGAACAAGTAAAATATACATATTTGCAATGTTTAAAAATTGATTTTTCTATGTAAAATTTACATAGAAAAAATGCTGGACATTGATCCACGCGGCAGGTAAGCCGGCGATGTGGTATCGAAGCCATTCGGAGTCAAAGTTTTCAAGCCGCTTGGGCCGAAAACTGGACAAAATGACCAGTGGCGGGGAGTGGTGATTTTGCCAGTGGCGTGGAGTAGGGACATTTTATAAAAGTAAACAATTTTTATGAAATTAAATAATATGGTCAACTACGTCCGTTACACTCCCCCCGTTTAGCTATGCTGAACTAAAAAATAGGACGTTTGTTGGTACGTTGCAGCCCGCGGCGGCCAGTCCCTCTGGGATGGTGCTGGGCTGGTGGTACTGTTGATGTTGCATCGGTAGGCGGGGCCGGCAGGATTACAGCGAGCTTCACATCGGGGTGGACGTAAAATCCGGTGCTCGTCTGGATCCGGGCGGTCCTCACTCGGCCGTCTGCAGCAGGGGTGAATGGAGGAACATGGTGGGCTAGCCTTGATGGCGGCAAGGGCCCCATCAGAGGGGGGGCTGGCTTGCTCCTGCGCATCTTGCAGGTGGGGCAGTTGTGGGCGATCTTGCGAATATTTGTTCGTAGTCGCAGCACATGGTAGCTGCCTCGCACCTCAGCCATTGTTCTCTCCTTATTCGGATGATCGGCTTCCTGGTGATGACGTCTCACCAGAAGTCGTGCATATGCATGATCACCATCCAAAATTATTGGTGTCCGCACTGCTTGGGGCACGTTACTGAGGGCTCGTATTCTTGAGTTCATCCTCAGTAGGCCGTCAGGTCCAAGGAAGGGGCTCAAGGCTTTGAGCCTACTGTCTTTTGGTAGTGGATCTCCTTTCTGGAGCGCATTTATGTCATGATAAAATGTCTCTTCTTGACATTTTCTTGCCCATCGGGCCTCTGCTTCCTTGATTTCATCGGTTCTTAAATGATTATCAGGTTGTTCGTGGCTTTTTCCACGACACCTTTTAATAGAACGATGTATCCGGCAGGTAGTTTGAATAAGATGATTAAATGAGGAGAATTTCTTGATGTCGGGCAGTGTTTCTGCCACAGTTGAAGAAAGGCCAACGTTTTGGCGCCTTACTTCAATGTGCCTGGGAGACCCTTTCGCGGGGCCGACTGATTCTCTCGTACCATTTGCAGGCACAGATCCAGCTGGTACTCCTCGTACGGCCGCCTGTATCAGAGGTGCTCGCGGTACGGGGCCAGATGGTCCATGGGGCGTGGTAGAATGCCACCGGGCATGGTGCCTGGGTGGCTTTCTCTGCAAAGATGCTGGCACAGATCCAGCTGGTACTCCTCGTACGGCCGCCTGTATCAGAGGTGCTCGCGGTACGGGGCCAGATGGTCCATGGGGCATGGTAGAATGCCACCGGGCATGGTGCCTGGGTGGTCTTCTCTGCATAGGTGCTGGCACAGATCCAGCTGGTACTCCTCGTACGGCCGCCTGTATCAGAGGTGCTCGCGGTACGGGTCCAGATGGTCCATGGTGCACTGTATAATGCCTCCCGGCAGTGCGCCTGGGTGACATGGTGGCTCGTATGGCCAATGTTGTAGCTTCATTCACATGTTCAGAGGTCCCTCCGCCATGGGTGGTCCACCCCAACGCCGTTCGTGATAATATTCGCGTAGAATCACGAACGTCGCGCACTTCCCTCGAGACAATTAAGTGAGCATTGTCTTGCCCGATGAGAAGTGTGGGGGTGATGTAGCGACCGTGGTACCTCTGTTCAGGAAGGTTGAGCTGCTTGATGGTATTGGCTTTTATGACGTACTCATCAGAGATTCCGGCGCCGCGTAGAGTGATTGGCACGCGGCGGGACGTCAAGTCTGTTGAGCACATGTTTTTTGCTCCGTGTAGTCGTAGCTCACGGGTAGGTCCAGTTGTGCCGATTTTCTGTGCTGTGGTGGCATCAATAAGGGTGACAGTTGAGCCCTCGTCCAGAAGCGCAAAGGTTTTAATCTGTCGCTTGGGGCCCGACAATATGACCCCCACCACTTTTAACACGGCACTTTCGGTGTGGCGTCACATATTGTGAACATCTGCCACAGTAATGTCATTATCACGATTGTTATTATAGTTGTGAAGAAGTCGGTGGTGGGGGGATCTGCACTCCCCCACGCCGCACCATTCACTAACTTTGCACTGCTTTGTATAATGTTTGCCATTGAGGCACAATCGGCACAAACCGGCGTCGTTCACTGTTTCAAAACGATATTTTAAGTCTTTCGCGGCAAAAGTGCGACATTCGCTAAGTTGGTGGCCATTTTCACCACACTCGACACACCCGGCGCGGTTATCGAACTCGCGAACTTCATTGTAACTGTTTTGCACTTTTTCCCCGCTTCGATTATTTTCTCGATTATTACCAGACAAAATTTGGGGCATTCGATTATTACCAGACAAATTTTGGGGCTTTCGATTATTTTGCGCGAAATGTTGTTTTTCACTAGAATTGTCGTTGTAAACATTGTTTTCCCGCGATAAAAACCGTTCTGACGCGGCAGACGTGTTTAAACTGTGGTCACAAGTGTCACTTTTGTTTGAATTGTTTTTTCGCGAAAACTTTTCTGACGCGGCAGACATATTTTGGGAACTTTCACAGGTATCACGTTTTTTAGCACCGTTTTTGCGCGAAAACTGTTCCGTTGTGGCGAGCGTATGTTCACGGCGTGGGCAGGACCTCGCGGGGTCAACCAAACCGGACTTTGGGATGGCGTTCGCGACGGTTTTCAGGAAGGCGGCAAACTGGCAGATGGTAGCGGAGGCCTCGTAGTGCCGCACTTCCATCAGCCACGCCAACCGCAAGGTGGGCGGCATCTTCCCCGCGATGTCACTGAGCAGCGCTGGATTCGTCAGATAGCCATCATTGTTGAGGGAGCGGAGTGATGCCACCAGGTTTTGAACTGTGCCAGAGAAGTCTGCGATGTCCTCCAGAGAGGCCTCAATTGTGAGGTGGGGCAGCTTCTTCACTTTGTCCAGCATCAGAGCAGCGAGTGAAGTAGTCCCTCCAAATCTCTGCTCCAGGACTGCCAGGATCTCCGGAACCTGGGCAGGGTCCATCAGAAGGGGGCCGACGGCTTCTCGGGCTTTCCCCTTGAGGGCCCGCTGTAGGCGGATCAAGTTTTCGCTGGAGGTCATCCGACATGTGGAGGTAGACTGGTTAAACTGTGCCCTCCAGGTGGGCCACTCCAGTGGATCTCCAGAGAATGGAGGCAGGTCCTTGGCCATAGATTGTCTGGCAATAAGGGCCGCCATTCGTGGATCGTCCTCGATTGTGGGACGGGGGCTGTCCTGAGCCCTTGAAGCTCTGATGGCTTCTGTCAGGGCGGAGGCCAGCTGAGCCATGGGACTGCCATCATGCTGAACCCAGGCTCTGGTATGTTGGGCCGTCTCATCCGCCGTAGGTTGGGGCGGGAATCTCGGCATGGAGCTGGTACTGGCTGTGGGCGGGCCATCTGGCCGTGCCGGCACGCCATACTCCTGTTCGCGCAGTGGTACGGGCGGCACATGTCCAGATGGTCCAGATGGTCCAGAGGGTCCAGGTGGTCCAGGCTGTGTCCATGGCACGTCCCACTGCTCCAGCAGTCCGGCAGGTGATCCTGGCGTCGGCGCTGGGTACCCCGGGTGGGGCAGAGGTACGGGCAGCACAGGGCCATGAGGTCCAGGCTGCACCAGTACTGGGCATCCCTGGATGGTCCAGGGTGCTGGTTGCGCAGGGCCTGCTGGCTCTTGCTGCGCTCGTGATGCGTACCTCTGGTCCACCAGAGGTACAGGTCCGGCTGGCACTTCAGGTACGGCTTGCCTCTGTTCTATCAGAGGGGCGGGCGGTACGGGGCCAGAGGGTCCAGGCTGCATCATGTTTGGCCACCCTGCATTGGGCCAGGGTGACGAGGGCGGGGGACCGGCTGGCCTTGGCTGCGCCGCTGCTGAGTACCTCTGGTCCACCAGAGGCACCGGGCTCGGTTGGCCGGGCTGCACCCATCCAGGGCTGTACCCTTGGAAGCGCCAGGGTCCTCCTTGGGCAGGATACCCTTCCAGGAGTACGGGTCCAGATCGGGCAGGCACTGCTGCTGCTGGTTCCTCGTACCTCTGGTCTACCAGAGGCACCGGGCTCGATTGGCCGGGCTGCGTCCATGATGGTGGTGACCTCTCCAGGAGCTTCGAAGGTCCAGGAGGGGCAGGGGCTGCTGCTGTTGGAGCTGATTGAAGAGCTGCTTTAAGTCTCTCAATGTGCTCGGTTTGACTGCGAAGCTGTTGTCGCAATGACTCCATCGCATCCTCTTGAGATGTGGAGGGCGGTGAGTCATGATGTGCAGGTGGTGCCATGTCAGGAGTAGTGCTGGGCGTGGGCATGGGGGTTACGTCAGGCGTGACGTGAACCGCAGCCGTGGCCTGAGACCTAGCGTCCAGGGCATCTGCAGATGGTGTTGAGGATCCATCGTCTTGGATCCGGCTCGACCGTAAAGTTGGAGACATCCTGGTTGAAGGCGTGTGAGAATCCGGCTCGAAGGACCACTTGTACTGGACGGGAGTCCGCACAAGACTGTAGATTTAGGCGCCGGGTCCAAACCGTGTCTTCAACCGATGAGATGCTCCTTTACGGCCGATGATGATGATTGTAGTTGATATTGGTGATGAAATCTGCCTCCCGCACCCAGGCTTGGTGAATGGTGGGCACTGGGTGTGCTTTCGTCTCTGCTCGCTTCTGGTGTTGGCGGTTTTCTAAAGGAGGGCCGGCTGGTCTCGAAGAGGTAACACCAGAAGATCTTGGAGCAGAAGACTCGGCGAGGTGAGGCAGATGTTGAGCAGGAGTCACTTGTTGATAAATAAAACGCTTGGTTTTGGTGGTAAAGATGAACTGATTTATTTTGAATTATGGGGCTGCTTATATTTAATTAGCCTGACTCGCGCCCGACAAAGTGGTGGGGGGTTGTACCCGCGCCAACAATGAGTTTATAGCCTCCGACAAACTGTTGCATATTCATTTTGTCGGTAGTACTGGTGATAGTAGTCGCTTAAATTTGAGAGTTAGAAAAGATTTTGAGCGCTTACATGAATGATAATTACATAGTTTAAATGCATAGTAGTTATAGGAATGTGTATCTTGACAACTAGATTTTTTGTTTGTGAAGATACGACAAAAAATAAGAAATGTTTGTAAAATAAATGTGTAAAAATGATCTCAAGCGATCAAATTTGTAAAACATGTTAAGTTAGTATTTTTCCGAGGTCCCCCGTAACATAGCGCTCAGAAAGAGATAAGATTCACTATGCTACGAGGTTCCTGGATTTTTGTACACGCAAAAAGGGTAAAAAATATTGTTCAAAAATGGGTTTACATATGGGTGAAAAACAGCTTTTTTAATATCTCCTCAGCGGTAGTATATCGAAAATAGTGTTTATTTGACTACCGCCGAGGGGATGAACAAGTAAAATATACATATTTGCAATGTTTAAAAATTGATTTTTCTATGTAAAATTTACATAGAAAAAATGCTGGACATTGATCCACGCGGCAGGTAAGCCGGCGATGTGGTATCGAAGCCATTCGGAGTCAAAGTTTTCAAGCCGCTTGGGCCGAAAACTGGACAAAATGACCAGTGGCGGGGAGTGGTGATTTTGCCAGTGGCGTGGAGTAGGGACATTTTATAAAAGTAAACAATTTTTATGAAATTAAATAATATGGTCAACTACGTCCGTTACAATGTAGGTGCATACATGTACATTATTCTTTACTTATTGTTTTGTGTTCATCAATGTTGTGTTTGTCTGTAATTAGTGATAGTATCAACCAAGTTTAAATTGTGTAATTGAATTTCGAGAGCTTTGATATGAATCACTGTTGACAAACCTAAGAAAAAAAAAAAAAAAAATTTTAAGGCCGACTGGCACACCCCTTCGATATGAGGACGAAATGTCAACTTATTCTCATACATAATCCCAAGATCCTTTATGTTTGAAACTCGTTTGAGATTATGACCGAGCATAGTGTACCTGTGGTATGTGAGACTAAATGCTCTGGTGAAAGTCAGAACTACGCATTTCATGACATTGAAATGAAGCTTGTTTCGTTGACTCCATTCTGAAATGTTATCAACATCAGCTTGAAGGTGCAGGCAGTCCTCAATATTTCTTATTAGAAGAAATAATTTTAGATCGTCAGCGAACAGCAGAAAGCGAGAAAAACGAATGACTTCAGCAATGTCATTAATGAAAATGGAAAAAAGAAGAGGCCCTAGGATCGATCCTTGGGGAACCCCAGAAAAAACAAGAAATTCGGCAGATTGGAAGATTCCGTGAGTGACAAATTGTTTTCTGTTCTTGAGGTAACTTTTAAAAAACTCTAACATCCGAAGTGAAAAACCCATCTGGGCAAGTTTTATGAGTAAGATATCGTGATTCACGGTATCAAAAGCTTTGGAGAAGTCGTTGTACGAACAGTCTACTTGGTAACCTCTGTCTAGGGACCTAGCAACATAGTCGGTGAAAACCATCAGGTTGGTTTCAGTGGATCTTCCTTTCCGGAAACCATGCTGTTCTGGGATAATGTATGCGTCTATCTACAACCTTTAAAAGGGACACGTGTGTAAACCTTCAATCTTTTAAAAAGTACATCAAATCTTGGCTAAAAAAAACTGAACTACATATTTTTTCTTATAAGTTTTAGCACAGCTATCTGTAACATTTATATCCATGTACACATTATTTTTTATTATTTCACATACATACCAAACAGCGGATATATTTTATTGTTTGAAATGCTTTGTCTGCTAATTCACTTTTTAAGATGTCTCCAAAAACTAGTATTTACCTTATTTTTGTGTTATTTTAAAACTTTTACATGTTACATGATTTAGTTTTTTGTATTGCATCTCTACAGTAACTCTTTTAAAATAACTTAAATTTATATTTAATATTGTATCTCCACTTAAACCATAGAAATAAGATAAAAATACTTATAATACCCACACTCAGGCTTCGCCTTCGTGGGATTTTTTTAATTATGTACATTTATTTCAATATTTTTTATACATTTTTCAATATTTTATGTAACCATGTATGTATAAAAAAAAATTCAATAATAAAAAATAAAAAAAATCTGAGGCATAATGAATTTATGAATTAATTTTTCAAATAGTTTAGCAGGAGCTGATAGTATAGCAACTGGTATATAGTTTTCGATTAACTTTTTCGAACTATTCTTAAAAATAGGACATATTTTTGAAGTTTTCCATACTTCGGGAAAAGTTGAAGTATTTATAGCTAAGTTGAAGATAATACATAGTGGTGTTTTTAGGAACTCGGCACACCCTTTAATAAAAAATACGGGAACGAAGTCTGGTCCGATAGAATGTGAGTTCTTCATGAGTCTTATGGCACTCATAACGTCAGATTCCGTAAGTAAGTAAAGTTTTTAATTCGTAAACTACAGCATCAATACCGCTTGTCTTAAGAAAAGAGATCACATTTTCACAAGTTGTGCTTTTCTCAAGTCTTGCGACGAGAGCATATTTCGTTTTCTGCAGGCCTTTGATTTCTGCATTTTCGTTGCTGCCCAAAATAATGTTTTTCTTTTTTATGAAAGATGTGTTTTTTTGTAGGTATTTTCCTTACGGATTTCCATCCATGCCCATTGTGATTTTCGTTTTAACTTGAAGGGTTGTCGTTAACGACATCTGCAAACGATTTTGGGCGATCAATTGGTTTTTCGGCCTGAAGTGGGTAATCGTATTTTGACCTTGTCTCCATAGATGGCGTTGACATAATTGCATCTTCCAAAGGTTTGGCCTTGATATGAAGCTTCGGTAGTTCATTAGTAGATGGCACTGCACTGTTTGTGTTTCTTTCGTTAGTTCATTGACAGTAGATTTGAGATTATTTATCTCCGAAGTTAATAAATCAATTTGATCTTTAATTGACAAGTTCTTGCTATGGTCGGATTAATCTTTTAGGTTCTGAACATCACTTTTGATTATTATTAAGTCTCTCAGAAATGCAGTTGCGTCAATATAATCTAATGTGACCGGCGGTAGTTTGTTAATGTTTAAAACCGCATATTTCGGCATATTGTTCGGGTCGGTTTCTTTGAGGATTTTTATTAAATCCGTTATGATTCGTTTTTTCTTACCATCGCTGACTCTCCTGGCTAAGGATTTTTCCGTTACGAAAATAGGAAAAGTTTGTAAATAAAAGTGTAAAAATGATCTTGAAGCAATCAAATTTGTAAATATGGCTATGTTAGTATTTTTCTCAGGTCCCCCGTAACATAGCGCTCAGAAAGAGAAAAGATTCACTATGCTACGAGGTTCCTGGATATTTTGTACAGGCAAAAAAGGTAAAAATAATTGAACAAAAATGGTTATACAAATATGTTAAAAACAGCATTTTTAATATCTCCTCAGTGGTAGCACATAAAAATAGTGTTAATTTAACTACCGCCGAGGAGATGTACAAGTAAAATATAAACATTTGCAACATTTAATTAATTGATATTTCTTAGTAATTTGTGCATAGTAAAATTGAATATCGTTCCGCTCGGCAGAGGTAGGAGCGCGATGCGGTATCGATGCCATTCCGCTGCCTAAGTTCTTGTATGTTCAATAGACCATTTAGCAAATTTTACAGGAGACGTTTTTTTTGTTTTTACAGGCAAATTCTAAAAAATTCTCGATTTTGGTCATTTCGTTTAATACATATGTGTAACAGGAAATTATTAAGATCATTTTTCGAAGATTGAAGCTATAATATGCCCATATTATGACTTTAAAGGTGGACGTTGAACATGGCTTGAAAATGATGAATGATTATTTTGGATATTGAACATATCGTCTGGAGATTGAACAATTCGGCTCCCATAAGTTTGAGGTATTTTTTGTTCAATTAGCCAATTAGTGGTAAATTGCATATACAGGGAGATTTTCAGTCTATTTGCGGCATGTTCCAGAGAGGAAGATATGGTGTAAAGACCACCATAAGAATTGAAATGGCTTTAACCGTGTTTGGTGATCAGATCTGAATAGATACTCACATACCATCTCTCTTCTCCTTCATTTTCCTTCCTCTCTTTCTCCTCTCCGTCTCCTTCCCCTCCACACTACCTTCTGCCTCACAATATACTAATATACCCCAATTGGGGATTCCATAGTCTCACTGGCTCCAGATGGTTGGGAGCAGTTGAGACTGTGTGCGGTATTCCATAAAAAAATCCCGAGTGATGCGTAAAACTATTGAAGTTCAATTTTCAGTTGAAAATTTGTTTTATTTTTATTGTTTCGTTACCTACATTTGACAAATGTAATTTTTAAAGCTTACTTACTTTAGAAACATTTTTTTTTCTTTCGGAAGGTCTTATTTGCCGTTAGATTATTATTTATGTTGATTATCGTGAGTAAAACATTATTTTTTTAAATACTTTCAGCTCTTAAAATCCTAAAATTATAATATCCCGCGATTTGTTTTATGGGTGTGCGCTATTTAACATCACATTTATTGTAGATAGTCGTTTGCCTAGTTGGTTTTATTGTAGTTCCTACATAAGAATATGTTTATTGTTTGTTATGTGACTAAAAAAAAACAAAAAATCAGAAACTTTTAATTGAATGAATTCAAAATTGAAAGATTTGGATTTCGTTTTCATCAGCGATCTCAGCAGTGATAACGGACTAAATATGTGTCGTAGATGTCTTTCAATCAGACTATGAGGACAGTCGACTTTTTGCACATTTCCATGTCCTGGCTCTTCTGTTGTATTTCTTGAATAAAAATAAGTTTTAATGGACTAATTTAATTTATTAATACACATTTTAGGTAAAAGCCCTAAGTTTGTAAATAAATAATTGGAAAAATAAATAATAAATTAAGCATTCTGTATATTTGCCTAGCAAATTCAAGAAGTGCATGTAAAATATGGTGAAAAGGCCTTTGAATGACATAATTTTAAGACTTACCTTTCTATTTGAGATACTGGTCTAAGGTTTATTGATTCTGGAGTCGGTGAAGTCATTTTTTAGTTCAATAATAGTATAATTATAAGTATTATATGTATTTTTACTTTTGTGAACTTGCAATCTTTAGAATATTATTTTTTTATTAACTATGTATGTTAAAGCCCAATGGGCGTATAAATAAATAAATATATTCGCTTATTTTTTTGGTAAACTAATGTTTTTAAGACAAGATTTTTGATGCATAGCACAAAGGGTAACAATTATTTTACAAGCAATAATTATTCGCCTGAAACACTCATCCACATTGAAAAATCTCCTGATAAAATATACATGACGCCAACGGGACTCGAACCCGTGTCCCTTCGATTTTCGGTCGACAGCTCTGACCACTGAGCTATGGCGGCTTATCTCTTACCCGCGAAATTATTCAATATATACTAGTGTTTCATTCAACAATTACTGCTTGTTACATTTTTCACCTGAAAACAACCAACTTTATTTTATATGAGAAAGGCATTGTAAGTGCTAACTCTCTCACTAGATGGCGTCGAGACAAATTGTCTACATTTTTAGGTGAAATACTTGAACTTGTCAAGTATTAATTATTATTTTTTTGGTAAACTAATGTTTTTATGACAAGATTTTTTATTATTTCCAAGTACATGCAAGCGATTCATTATGGAATTGGGTTCAGTGTTAGATCCTGTATTGTTGCAATGATAGGGTAATTTGAAACAAACTGATCGACTAGGTACATGGAAATATATTAACGAAAGAAGTTCAGGAAGTTCATCACCTGATATAACTCAGGCAGTCTATTTCACACATATCTTAAAGGAGCTAATCAAAACAACTTAATCCTTTTGCGCCGCGATTAATAAAATAATCCTTGCTGTTACTTGAGTGTAATACAAAATATTGTAAACATTTATTCACAACAGTTTTATCACGGCGACAGAATGAATCTATTACAAAATATTACATAGTTTAATTTCAGCCGGTAAATTATTAGGAGACCAAATTTGGTCCCAAACATCTTTGAATTTGGTTTCCTAATATTTAAAGGCTTAACACCAAACACATCTTTAACCTTCGCAACACATCTTTCGTACAATAATCTATGTATATTTTACACCAAAGTTCTACGGAACATATTTTGATGAGCACTATGGTCTCATGGACGAATGAAATAAAGATATTTTCGGATAACAACTAACGAGGACAGATGATTAAAAACCAATACTTAACGAGAAGTTATTACAAATACGAGTAGTAAGCCAATAGACAGTTCCTATTAAACTTGGCCTTGAAGCATAATCCAAAACATTTATTTTAGTTAATTAAAAAAACGCTTTCATTTTAAAAGAGTCTTTGTTAGCAATTTAAAACTTTTTGGATTGTTATTAATTTCCTTTGATGTTGATCTTGCGGGTGTAAATTTGGGCTAAATTGTGATTATTTTTAAATCTGATATAAAAACTGAATTTTGAAAATTATGTTGCTTTTTGTATATAAAAAAATATATAACTATTATTATTGATTAAAAAGTTTGATTAATACTGATGGATTCGCTATTATTTTCAAAATATGTACATTAAAAACAAAAATATTTATAATAGGTGCATACAACAAGATATTATAAGATGAATATTTGTCACAAACAATTTTTTAATTAAATAATAATCAATTTACAGAATATAATCATTTATGTTCGTAAAATTACTTTTCACTGCTTTTCCTTTTAGAAAAGTTTTTCTTCTATAGAAGCAGGTGTTTGAGTTTAAACGAGTTGTGAGCATCACGATGAAGAATATATATGTTTGTTATCAATAATGATTAAAGGAAATTTGATAATTACAAAAGTACATGGAAATAAACAAATTAAAATTTATGTTTATTAAGAAAAAGACAATTAATAATGAAGTAAGTAAAATGACATGGTTCACAATGCTACAACTGGGCCACTCGGCCTACTTCTATTTTTAAGTGTTAATTAAAGAGTAAATTTAAGAGTTACCTACTTAGGCGTCAGTTAACTGTCTGTATTAATGATCACTTATCCTACATGTTCGAAGCTACCAGTGGCGTACCCCAGGGTTCGCATCTTGGTCCTTTACTTTTTAATTTATTCATTAACGACGTAACAAACATATTCACCCGTGTTCTCATTCTAATGTTCGCTGATGATATGAAGATATATAGAATTATTGACAATATCGAGGACTGTCTAACACTTCAATCTAATATTAATAGCTTTTACGATTGGTGTCTTAAAAACAAATTAACTCTTAATGTAAAAAAATGTCAACTTATGAGATTCCACAGAAAAAAAACCCATTTTTGTTCACCTACTTTCTCAATAATCACACCTTATTATCTGTGGATGAAATAAGAGACCTTGGTATAACATTTGACACTAAATTAACATTCATTAAACACATTAATAATATAACCAGTAAAGCAATGCAAATGTTAGGATTTGTCTTACGGATTTCAAAGGATTTTAAAAATTTAAAAACTGTCAAATTACTTTACACTTCACTTGTTAGAAGCCAACTAGAATTTAACACCACCATTTGGAGTCCTTACTACAGTGTACATGAGAATTCCCTTGAGCGAGTCCAACATAAATTTTTACGTTATATTAATTTTAAATTGGGAATATTCGTCGAAAACATTAATTACCCCTCTCTGTTACAATTATTGGGACTCGATACATTAAAAGAAAGAAGAATTTGTTTTGACCTATTTTATTTATTTAAAATCGTTACCAACCTGTTGAACTCCCCTGAACTTCTTTCGTTAATATGTTTCCATGTACCTAGTCGATCAGTTCGTTTCAAATTACCCTATCATTGCAACAATACAGGATCTAACGCTGAACTCAATTCCATAATAAATCGCCTACATGTACTTGGTAATAAATATGTTTTGGATGAATCTATAAACATTACTAGCTTAACCTCATACAAACACTATTTAATTAAAACTGTATGTCAGCGCTTCTCAGATTGATTATAATCAAATATAGTTTTAAAGTATTAATTTATCCGGGATTTATTGTATATGAATTGTTTATATATTTATATATATATATATAAATATATAAACAATTGTTGTATTGTATTTATAATAACTATTTCTATTGTTCTCTTTTATGTATTTTATATTTATATTTTTTTTATCTATGTATATTCTGTATTAATATGTATAACAAATGTTATTTTTTTGTAAAAGCCGCTATAATCGGCGTTAATAAATAATAAATAAATAAAATAAATAAATAAATTATAATGTTTATATAATCGAGTTGAAATATGTACGCTTATAAGTTATTATATTATTTTATTACTTTTCGCTGGCTATAATAGGAGTAACAAATATATGAAGTACGTTTGTGTTGCGTTTTAAACGTTTTTTTATAATATATATTCCACGGTTTTCTTTCCTTCTTCGCACTGGTTCACAATAAATCACAAATTTCACAATGCGCGAGCTAACAATGGCTTTGATTTTCGACACGGTCGATAAAGGGGGCTCCGTAATCAAACGATGTTGATAGGACGAATATTTTAACTCAACTAAAGTTCATTAAGTCGGCATAGGAGAGGAGAGGAGTTGGGTCGATAGGCAACAATAATTTTAGAAAGGATAGAAAGGTAGGTAGCACGATGCTAGGTGCCAACACAGCATGTGGCTCGTAAGAAAAGATAATTATTATATTCACTCGAAACGAGATAAAGGTTTTCTTTAACTGTGGGTCAACATGTGTCTTGTCAGATAGCTCTTCCGAGAAAATGAATATTTGCACTCAGAACATGAAAAAGGTTTTTCTCCACTGTGAGTCAGCATGTGGTTCTTCAGAGTGCCCCTTTGAGAAAATGCATAGTTGCACTCAGAACATGAAAAAGGTTTTTTTCCACTGTGAGTTAGCATGTGCCTCGTTAGATCGCCCTTTCGAGAACATGAATAGTTGCACTCGGAAAATGAAAAAGGTTTTTCACCACTGTGAGTCAGCATGTGGATCGTCAGAGAGCCCTTTTGAGAACATGAGTATTTGCATTTGGAACATGAAAAAGGTTGGTAAGTTTTTAGATTCTCACGGCCAAAAACATTTTTGTTGTTTGTTTTTGGGGTGTTATGCCGTGTTGCGCTAACTCCTTCTTTAGCCGACGTTTCGGACAGCGTTGCAGTGTCCATCATCAGGGCAGATCCGGTAGACATCTTCGGATCTACCGGATCTGCCCTGATGATGGACACTGCAACGCTGTCCGAAACGTCGGCTAAAGAAGCAGTTAGCGCAACACGGCATAACACCCCAAAAACAAACAACAAAAATGAAAAAGGTTTTTCTCCACTGTGAGTCAACATGTGTCTCGTCAGATGGCCTTTTTGAGAACATGAGTATTTGCACTCGGAACACGAAAAAGGTTTTTCATCAATATGAGTCAGCATGTGGATCGTCAGAGAGCCCTTTTGAGAACATGAGTATTTGCATTTGGAACATGAAAAAAGTTTTTCTCCACTGTGAGTCAGCATGTGGCTCTTCAGATTACACTTAATAGTACATGAATAGTTGCACTCAGAACATGAAAAAGGTTTTTCACCACTGTGAGTCAGCATGTGGATCGTCAGAGAGCCCTTTTGAGAACATGAGTATTTGCATTTGGAACATGAAAAAGGTTGGTAAGTTTTTAGATTCTCACGGCCAAAAACATTTTTGTTGTTTGTTTTTGGGGTGTTATGCCGTGTTGCGCTAACTCCTTCTTTAGCCGACGTTTCGGACAGCGTTGCAGTGTCCATCATCAGGGCAGATCCGGTAGACATCTTCGGATCTACCGGATCTGCCCTGATGATGGACACTGCAACGCTGTCCGAAACGTCGGCTAAAGAAGCAGTTAGCGCAACACGGCATAACACCCCAAAAACAAACAACAAAAATGAAAAAGGTTTTTCTCCACTGTGAGTCAACATGTGTCTCGTCAGATGGCCTTTTTGAGAACATGAGTATTTGCACTCGGAACACGAAAAAGGTTTTTCATCAATATGAGTCAGCATGTGGATCGTCAGAGAGCCCTTTTGAGAACATGAGTATTTGCATTTGGAACATGAAAAAAGTTTTTCTCCACTGTGAGTCAGCATGTGGCTCTTCAGATTACACTTAATAGTACATGAATAGTTGCACTCAGAACATGAAAAAGGTTTTTCACCACTGTGAGTCAGCATGTGGATCGTCAGAGAGCCCTTTAGAGAACATGAGTAATTGCATTTGGAACATGAAAAAGGTTTTTCTCCACTGTGAGTCAGCATGTGGTTCTTCAGATTCCACTTTAGAGAACATGAATAATTGCACTCGGAACATGAAAAAGGTTTTTCACCAGTGTGAGTCAGCATGTGGATCGTCAGATGGCCTTTTCGAGAACATGAATAGTTGCACTCAGAACATGAAAAAGGTTTTTCTCCACTGTGAGTCAGTATGTGTATCGTCAGTTGGCCCTTTCGAGAACATGAATAATTACACTCGGAACATGAAAAAGGGTTTTCACCACTGTGAGTCAGCATGTGGATCGTCAGAGAGCCCTTTTGAGAACATGAGTATTTGCATTTGGAACATGAAAAAGGTTTTTCTCCACTGTGAGTCAACATGTGTCTCGTCAGATGGCCTTTTTGAGAACATGAATATTTGCACTAGGAACATGAAAAAGGTTTTTCACCAATATGAGTCAGCATGTGGATCGTCAGAGAGCCCTTTTGAGAACATGAGTATTTGCATTTGGAACATGAAAAAAGTTTTTCTCCACTGTGAGTCAGCATGTGGCTCTTCAGATTCCACTTAATAGAACATGAATAGTTGCACTCGGAACATGAATAAGGTTTTTCACCATTGTGAGTCAGCACGTGCCTCTTTAGGTAGACCTTTCGAGAAAATGAATAGTTGCACTCCGAACATGAAAAACGTTTTTTTCCTGTATGGTTGCATAGGTGCCTATTTAAATTCGACTTATTAGAAAGGGAGAAGATAGAATTAGGACAAAATAATTGTTTTTCCACAGGATGCATCTTGATATCTGTCGATAAAAAAATAATACGATTATAAAAGCTTTATTCGACTAAATATCTACACTAACGACAATAAAGCACTAAAATTGATAAATTAAAATTTAACGATGGCAGAAAATGTAAAATTTTAGGAAGGAAATGGTTTATACCGGACTGGTAGATTCGTTCTAAGAGTTCTAAGCATTCCTTTTTGACATCCGGCAGGTCTATGTCAATTTCCATACAAGGAAGTCCACCATAACTATCTTCTCGGCATCCGAGTTCCGCCTTAACGGTAACAGTCTCCACATTAATGTAAGCTATAAAACAACATGTACATAGATTGATAATCGATGTTAAACAACACAAGTTTTCAAATTACAATATTTAGGTACGATAAAATACATCATTGATTAATCCTGCAGAATTGAAAATTAGATGAAGAAAGCTCATGGTTAATTTAATCAAATAAATAAGGACAACCCCAGATGTCCGCTTCGGGAAGGAATAAACATTTGCTTTAGAGCACCTGCATTATGGAGTTGTTATAAGTCGACGAAATGTTGTTTTCTTCCAATAATAGTAAGAGCCCTGATTGGGCGTGTACAAAAAATAAATAAATATGTATTTTTAACTCATGAGGAAAAAATGGAAAATTTGAGGAATCGTGCACTTATTGAGAGCATTGGCGGCCTCTGTAATCAATGGGTATGGCTCTCGACTTGTAATCTGGAGGTCACGGGATAAAATCCAAGCGTGCGCAAGCAATTTTTTTGATTGATACATGATATTTCACAATATATTCTTGTGGCACGTTCCAGAGTAAGACATACTATCGGTATCGCCTTGGTGTAATGTCAAATATTTTTTTTCCATTTAAACATTGATTGAAATGATACGATATGAATAGACAGGAACTTCCCACCTTTCACCACTCTATATCCATTCCCTCCTTTTGACTTCTAGCCACACAACATACTATTACGCCAAGAGCTTGAGAGCAGTTGGAACACGCGTGGAGTATTCACAAAACTAAATAAAAATGTACAATAAAAGCACATAAATTTGTTTTTGACTTCCGAAACCGGTAGAGTGAAAATAAAACAATAGTGGTCAAAAACAAATTTATGTGTTTTTATTGTAAATTATGATGAGCCACAAAGTGAATGCTTTTTACAATTACGTAAATAAAAATGGTTTAGTTTAACTAATGTTGTAGATTGGCTGTTTCTGGCAAAGATAAAAACTAATATAACTACGGCAAAAGAGGGCAGCGTTAAAAAACATATTATGTTCTGTCGCCATGGCAATCCAAAATGGACTTGGATTAATAACATATAATTTATTTTTAAAAATAAATGCAACTAACTGACTGTCTGAGTACTCTCCGCATATTGCAAACATTCCTTCTTTACATCTGGGAGATCTTAATCCATTTCACCACCGCCTTCTTCCTGGGGCCCTGGTTCCGTCTTGATGGAAACAGTTTCTGGATTTACTAGATCCATGGCACCGCTGTCATAGGCTGCGGTAATTGGTACAAGCCAAAACAATTATGTATACCTGAAACAGAACATAATTGTGACGGAACCCTATTTTAAATGAGCTTTTCATTTTGTTTGGTTAAATATTTTGTCAAAACAATGATATCTTATGCGAAACTTATATTGGAAAATAGTGATATACATATTGTGAATATCTTGACCTTGGAGTTGACATTTGAAATCTGTTGAAAGATTCGTCGGATAACTCAATAAAACTATAACCATAAGTAATGTAAAGACCGGTAAAGCTTTTACTAAGTCCGCTAATGCGCTTTAAACAGAATATTTAAAACTAAATTTTAAAATATTTTCAAAATATTTTTACTAAAATAAACAGACGTCTAATTGACAGGTTGAACGTTCCGCAAACAAAACGCCAATAGATTTGTTAAATTAGGTGTACCGATAACGGTCGCTACCAAAATGATTGGCGTGAATCATAAAAGCATTAGTACTTACTAATAAATATCACAAGCACGGGAAGAGAAATTAAACTTCGTGGGTTCAAACAGTTTTAGCGATATAAAGTAGAATTAGAGAGTAAAAACCGGGGGATGCGACTGGCGAACTGGCGATGAAAAAAGGATGAGTCATCAAATCGGGTTAGTTTTACACAGACAATATTGAAGTCATAGACAAGTTTTATACCATCAGCAGTAATGCATGCATATTTAAATTGATAAAAAAACATGCAAAAGTTTCAGACGGGTAAAATAATTATTCCTCTTTGGCGGCCAAAATACGCATTTATTTTAGATTTTGGTTAAGGTGGTTATCTCCAGCCATAGCCTGAAGAACAGTAAACATTGCGAATGTAGAATAAACGGTTGAATAAATAATGGTTCGATGCCAATAACTTATCATTTAACTCGGGCAAAACTTATTACTTAATATTAACACTGGGCGGCTTGCACCAATTATCGCAAAGTTTATTTTAAATATTATTTAACTTAACGAATTTAAGATCCTTTAATACATTTAACTTAAATGCGTTTAGTTGCGTCCTGCACCACGCAGTTGGGTGGCGATTTTAGTTAAACGTCATTAACGCGTCGGTAAAACAGTTACCGCGTGGTTACCGCTATTAACGCGTAAATAAAACAGCTACGATGTTTCATTTTTTTTTAAATTTTTTTTATTGCACAACAGATAGATTATCCAATTACTGTACAATTCTCAATTTGACAATCTTAACACCTATGAAGATAATTATTATACAAAAAAATATCTAGTGCTTCTGAGATTTCATTCAATAGCACCATTCCTCTTCTCATGCTATGTTGTGCTAGAATATCTGTTCTGCCGTATGGTATTTTGAATAAGTCGTGTCGACGACTACGACTGAAGTTTTCGGGCACGTATAAACCATAGCATTCCAAGAGGAACGGGCTATCAATATAGTAATGGATTATGTTAAAACTAAGTATTGCAAGATTTGCATGACGTCTAGTTTCCAAGCTAAATCTATTTGTTGCCTCAAGTAAGTCCACATGGTGCATGAACCTTGGATAAGTTCCACGCATCCGCATATAGACATACCTGAGGATTTTTTTCTGGATTTGTTCCAGCATATTAATATACTTAGTTTGGTGCGGAGTCCACACACCACTAACATACTCCAGCTTACTTCGTATGACGCCATCAAACATGGCTATCATTGCATCTGGGTCGTGAAATTGTTTACATGTTCTGGTGATAAACCCCAGGAGTTTGTAGCATGCTGTAGTAAGTCGTGATATGTGGTCCGAGAATGTTAGTTTAGGATCAAAGACGATACCGAGATCTTTATAGCTATTGATTCGGCATAATTTTTTCTCTAATGGTGTAATCAAGAACTACGGGCTTCTGAGAGCGGGTATATGTCATTGTTACGCATTTTTTTATATTAAATTCTAATTTGTTTTTATCTGACCATTCTGCTATAGCATCAAGGTCAGATTGCATTTTTAAGCAGTCTTCGTAAAATATTATTTCCATCAAAAGTTTGAGATCATCCGCAAATAAAAGATATCTGCTATATTTTACACAGACCTGGATGTCGTCAATAAGTATTAGGAACAACAGAGGACCAAGGTTTGACCCTTGGGGAATACCTGATTTTACTTGAAGTGTCAAAATATTTTGTGATTGTGTGTGTGGTTTAATAGTGCGTTAATTTATTTTATCAAGAAAAAGTTAAAACAAATAGACATAATGATGAAATAAGACAAAAAGAGCTTCTGTTGTAGGAATTAAAAATAAAACAATTATCCGAGTAATTTTGTTTTTTATTTCTTTTACATATTATATTGTTTTAAAGTATTATAAGAATGAGGTATGATTAGAAGTTTACAACCTTGCAAAGTACTCCTTGATAAGGAGTGTTAGCTCCAAGTTACGAGCACCTCGCTGATGTTTTTATTGGTGTTGAATTTTAACTGAGGTTCAATTTGTTGCACTAATAATGATGTTGTTTCTTTATTGAGACGAAATCTTCTTTGAAACTTCTTGGCACTGAGTGTTTCAAATAAATTTGTTCTTGTGTTTACTTCTCTGACTATAAACGGTCTACTTATATTTATACCAACACAATTTTTATTTCTTATATTATGGTTTATGTAATATGATTTAAATTCTACCATGTAAAAGTCAAAAGGCGTTACTATTTCTTGACATAATGAATATCTTTCAACACGTTGAATATGTATTTTGTGTATATATTCTTGTATTTTTGTGCAAGGTCAAATTAAATCCTATTAAGTTGTTGCAGTAAGACAAAAATCCTGGGTTCGATTCCTAGTTGAGACCGTTACTTTTTATTTTTCCGTGTGTTGTTCTGTTTCATGTTTTGTTTAGATATATTAGTACTATCTTCTACTTCAATAATAAATCAATGCTCAATACATCGGTTGTACTGACCCTGTTTTGAATTACTGTCCATTGTCTTTTTGAAAATAAAAAATATTTTGATGTGTGCATAGCTGTGGGTTTTTTCTTATTTTCCTTTTTCTGCATTCCAATATTTTTATTTTTAAAATATAATTTTTTGGGCTAGTGAATGAACGATCTTAGCTGGGTGCAGTTATATTGTCTATGTTTGCACTTTTTTTAAATGGCCTTGAGATTTCTTTATGGTCCTCGATATATTTACCTGTCTGGACCAAACAACCGTTTTATTTGTGGTCGTCTGTGGTTAAGGGGGTGACAAAACGGGGCCATACAAAAAGCCCGAAGATATCGATCTAGAGAGTGGTTTATTTAAAGGCCCCAGTACACATTCGGCCAACGCGTGCGGCCAACGCGTTGGCCGAATGTGTACTGTGCCATTTTGTGTGAATTTCGCGTTTGCGGCCAACGCTCGCCGGCGAGCCGATGAGTGTCGGTTTTTCGTGCACGAATCAAAGGAATTTGGCGCGAGCGGCAAAGAGCGTTCACACATTGGCCGAACGTTCAGTTCATAGTTGCGCGTCGGCCGGAGTGGACGTGTGTGGTTTGGTATATTTAGTAGACTGTAGTGTCGTGTCGCGAATATGGCGCCATGGAGTAACGAAGAACTGTTTAGGTTCATTGATTATTATCATAATGAATCCATTATATGGAACCCCAAACACCAGCAACACAAAAATAAAAACAGAGTAAGTAACTTGCCTCACTACATAAAATAATACATGTTTAGTTGCGATATTAATTTGTCTAAAGGTATACCGTTCCTAGCTACTTTTTTCGTTTTTACTATCAACTAGAGCTAGTAGTTCCTAACTACTTTTTTATTTCAGGTTAATGATGCTTGGAGTAGAATTGCAGACAGTATGAATATCCCTGTAAGTGAATTAAAAAAAAAGAAGGAGTCGTTAATGGCAACGTACAGAATTTATCGTAGGAAGAAAATCCAGTCCATTAAATCCGGCATGGGTGAAGAGGAATATTACAACCCAATTTGGCCGTTTTATGAAGCAATGGACAATTTTTTAAATGACGTTTATGAATGTTCCAGCATTATTAACACAGAGGGTAACAGTGTAAGTAAAACAACATATTTATTTTGACAAATTTTAATTATTTTCTATACTGTTTCTACAAAAATAATTCATAAAATCCAACCGTATCTAGGTTGCTGTTTGGGTAGGTCTACGTGGCACATTTTGCAAGCACTATCTCTATTTTCATTTCTCCATGAACCTGGTCGTACAAGTTCTCCGTTAATGAAAGTATCAAATGAACCTGGGGGTGTATAAATATTCCGAGATGAACTACTGTATCTCAAGAAGTTATGTAAAAGTAGACAAGACATTGAAATAATAGAGGCTCGTAAAGGGGTTTCCAGAGCTATAGCTTTTTTAAAAATTCGAAACCTGTTGGATAGGATGCCGAAAGTATTTTCTACTTTTACACGAGAATGAGACAATTGCTGATTAAATATTCTTTCCGGGGATCCTTGGGCATGGTGGCCTGCAAAAGGTTTCATTATGTGGCTACTAAGCGCAAATGCTCCATCTCCTAAAAATACGAACGGAATATCATTGTCGCCATCCGGAAGTGGGCTCGGAGGTGGTAAATTCATAGTGCCAGAAGATAGTTTTTGACATAAAACACTCTGATTAAATACGCCGCCATCACTTATCCGACCTTTACATCCTACATCGGCAAACAAAAAACAATAATTACTATCAACTAGAGCTAGTAGAACAATGCTGAAGCTGCCTTTATAGTTAATATAGTCAGACGCACTCTTTGCCGGTGATTGTATAGTTATGTGTTTGCCATCTATAGCCCCAAGGCAATGGGGGAAAGTAAATCCTTCTGACTTGTTAACCCATTCGTCTGCAGTTTCAGGCATCTGAAAAAAAAGTTTTTAACGAGTTAAAAAATTTATTAAAAAAATTTCAACATGTTTTTAACAAGTTATTTTTTTACAGGCCTCATCATCGACATATTCTGTAGAAGATACACTAGATGAACAAGATGATAGTCAAGGAAACAACTCCGTAGCTGGGAGTAACAGTAATCCAGGAAAAGTTCCAGCTACAAAGCGACGTTGCAAAAATCCGCCAGAATTAGCAGAGGCTAGCAGAGAGATATCAAATGCTTTCAACACTTAAAATCAAGTCCTTAGTAAAGATTCTTCAACACGAGAAGATGATCCATGCGAATTATATGGAAAACTTCTTGCAACAAAACTGAGGAAATATACAGAGATTGAAAGAGAAGAAATCATGTTAGATATAGATAACATGTTGTTAAATAGACGTCGAAAATCACAAATGATTCCTAAAAATTCATACTTCATTCGTCCGCCCTCTTCTCAAAATTCATATGTCATTCGTCCACCATCTTCTCAAAATTTATACCGATCTGAATGGTCATGCTCGCCTCCTCCGCCTTCTTCCCCTCAAAACAGACCATTTTCAGCAAGTACACCACCATCTACATATTATGTTCCTAATCAACTTCTACCTCGACGAGTTCAAATAATTTCCAATGAAGTTTTAGCCCCAGCACAAATATACACGTCACAATCTTCACCCAACCCAACCCATCCACCGTCACAAGAACAGCAAGAATCTCTTGTTGTAATAAGTATACCAGAAGAATAAATAACACATCTGCCCTGATGATGGACACTGCAATGCTGTCCGAAACGTTGGCTAAAGAAGGAGTTAGCGCAACACGGCATAATACCCCAAAAACAAATAACAAAAATACTTTTGGCCGTGAAAATCCCAAATCATATTTATACCAGAAGTCTCTCAACATACTATGACTGATGATCACAGTTACACGTGCGAAGGGTACAATTCTTCAGAAACTGACGCAACTCCATCACAAAATATTCTTTATCGAGCATATAGAGATGCATAAAAAAAAACAAATTAATTGAAACCTATTTGAGTCAAATATTTGTCAACACAAATAAGCTAAGTATTATCTTGAAATAAATAATTGATTAAAAATAAAACCTTTTTTTTTACCTACCTTAATCATATCTTTTAACACTTCATTGAGTGCTAAACAGACTTCAATCACTATGCGTGAGATGGCTGGGCTTGACATTTTAAACAGATAGTGCAGACTTCTGTAACTGTCCCCGGTAGCTAGGAATCTTAAAGTCACTGCAAGCCGTATTTTTACTGGTATAGCTTCCCTCCATTTTGTGTCCTGTTTTGAAACGATCGGGGAAATTTTTTGTACGAGGTATTCAAAGTCAGTAGGTGACAATCGTACGAAGTTTTCAAACTCTCCAGATGGCTCTGCTAGAAGCTCGGCAAGTTGGTTGTTCATGGTCTCCCTAAAAAAATGTTTTTTTTAAATTCTATACAATAAAAATAAATACCGTCACGCCTATATTTTCACAAAGGGGTGGCAGAATACTCTAGAAGTACACACATTCAAAATAGGATAATAACAATTAAAACAAAATTTGATTTACCTTGTTCTGTTCCGATGAATACTCAGCATCCACCATCTTCTTTTGCGCCATCTTTTTTTAATCACTCTTCTCTGGTGCACAAGTAAAAAAATTTTGAAAGCGCTGTACAAGTATATCGCAGCGGCCGCAGTCGCCCTAACGTCCATCTTCATCTAGCGACCAACGCCGAATGAACACGCGAATGTGTGAACGGTATCACGAAAATCTGACGGTCGCATTCGCCGCACGCGTTGGCCGAATGTGTACTGGGGCCTTAAGATCATGGCGTTATGATTTTGGTTGACGACCGGTGTATATCGTGTTTGTGAAATAATTTAAACGAAATTAAAATTTGAAGTGTTTATTTTTGGTTTTCCCCAACATTTATACTAACTTTTAGTAATAATATAACTAAATTCAAGTATTAATTCAAAGTAAACATTCCATATTTACCGTGAAGCGGAATTCATAACCTTTATGGTGCTGCCAGACGCAAAGCTCACATCAAAAGTTAATGTACAGCGCATCATCTTTTCTACCGACACACGACGCTATCAAATATTTCTTCCTATGGTAGGAGAGGGGGTCAGTTGAATTCGAGAGCGGCCGAGGAACATAATTTCATCTGTCAAAGTGACAACTTTATTTACTGACAGCTTGAGCACGTTTTCTAAATGGATGATACTTGTCGCCTATTGCTGGATCTGTTGGACAGCTCATCCTCAGATGATGATGCCGCCAACTATATAATTATAAATGCTATTTATAAACTTTTTAGATTTTAAACAATCTGCGCGTAAATAGCGCATTTTCATATAACCTCTCCGTCGAATCAGGAAATTCGCAGTTCGCACGCCGATCGACGAAAGCGACATATAATAAATTATTGTAAAATAAGCTCAAGTCAAAGTCAAAGGGTGAAAATTTGTTTACTTCAAATTCAAATATTGATTATATTTATATTTTAAATATATGTTAAGTATGTTTGCCAAATAAAGTTTTTTTTATGTTTCTAAATTTACTAGCACACATGACGATATGAGCTAACATAATAAATAAGAAATGCATTATTAGGCTGCTTATGTCATGGCTGTCAAAGGGAACACGGAACTTAGTCGGTAGCTCCGCAATTAAAATGACCCCCTCTCCTTTTTACGGCGTAGAGGGGGACGCATAACTTTTCAAATATCGCGTCGGGAGCGGTTACGTAAAATAAATTCGGTTAGCGAAGTTCAGAACCACACTTATAGCGCGTTATCTTTTTACGTGTGTCGGGTCTGTATGGGATTGTATGGCGAGCGCTATTGTGCTTTATATTATCTGTTGATGTGAGCTTTGCGTGTGGATGCACCATTATGGTTAGTACACACGCAAAGCTCACATCAAAAGTTAATGTACAGCGCATCATCTTTTCTACCGACACACGACGCTATCAAATATTTGTACCTTTGGTAGGAGAGGGGGTCAGTTGAATTCGAGAGCGGCCGAGGAACATAATTTCATCTGTCAAAGTGACAACTTTACTAAGGGAACACGGAACTTAGTTGGTAGCTCCGTAATTAAAATGACCCCCTCTCCTTTTTGCGGCGGAGAGGGGGACGCATAACTTTTCAAATATCGCGTCGGGAGCGGTTACGTAAAATAAATTCGGTTAGCGAAGTTCAGAACCACACTTATATCGCGTTATCTTTTTACGTGTGTCGGGTCTGTATGGGATTGTATGGCGAGCGCTATTGTGCTTTATATTATCTGTTGATGTGAGCTTTGCGTGTGTACTAACCATTACCCAAACATTGACCACCTCTGGTGACGTTTCCATTTCTGTGTGTAGAGGCATATAACTCCGGCCTGTCCTTGAAACCCATTTGAAACCGACACTCATAACTCCGTTTTCTTATAGAAAAAATATTGTGGCAGAAAGCTCAGATCTCATTGGCTTAGAGTTTGACATCTCGCTCGAGGCCACGCGGGATATATATGACGCAGTTGTGTGATGGAGTGAGATACTATCATTTCGTGTCTAAAATTTAGCTAGTTAAAGTTATTTGTGATGAAAATATAATCCGTGTAGTGTTAGCGAGTTAAAAATATATATTCAACCTAACCTAAATGTACTCCCTACGTAAGTTCAAATTTATAATGAATTGACAGTTCTTAGGTTATTACGCGTCAGGATTTAGCAATCGCAAAATACGTTAAATGGCTCGTTAAAAGTGCTTCTTACCTACTTATTTACATTATGACATATGCCTTCTTGGCAAATGTGTCTACCTTCACAGCGTATAAATGTTATCGATTACATTGACTCACTTTTCATAATAAAATAAAAATAGTATTATGATGAATTGTACAGCGCCGTCTTTTGTGCAAAATCATCTCAAGGGCGCTGTTTATCAATGATTATCACATTTTACCAT
The DNA here is from genome assembly GCF_061612785.1 of Hesperophylax consimilis. NCBI lineage: Eukaryota > Metazoa > Arthropoda > Insecta > Trichoptera > Limnephilidae > Hesperophylax > Hesperophylax consimilis. Next base: position 249,762 of record NW_028301262.1, on the reverse strand, counting down.
TTTTCGCGACCGGTCAGTGGTTGAGTGGGCATAGCGCTTGGGTCTCACCCGAGCGTCGCGTGTTCGATTCCTCGGCTGGCTAAGTCCTCCATCACAACACAAGCAACATTTTCGGCTTTCTGTGGTGGTAGTAGGAGATTTTCAAACATTGTTGGGTTATTCGTAACCCGGGAATGTTTGTCTTTCTTTTAAAAAAAAAAAAAAAAAAAAAAAAAAAAAAAAAATCTTATTGTTTTAGTCACATTCAAAAATATTAAACATGTGCCCATGAGTTAATTTATTTTTCTTTTCAAAATAAGCAGATAAGCACAATTATGTTTGAAAAATTTTTTTTTTCAGTGTTCTTTTCGTTTTTCATTTATTCAAGTTTTTTGTTACTTTTGGGTTTTTTGTCTCAAATTAACAAGTGTCCACTGAAAAGTTTCCTCTTGATAACACGAGCCCTGATAATTAATTTTCTTAGAACTATGCTTTATCAGATGAACTTTGCTGTCAGGTAACATTTTGATATTTTTCTGCTTCAAAGACGTTTTTAATTTTAAAATTGTTTTTGGGCCAAAGAATGAATGGCTGAGCGCAATATTATTGTCTACGGTCGCACATTTTTTTATATGGCTTTGATTTTTTCTGCCTTGCATATCATCAACGCTCCGTCGGCTATATCTGTGGTTAAGAAGTGTGCTTACTTTTCCCATACAAAAAACCCGAAAGTGACCTAGTGAGTGGTTTATTTACATCTTCGTGCATTTTGCTTAGTAACGCAATGCCATTGTTGCTCCTTTTTTCTGAAGTAGTATTGTATTCTGCATAATATTTGTTTTCCATTTATACAGTTTTGTATCACTTCATTGAACATCACATTTTTTATTCCGAAATAAATCACATTCTTGCACTTCTAATTTTCTAGTGACATTTCTTCAACACATTCGAACTGTTGCCTTGTACTCGTGTTAGTAGGTTCATGTTATATTGACTAAGTAAGACCTGAGCAACCTAATTGATTCATGTTAATTATAAGAATATATCAGTTTTACATCATTCGCTTTATAACATATTGATCTACCCAACACCAACCAGGTTAACGCGCGACAGACGGTACATGGGGTTGTTTATACCTTTACACTGAGTGGAATACTTAAGCTTATTCTAATTAGTCAATTCCACTAGAAGTTACATTACATATGTTGTCTTGCGTTTACTCATTGTCAGTAATAGACATCACCAAGTTTGTTTTACTTAGCACCCTGAAATTGAAACTAATATCAAACATTTTGCTTTATACCAAATCTGGTCGCAAAAAACGGCTTAAACCTTTTAAAGAAACCTTTCTAATCTGTATAAGGATTCAGGGTGATACTGAGAGTATCTAGCACTCAGATAACATTGTAGCAAATGGTTCAACTCTTGCAAAACTCAACTCTAATAACGTATTTACATCGGTTATATTAATCCAGTCAAATATATTTACTGCCAGTCATGTTTGTAAAGTCAACGCCGCTTTTAATTCTCTGAATGTTCTGTCTCTGTTGTACTGTCGTGTTATTGGTGAAAACGGATATTTAAAATTTATGAAAATTAAAAGTTTAATGTTTTAATGTTTTTAAACATGAATCGAGTTTAAATTTAAAGCATAGTGGCAAGTGTATCCATGAAATATATTTCTTTTGATTTTGTTTAATTCCATGTTAGACTTATATACTAAGCGTAATTAACAAACTGTCAACTGGACACTTGTGATATAAATAAGTTTCCTTGAAAGCATTCTTAACTTTATGCGATAAAAAATTACCTTAATCGTATAGCAGGCAAAATTTTTAGACATCTGCTCTCCATATTGATATTGGACATCTTTGATGCTAGAGGTCAAAAAACGCTCCATATTATTTATTGTATGTGGTCCATTTCACCTTTGAGGTTTTGAGTATTTCGTTCCAACTGAAGGTGATCACTTTAAACTAATTATAACCCTCGTAAATATGATTAATTATTAATATTCATTAATATTCCGTTTCAGCTCTAACATATTTTGAGTTTGGACCATTTACTAAAAGGCCATGGATCTTCTTAACACAGAGAGTGTTTCCATCAAGGTGGAACCAGGGTCGCAGGATGAGGACGGAGGTGAAATGCCGTATACCGAAATAGATATCTACCTCCCCGACGTAAAGAAGGAATGTTTGGCGAGTAGTAAGTTGCATTGTAATGGATAGGTTTTCTAGAAACTGCGCGTATTGTACAGGGCTAGCAGATTCTTCTATACAGATTCTTCAATGGTGACCATCTGCAAACCCTATAGAGATCTCAATTATGCCGAAATACTTGACTTATATAGAATTTGAACACATTTGTTACGACTTGCGGTAACGTGTTAGTGTACCAGATTTTTTTTTTTAAATTTAAGAGTTAATGTTTTTTAAATAATTTTTGAAAAATTTCTCAAAAAAATTTTTTTTTTTCCTTTCAATTAAAATGGCGATTCCTAACATCAATAGTTGTACAAGGGAGGAGTTGATGATACTTTTAGAAGATAGAAAAATTGTTCCAGAAGCAACCCTAACAGCAATGAGACAACAGGCACGTAATTTTAATCTATCATTAAAAGAAGGGGGCTCCGAATCAATAGACAAATCCTTGGATCCTCAAGTAAATAATATAACAAATAACTACTATTATTCAGCAAGAAAGGAAGATGAAGTCTATTCATGGCAGTTACGTTTTGACGGGACGTCAGACGTCAGGGATTTTTTGTACAGGGTCGAGGAACTGAGTAGAGCCAGGAAAACTAAGACGGACAATTTGGTTTTGGGTTTTGGTGAACTTCTTGAAGGAAAGGCGGCGAACTGGTTTCGTGCATTAGATAAAGAGAATTTAAATTGGAGTACATTGAGAAATAAGCTTATAGATCGTTATGAACGCGAAGACAGCCAGGTAGAAGCAACGCGAGCAATTTACACTATGCGACAGGAACCTAACGACACTGTTGCTGATTTCGTGGACAATTTGAGAATAGCGAATTCCAAATTACTAGAATCCCTATCTGATCAGCAGTTGGTGCGTCTGGCAAGGCATAGTCTTTTAGACAAATATGCAAGTGTATTAGCCTCCAGCGACACATCCGATCTAGAGTCCCTAGTTTCAGCTTGCACAAAAATAGAGATGTACACTTCAAAGCAACCCTCACATAGTCAACCTCGGCGAGCTGTTCATTTTGAAGGACCGACTTCTTCTTCTTCTCGAAATAATTCTTCCCAGAACAATAGATCTTTTTATTGCAATTTTTGTAAATTACAGGGCCACTCTTGGAATAACTGCAGGAAAAGACAAAATCAAAATCAACGTCGGTTTTCAAAAAACTAAAGGGCGGTTTTCACCATCTTACGTACGAGGATGAGGGGAACCGTACTTTGTTTTCATCTTTAGAGTGTTCTAAGACACGTGCAATGCAGGCATTCACGCCTCTGGAACATGCTAAGGATGACATCAGACCACATATTAATATTAACATTGCAAATAGGATCTTTTCATGTTTATTGGATAGCGGCGCTTCGGTTAGTTGTTTTGGGGGGAATATTTATAATTTTTTTACTAGTTTAGGATTTGAATTAAGATATTTAAATTCTTTTGTTACCACTGCAGACGGTAAACACCAAGATGTAATAGGCACGATGCGAATACCTGTTACCTTTAATGAAAAAATTAAAGATATTTTATTCTTTGTAATTCCGTCACTTTCACCTACGATTATTTTGGGGGTCGACTTTTGGAGACAGTTCCAAGTAGCTCCGCAACTGTTTCCAGAAGTAAACATCACAAGTAATGATTTTGAGAGGGGCATTAATGAAATTAGAAAAATTACTGCAGCTTCTTTTCTCTCTCCAAAAGATAATTGGAAGTTAAAAGAAATCATCAAAAAATTTGAAACAATTTCATTTGAAAAATGTGGGTTAGGACTCACCCATCTTGTGCAACATCATATAGAAACCACGGGACCACCGATAAAGCAACGTTACTATCCTTTGTCTCCAGCGCGTCAACGCTTATTAGAAGCTGAATTAAAGGAAATGTTAGCTTTAGGTGTTGTTCGCCCTTCACGATCGGCTTGGTCTAGTCCAGTGCTTCTAGTAACAAAAAAAGATGGTTCCGCAAGATTCTGTCTTGACAGTCGAAAAATCAACGCAATTATGAGGCGAGATTCATATCCACTACCATACGTGTCACGCATTTTGGACAAGCTTCGTGGCGCGCGTTTTATTTCGTCTGTGGACCTCTCGAAAGCTTTTTGGCAGATTGCTCTAGATGAGTCCTCAGCTCCTGTCACAGCATTTGTTGTACCTGGTTATGGTCTTTACGAGTTTACGCGTATGCCCTTTGGCCTAAAAAATGCACCCAGCGAATTACAACGTCTAATTGATAAGCTATTTGGCCCTGAATTTGATGAAAATGTGTTTGGATATGTAGACGACTTAATATTAATATCGGTTGATTTTGAATCTCACTTAAAACTACTACGAAAGGTTTTCGAACGATTAAAAGAAGCTGGTCTAACAATAAATTTAAAAAAGAGTGAGTTTTGCAAGAAAGAACTAAAATACTTAGGTTACGTGGTAGATTCAGAAGGACTACGGACAGATCCGGTTAAAGTTGATCGTATCAAACAATATCCAATCCCGAAAAACTCAAAGCAAATTAAAGCTTTCATTGGATTGTGCGGTTATTACCGCAGGTTTATTAAAGACTTTTCCACCGTAGCAGCACCGTTAACTAAACTTACTGGCTCAAGAAAAGGAGTAAGTAATTTTAAATGGTCTCAAGAAGCAGAGGACGCATTCAACAAATTAAAAGAAGCCCTTACAACAGCTCCCGTAATGAATTGTCCAGACTTCAAGTTACCTTTCATTATACATTGCGATGCCAGCGCAGTCGGAATTGGTGGAGTTTTAACGCAGAACGGTGAGGAACACCCAGTGTCTTACTTTTCGCGTTGCTTAAATGTTCATGAAAAAAATTATGGTGTCACAGAGCGCGAGCTTCTTGCAGTTTTGGACTCGGTTAATCACTTCAGACCATATATAGAGGGGACTCATTTCACTGTGATTACAGATCACTCAAGTTTGCAATGGTTGGTGTCTCTTTCGAACCCTACCGGTCGGTTGGCTAGATGGTCTACGCGATTGTCGCAATTTTCTTTTGATGTCATACATAGAAAAGGCAAATTACATACGGTACCTGACGCACTATCCCGTATGGAAGTCTCATTATTGTCGACAGGGGATGCGCCTGCTCCAGTTCCCACAAGTACTGATACGTGGTACAATAACTTGTTCTCTAATTGTCTTAATGCACCTCAAAGATTTATTAATTTCAGAATTCTGGGTAACGAACTATTTAGACACTGTAAGACCCGTTTCGCCCTTTGCGAAGATACGGCGTGGAAATTAGTAGTACCTGCAGAGAAACGTATAGATATCTTGAGGAAAGAACACGAATCAGACCTTTCATGTCATCCGGGAATATTTAGGACTTACAAAAAGGTTCATCTACATTATTATTGGCCTGGAATGTATAAGGATGTGAAAAACTTCGTAAATCAGTGCAAAACATGCAAAGCTCATAAGATTAATACAGCTGCACCGGCGGGGATTTCTGTTAATCCAAAAATAGTCAACAGACCAATGAAAATGTTGTCCATTGACCTTGTCGGTCCACTGCCAAGAAGTTATTCCGGATTCACATATATTTTGTCAGTCGTAGACGTGTTTTCAAAATACACATGGATTTTCCCACTTAGGAACGCTACAACAAAAAGCATTGTTAAAAATGTAGAGCAGTACATTTTTCTCATTCATGGGGTCCCACAAACATTTGTTTGCGACAATGGCAAACAATTTATATCTAATGAATTTAAAAAATTACTCTCTGACTATAATGTTCCGGCACCTTTCTATAATGCTTACTACACGCCACAAAATAACGTCGTAGAACGTTATAACCAAACGATAGGTACTACACTGTCTATTTTGACCGAGTCCGACCAACGTAATTGGTCTAGGTTTCTGCCACAAATACAGTCAGCACTTAACAATACGGTTAACTTCGCGACAGGTTACACACCTTTTTTTTTAATGCACGGGCGTGAACAAATAATTGATGGCAATTTTCATAAAAATTTGATCTCTAGCGGTGCGGATTCGAATTTAGAGGAATCAAGAGATAGTTTTGCTAAGAAATTAGAGGACTTGGCTCCGATTTACAATAAAGTTTCGGAGGCCTTGTTGCAGGCTTATAGGAAAAATGCTCAACATTATAATTTACGTAGGAAGTCGGTAAATTATGAAGTTGGAGATGTGGTGTGGAGGAAAAATTTTGTCCAATCGAGTGGACCCAATTTCTTTTCGCACAAATTGGCTCCGAGGTTTGTGCGAAACGTTATCAAAAACAAAGTTTCTAATTTAGTGTATACCCTTGCAGACATGCAAGGCAAGGTAGTAGGAAATTTTCATGTTAAGGACATAGTTCGTTTAGATTAGGTTTAGTTTAGTATATCATAGGAAGACAATGAAATAGTGTAAAGGACTACCAACCCTTCATGCTGCTTCATTCCCTTCTTTATGTGTTTGTTCCGGTCACGTGTTCTGGAGTTTGGTACCTTCAGGACTTGTGCTTGGAATAAACGCAACATTCTAGTGTACTGATGATAGATTTCATTTTTTTTATCCTCGTTGGACTAGAATAGGAACATCTTCACAAAAGATGTTTCTCTGATCCTAGTGATCAGTGGCGCCCATTAATTTAGTTTAGGTCTTAATTCTTTATTATCACTTAAACTTTACTGAGATTTATTCTTATTTACGTTTTGAGTAATTTTCATTTTAAATGACAAGATTCGTCTTCTTACTGTTGTGAGCTTAGTAGTGCGACGCACACGCGCACACACACACATTGGTACGTTCCGTCAGCATAATGGACATAAGTTTTGGTTGTCATTATCCTTTGGTCTGAACCCTTCTTTCACAAGTTCATTGGAGTTTTCTTATACTTTTGTCAAGTATCGAAGTTTTATTAGTATCCAAAGAGTCTTCAGGGGACTTGGAAAGAAGGATTCTTATTTTTTTGTGTGTGAAAGAATTGAGCAATTTTTCATACACAAGATTATGTAATTTCTATTTTAGTTGTTCCATGTACTAGTTTTGTGGTTAAATATATTTAGTTTAATATATATATTTTTAAGTCTTAGTTTCTTAAGGAAATTCTCAAATTGTGTTGTTTCAAACAAAGGGAAGTACATACTGCTTTGGCGTACTTACCTATTAAATAATTCCGTCTGGATATTATCTCTATACCTCTGCTACGTAAGAGTGTGTCTTTGTACAGTTTCGTTAGTCATAAGTACAATTTGGTTAGTTATAAGTAATATATGCATAAGTATTTCATTGCTAGTACCAGTGTTATGCTGTAAATTTTGTAGTACAAGTGTCGATCTCTTGAATTGTGCTCGTACACCTCGTAACCTGTGTCAATTATCGAAAGCACATAGTTGAACACCAATTATATTTTGTTTGACCAATAAATTTCAACTCTTTGCTTACATGGTAAGTGAAATTTTTTGTTAGAATGCCATCTAGGTTACTTCCTTAGTCATATTTCTTGAGCAAGCAATGTTCATTCGAAGAGAATATGCTAGGTATTTTTTATATGTAAACCCTGATTCAACCACGATAGACAGGTTTATCTTCTGATTGTAAAACCTCATCTAAAATTCTTGGCATTAAGTTATTTAAACCCTGCTCTGAACATTTTTTTTACATCTATTTTGTAATTGATTTAGTGAAGATCTCTTAGAGATTTGGTGGATTTTTTTATTTTGTTAAGTTCTATTGTTTCAATTTTTATCTTAGAATGGTAAATTTGTTTTATATAAACATAGGGAGAGAAAGAGAGTTTATGTAGTTACTTTATTTATTTTCTGTTAAAAATATATATGTGTTTTTGTTTTCTTCTTCAAAGAATAAAGTGGGAGCTTGAGTTCTCCATACTCACTGGTGTCTCAGAGAGATTGTCTCTCGATAAGTGAGTAAGTGTTTGCGAATCTCATATTAGAGATATAAAAGTGAAGGTACAATCCCCATGTAAATATTGATAATAATATCGGTTGTGCAACACCAATCTGCGAATTGGTTTTCTCTTTTCGTTTTCTTGGTTTATAACTTGTTTAGTTTTATGGTTTTCTGTAAAAACTTATTTATTTCTACTAGCTTTGTCTTTTATGTACATGTCCGGGAAAGAAAGGTATTTGCGTGATTTTTTTTGTTTTGGTAATTTTACTTCACTTCGCGGCGTAAAATTTCCGGGGGTTGCGGGGAATTGTAACGTCAAAGAATTGTGCAAGTTTGGATTGCCACGGTAGTGCCTGATTATTGTTTTGTTGAGAGTTTTTCGGGTGGCTGCCCTGCGATCGGTTTGAGGGGCGAGCAAAAATTACGCGGGTAGGGAGATTGGGAACAATACGCGGGAGGACGATTCCGCGGTGCGCGTGGCGTTAGGCGAGAAAAAATGGAGATTGAAATTTTGAGAAAAAGATCGCGCGGATACCTTGAACTTATCCTTTGGAGACTTTCCGTTTAAATTTACAAAACACATAACCAACGTTTCGACTCCTGTGTGAGATCGGCCTGTGCTTGTTCGAGTGTTGTGGCTTGAAGAGATGAAAATATACAATCGGTTATTTGGATTAAAAAATAGTTTTATTTGTGAAGCGTAATTTCTTGGAGACTACACTGGATTACCAAGCATGCTGTCGAGGTGACACCAAGATGAATCATCATTGTTCCGTTAAACGTTCAATGGATGCTGTTTAATTGAGGATGGCCTCGCGCACTCCATCAGACGAATCTCTACCCGGCGCAACCTGCTCACCGCTGGCGGACTCTCAAAACACCTTCAGACGTGACAACATGATCAAGGTTCTTTAATGCTTTTACACATTATGTCTTCTTGCCTTAGCCCCATAATAACCCTGGTGATTGACAAGGGTCCATGCTCATCAGACGCTCATCAGACGCTCATCAGACGCTCATCAGACGCTCATCAGACGCTCATCAGGATGACATCGGACGTGACAATATTTACTTTAGGTGGTCCAGCTTACATCCGACATCTTACATATTTCTTTCCAACTGAATGTGATCATTATGCTATTTATTTCTAGCTGGGACCATTTACCAGGAGGCAATGGGTCTTCCCAACAGTGTTTCCATCAAGGTGGAACCAGGGTCCCAGGAAGAGGGTGGATGTGAAATGCCGTATACAGATATAGTTATCTACCACCCGGACGTGAAGACTGAGTGTTTGCAGTATGCGGAGAGTACTCCGACAACCTCCAAGTTGGGTTACAAAGGTATGTTGGTTTCAGATGTTTGGAATTCCTGCCCGTTTCGAAGACAGGACGTATATTCTTGTTAATTAAGTCCTTGCCATTCATTAGTTATTCTGTTCTCAAAAGACTTCTTCTTTTATATGATTTAAATTACATACATATTTATTATGTGCTAGCTATATCCCGCCACGCATTGCTGTGGCTCATTCTGTCTGTGCAGATAGTGAAACATTAGCGCGTGTTTCTTTTACGTCCAACAGATAGCACTACTAATAAAACAAGTTTTTCTAACAGACGGCGCTGGTTTTCAAAAAAATGTTTTTACCTGTCACAGGTGACATCTATAGGGTTTTCCAATAAGAGGTGTTATTTTGATATTCTATCGTAAAAGATCAATGGTTTCGTTGCTTGTGTGGCACGTAGCGCCGCTTGTTGAAAGTAAACGTAGTCCAGATCAATACCATCCATTTCCGGCCATAAAAAAATCAAATCATCTCTCGATAGCGCAATCCATTCACCGTAATTGTTGCTCCAACCTCATTTTCTAAAAATTAAGGTCCAATGACTCTATTTATACAGTTTTGTATCACTTCAGTGAACATCATATTTTTTATTCCGAAGTAAATCACATTCTTGCACTTCTAATTTTCTAGTGACATTTTTTCTAGTAACATTTTGTCCAGATCAATACCATCCGATTCCGGCCGTAAAAAATCATTTATCATCTCTCGATAGGGCAATCCATTCACCGTAACTGTTGCTCTAGCCTCATTTTCGAAAAAGTAAAGTCCAATGACTCCGCCGGACCATAAACCGCACCAAACGTTGAGGATAGAGAGGCTTTTCAACAATAACTCTTGGGTTTTCCGAGCCCCAGATGCGACAATTTTGCTTGTTGACGACGCCACTGAGGTGGAAATGGGCCTCATCACTCAAGATGATTTGCATTTGATTCACTCATGTGAATCTTGATCATTTCAATGCGTTGTTGATGCGTGTTTCGTTCCATTTTTATAAATGGCGTAGTTTCTACTTGTCAAATGTCAAAAAAAGACACCTTCAAAAGTAACGAAATAGCGGTCTATTCAAAATAACAACTCCTACTGGAAAGCGCTGTATATAAAATGGGTATATAAAAACACACGAGTATTCGAATACAAAGTTGTGTCAAAACTTTAAAGCTATCAGTGAAGAACTTTCGGGGATTTGAGATTTTAAACAAACGATCCATTGACATATTTATTTTTATAGATTGTTACATATAGCGCTGTGAAAAAATTAAACAGACCGCCGACACATCCGATTTTTGTTTGTTAAAGATAACCATTTATGCGTATCTTGTTTAAAAATATATATATATATTAACTGTACTTCACTAATTAAGCTTTTTTCCAATTCTTTTCAGACTTATTAGCGAACCCTAAGACGCATCCTGGTGAAAAACGATACTATTGTCCCCTTTGTAACTATTCTTCATTCGAAATTCATCGTTAAAACAACACTTTCGCATCCATACTGAAAAGGAAAAAGAAAAACCCTTTTCATGTTCCGAATGCCGTTATACGTGTTTTCAAAGGAGGGTTTTAAAAATTCATATGTTTACACACGGTGGAGAAAAACCTTTTTCATGTTCCGACTGCAACTATTCATTTTCAACAAAGACACATCTAAAATATCACCTGTTTACCCACAGTGGAGAAAAACCTTTTTCATGTCCCGACTGCAACTATTCATGTTCAAAAAAGGGACGGCTAAAAGATCACATGTTCACTCACAGTGGAGAAAAACCTTTTTCATGTCCCAACTGCAACTATTCATGTTCAACAAAGAGACAACTAAAAATTCACATGTTTTCCCACAGTGGAGTAAAACCTTATTCATGTTCCGACTGCAACTATCAATGTTCTATAAAGTGGAATCTTAAAATTCACATGCTTACCCACAGTGGAGAAAAACCTTTTTTATGTCCCGATTGCAACCATTCATTTTCAACAAAGGGACGGCTGAAAGTTCAAATGTTCACCCACAGTGGAGAAAAACCTTTTTCATGTCCCGACTGCTACCATTCATGTTCAACAAAGGGACGGCTAAAAGTTCACATGTTTACCCACAGTGGAGAAAAACCTTTTTCATGTAATGAGTGCAACTATTCAAGTTTTCAAAGGGGAAATTTGAATACTCACGTACGCAAAGTTCATCAGATTCGGTTCTAGGGGCCCGGAGTCTTAGTTGTTTGAAAACTGTATGTGCGACATGTAAACGATATCGAGAGACCATCCTCAGCTCAGGGAATATTCTTGCCATTTAGCTATTCAATTGATCCAGATACTCCTTCTCTACCTCGCTTCCGTAGTTTAATCTTGCTTCACCGTTATGTATGTATTCTAACTTATTAATTCAATGTCGAATTATTAAAAAACGTGAACTTTATTCAAGTTCTTGACGTATAATGTAATTCATTTTCAAAATAAATGTACTGAAATAGCTTGAGACCTATTGAACGTCTAGAAAACTATTCATAAAAAGATCTAGCCATTTATTGTATGAATTTTATGTTTCTAGTGGGGTAATTCAGGAATCTCATGTAGGTCCGATTCTGTGTTTACTGTTTATCAAGTTAATATTTTTTATTTTTTGCAACGTAGGTATATCTTTTAAAAGTATAACTTATCATGGGAACAACATGGGAAACTAACGTTTTCTTATCGATGATAAGAAAACGTTAGTTTCCCATGTTGAAATAATTACGAATAAAGCACTTACATGTCTGACATCGTACAAAGATGTGATGTATAAATTCTCAAATATTGTTATTTTTCACTCTGGTTACCTTTATACAACATCCATTTTTTATTTTATTTTTATATATTAACATTCAAAACCTGCTAAACAACTAATGTAGTTTGTGAGCAGGTACATAATGACAACATTATTTGCAATAACATGGTACAATGGTAAACAGTATGTAGGTATATATAATGTTGATAATAAATTAACAATAAAGATAAGTTGGTTAAATTACAGAATTGTTTTAATATAAATATGTAAAAAGCAGTATAAGCCTCATATAGCAAACAAGCACAAATGAGTTTAGTATGAACAAATGAATGTAATCAACAAGTACTTCTATTATTAATATACATAAGGTAATACAAATTTATAACGATTTTCCATTTCCTTAGAATGTGAATTCCAATTAGGAAAACAAAGTCTTCAGTAGGGCATCAATATAAATCCTCAGTATCTAATAGCCATTTCCTTAGATTATATTTGACTTTATCTGTAAAAACGTTTATATTTTTAATTGTCATTGGTAGTTTATTAAATAATCTGAGTACAATAAAGTTTAGGGTTCTTTCACCGTATTTATTGGTACATTTCGGAACCACGAATCCTTCATTTTGAGTGAATCTTGTATTATGTTTATGGAAAACTCTTTTCCTATACAAGGAATCAAACAATATAAGATGTTGACTTACAATATTATAAAACAATAATCCTCTGACAGGTAAAACATTCAGAGACTTGTATATTAATTTGGTGTCGCTTCTGTGTGCATTTATGGATTAACAATTTTGTGAGGGAGTTTTTTAATGTTAGGATATAACTTATATTAGTTTTACAAGAATGTGCCCAAGAAGTGATTCCATAACGGATTGTGGATTCAGCCAGAGATAGGTAGATTAATTTTAAAGTATTTATAGACACAAAATATTTTATTTTATAAATTCTACCCACAATAGACCGTAGACGTTTACAAACATTAGTAATGTGTACATCCCATTTCATGTAGCAGTCAATAGTAACACCAATATATACATATTCTTTGACAAAATCAATGGTTTCACATGAACAGGGCTGTGCAACATTTCTGTGTAAGCAGTCAAAAGTATGTGTATATAACGAAGGGATTAAATTGTATCTAGCGTGTGGTGATCTTATGTGCATAGTTTTAGTTTTTTTGGCATTTATTATGAGACCAGCGTCATGAGACCATTTTAGGAGAGCAATAAAATCAAGCTGCATAAGGTTCATTGGAGTAATCAAATCCTTGTGTGATATTACGAGTGCCGTATCGTCTGCGTACACAAAATGTTCAACGAAAGAAAACAATTTACTCATAATTGAGATGAATATAATATACAGGGTTTGCCCTAAAATTGACCCCTGTGCAACACCTGTTGAAATATATTTTCTTTTGCTATTTTTTTTTAGAATTTTTACTGTTATTTGTCGATCCGATAATAATTTTTTTAACAAAACTAGTAGCTTTCCTCGTATTCCTATTGCATCAATTGTTTCTAAAAGTTTATTTTTATCAATGGTATAAACGCCTCCGAGTTATCTATGAATAAAACCAACACTTTTTTTTTTTTAAATGTAATTCATGATTTACGTGATTTGAAAATTCCTGAAGCAACATTTTTGTACTTTTTTTCTTTTGAAAACCATACTGGTTGGGATCTAGCAAAGAGAAGGATTCTAAATATCTGTAAAGTTTTATAGAAATGTATTTTTCAATTATTTTTTCTAGGGTTTGCAATTCATAAAGTAAAAAAAAAATACAGCATTTATTTTTAAGGTATATAAATTACTTAATTTTATTATTCTGATTAATACCTTTGATTACAGTGATTTAGTTGAGTTAGTTAAACTACCCGAATTGTCACAGCTAAAAAATAATTATTTTTTATTATAATTATTTATGATAACTAACGGACTTTAGGATAATTGCTTCATTTAAAAATCAATTAAACTTATATTCATTTATAATTCCTGTACCAGTTTTTCATTTTGATTGTACGGTACGTTACAAACGCCGATAGAATTGGTGAAACAAAGTGTCTTTTTCTAATTATATTAAACATTAAAGCTGTATGTGGCATTTTTTTTCTATTTCCCGTATCCATTGTTTTTTTCAACATGCTCCTTCAAAAACGAGGAATAGATGTTTCATTATGTTCATATATCGATGGCCCAGTATTAAACATAAGCAAGTACTAAAACGAGGAATAGATGTTTCATTGTGTTCATATATCGATGGCCCAGTATTAAACTTAAGCAAGTACTAAAACGAGGAATAGATGTTTCATTGTGTTCATATATCGATGGCCCAGTATTAAACATAAGCAAGTACTAAAACGAGGAATAGATGTTTCATTTTGTTCATATATCGATGGCCCAGTATTAAACATAAGCAAGTACTAAAACGAGGAATAGATGTTTCATTATGTTCATATATCGATGGCCCAGTATTAAACATAAGCAAGTACTAAAACGAGGAATAGATGTTTCATTATGTTCATATATCGATGGCCCAGTATTAAACATAAGCAAGTACTGAAACGAGGAATAGATGTTTCATTCTGTTCATATATCGATGGCCCAGTATTAAACATAAGCAAGTACTAAAACGAGGAATAGATGTTTCATTGTGTTCATATGTCGATGGCCCAGTATTAAACATAAGCAAGTACTAAAACGAGGAATAGATGTTTCATTGTGTTCATATATCGATGGCTCAGTATTAAACATAAGCAAGTACTAAAACGAGGAATAGATGTTTCATTATGTTCATATATCGATGGCCCAGTATTAAACATAATAATAATAATAATAATAATAATGTTTATTTCAGCTGGACAGAGCGGTGTGTGCAATGCTCTGCCTGCCATAAAAGTTTACATTTAAGTTAATACATAAAAATAAAATGAATAAAGATATAAATAAAAATAATAAATAAAAAATCAATACATTGATGTGCACATTAGGACTTTATGGTGGCTTGAGTGAAATTCTCCATCTCCGGTGTAGAGGCGCTCCCTGCCACTGGGCAACGGCCTGGACAAGAGTGTTGTCCGATCTCTGGTAGCGCTGACTCGTCCCGGCTATTCTGTGGCGCATCAAAGCAGCGAACCCATGCACCCTTCCTTCGGTGAACATCTGTGAAGCGCTGCATCGCCAGGGGAGGCCAAATAGGGCTCTGTATGCGTGGTTGTACTGTACTCGGAGCGTGTTCATGACGCCTTGTGTGTATGTCGTCCATAGCTCGCTAGTGTAGAAGCTCATACAATATGTTTGGAAAAGTTGCTTCTTCACCGGAGGACTGCATTTGTTGAATCTCCTGGCAAGCATGTTAGCTCTCACACTCAGTACTCTTCTTTGACGTTCTATGTCTTTTTTATCATTTAGGTCATCGGTGATGACATGCCCCAAATATTTGATTTCGCTGCAAATTGTCAGGTTGGCCCCGCCGAGACGTATGGGTGGAATGACAGTGGGACCAGTATTTGCTTTAAATATCAGCAGGGATGACTTTTTAGCATTGTACATCAGCCCATGACTGTCAACGTAAGCTTCGCATATTGCCAGAAGTTTTCTCATCGCTCTTATCGATGGAGCTAGTATGACCATGTCGTCTGCATAGCTAATATTGTTCATACATACCCCGGCAATATGGCATCCGATTCTTGTCGTATTTAGTGTTTTACTAAGTTCATCCATATACACGTTGAAAAGCACTGGGGACATTGAGCCTCCTTGTCTAACGCCGCACTTTAATTTGGCTGCTTCTGATAGGCTTTCATTCCATCTGACAAAGTTTTCCTGTTGGTTGTACCATGTTCTCAATATATTAACAATTTGTGGTGGAACTTGTCGTTCGGTCAGTTTTTTCCACAACGCATTATGACAAACCCTGTCAAAGGCTTTGCTTAAGTCTAGGAAGCATGCGTACACCGTTGTTTTTCTGGCTTTATAGTATTCGATTGTTTGTTTCATGCTATATATGGCCGTATCAGTAGAGCATCCAGCTTTGAAGCCCATTTGAGAGTCCTCTGTATTGAGCTTGTCTTCCGTTAAATTTAAGATGACCTTTTCGAAGATTCTTGCAATTATTGTGGCAAGAGATATGGGTCTGTAATTAACAGATGATGTCAAGTTCAACTGGCGGCTTTTTGGGATCGGTATTATTATTGTTTTAGACAGCTCTTTCGGAATGTGTCCGAGGCCGATCATGGCAGTGAAGAGAGAGGCAAGCAGTATTGTTAAATACTCCCCCGCATGCTTTACATGTTCTATCACTAGTCCATCGTGACCTGCAGATTTACCTCCTGCCATGTTGCGTATTGCTCGCTGGATCATCTCAGGTAATATGACGATGGACGGCTGTTGTTCTGGTTGATGCGTTTTTGTCTCAATCTCTTTAACCATTATTTGCGGTTGATCTGGTGCGGAGCAGAATGTATTTCTGAAAACTTCAGCAATATCTTTATTTACAGATTTTCCATCAATCTGGCTCGGTGCGGTGTATTTCGCTTTCAACACGGCATTGGTTTTATTCCAGAAAGATGAAAAATTCTTGCATTCAAAGCTGTTCGCTATTTTGTCCATTTTGTTCTGCTCAAAGCTTCTTTGACAATTCTTATATTTTTTCTTAAAAAGCAAACTGGTTTCTTTTCTAGCTTCCATGATGGGACCTTCAATAGGTCGTCCATTCTGCAGCCAATTTATGTGTGCATTTCTAGACGCTTCATAATATAAGGCAACCTGCTCATTCCAACCCGCTGTAGCCTTCCATTTTCTCCCATTTTTTGGCCTTCTCCCTGTGTTAAACGCAGATATAGCTGAGTTACTCAATGCTTGTACAATGTTTTTGTATAGGTCATCGATTTGGGCTACATTCATCGTGGTGCTGTCATAAGTTTCTGTGTTGGTTCCATAAATTATCTGAAGTTGACCTATTGCAAATTGGGCATACCTGGAGTAGGACTGCACTTCTACATGACTTTTGGGCCGCCATCGACACGGATCCTCTACTTTTGTGTGACTTGCGGTATATGTGGGTAACCCATTAGTTCTTAGAGTGGTGTGCATTGGTCTATGATCAGACCAGTCGGACTTGTAGTCAATATACATATTTTCTATTGTATTGAGTACTGCCTGAGTCACTAGACAGTGGTCGAGCCACTTCGTGGTATTATGTGCATCGCTTACGTATGTGTAGGAGTCGAGCGGGAGTATGTCAACATCCGCAATTTGTAGGTTATATTCGGAGCAGAATGATTTAAGCTCACGTCCAAATGGCGAATTCATGTCGGCATTAAAGTCTCCCAGAATAATACAATTAGGGTTGTCTCTTTCCTCAATTATCGTGTGCATTTTTGATAGACAGGATAAATATTCCGGTAAATTATCAGTGTTGTCCACTGGCATGTATACACTCATGACAAGTAATGTTCCAGTGTTGAGTGTGATATCAATCGCTATTATCCTGGGAGTTTCACAGTCGATTCTCACTGCCTTGAATGATTTCCTCCATAGTATAGCTAGTCCGCCATATGGTCGTCCTCGTAGTGGGCCATTAGAGACGTCTACCGCAAGTACTAAAACGAGGAATAGATGTTTCATTATGTTCATATATCGATGGCCCAGTATTAAACATAAGCAAGTACTAAAAAACATAAATTGCGATATGGGTATCAAAAGATTCTCCAAAATGAGTTTTTCTATGTTTTAAACAGCAACAATAAGTATAAAATGTTTGACTTCTGAAGAGTCGAAAACATGTTTGCAAATATCCAAATAATTAGATGGAGCCAGTTTTATTCAAATCTATTTTCAATCATTTAAAACTGACGTCAATATTATAATAAGATATTTGGTTTTAGTGACATGTGACATGATGATTCGGAAAAATATTTATTTTAAAATTTTAGCCATTCCTGCGTCTATTATTTTGCACTATAAACGAAGCTATTGAAATGCTTCAATTGAAATTGAAATCCGTTAAAACCAATGATATATAACACCCATAGTGGACTAGATCGCCAATCACCCTACCTCCCGTATAGCAGCGCCCGTAGTGATTTGAAGAGCCCATCCGCCATCTTGTAAAGGTCAGCCAGCGTGATTTGCCTGCTTGTGTACAATGGAGAATTGGTTTATCAAGTTTAATTCAATATTTAGGATTGGAGACCTGTTGTCAAGCGGACCACCATGTTGCCGGCAAAGCTGGACCAGATGTGTCGCCGACAGCCGCAAACATCGGTGTCGGTCAAGAAGGAGCTGGCCGCAAAGCCGCCTTTTTATTCAAAGGATTTCATTTTGAAAATTGTCTGCTCTGAACAAGTCTTTATGAAGCAAATGTAGGTCTATGTGCAAATTCACCTCTTTTAATATAATCGGGTTCCAATTGCTTAGGTAATATTGCCTACAATTTTTTATCTAAATTGATTTGTTTATATTTATAACATACGTCGGTATACTGATAAAACCCACTAAGTGCATGATTGACGATTTTGAGAAAAATCGATTTGAAAGTTTGACTGTGTAAAAGTCATATTCGCATTCTAAATTTTCAATTCTGTAAAATGCTGTTATATTTATAGTTTAATTAACTTATAATTTTCATAAATCATTTCAACTTAATAAATTGTTTTAACCCCAAAAAAAAATTCTAAAGATAAAATGGTGGGATTTTAACTGGTTTTATCAGTACACGATATAAG
Source organism: Hesperophylax consimilis (assembly GCF_061612785.1). NCBI lineage: Eukaryota > Metazoa > Arthropoda > Insecta > Trichoptera > Limnephilidae > Hesperophylax > Hesperophylax consimilis. The sequence goes on along the minus strand of NW_028301262.1, from coordinate 230,880 downwards.
TACTTTGAATTTAATGCTCAAGAAAACGTTAAATAGCTTCAGAGGATTTAATTTGTAGAGGAATTAAACCATTATTCAGAGAATTTTATTGTGTATTAAAACAAAATGTTAAAATAAATATATAATGGCATTTTTAATTATGTAAATCATAAAAAGCGTTCAAAGAAAAAATAAAATAATGAAACTATTTCGATATTTAAAGGTAACATTAATTAAGGCAAGAATGAATTATTCTTGAGAACTATTATCTTCAAGCTCACATTCATCATTAGCGGGCTCCGGAACTCGATCCTTCAGATCGATATTAGTGCGGAGTCCATTGTACCATCCATGTAATTCTTCAGGGATAGTTCCCTTTTGACACAGTTTCAGTAGGTCATTTTTCTTGGCCTGACTTATCGCCAGTGGTTCAGCATAGAGTGGTTTTAAGTCTCCTTTAAGTGGGCCAGGTGAATTAAGAGAAGATCTTGTAATTAATTTTCTCTTAGGTGCTTTAAAAATTTCTGCAATATTTGTGTATGAAATGTGTCAGACATGTCATAATTGAAAAAGATTTTTTTCCGTTTCTCCTTTCACATACCTCAATCTTTTTATTTTTAAACATCTAAAGCTGGGTCCAGACATGTTCTTTTGTCCGTACCGTACCTCCGTTTCGTACCAGCGCCAGCGTCGCGATCCAAAAACTCTGGACGCATCATCTTTTGTCCGTACCGTACCTCCGTTTCGTATCCGCGTCGCGATCAAGAGCCCGTATCTCCGTAACGTCGCTGCGATCATCGCGTGTTCATTTCCTCCCAATATTTTTATTGTAATAATTCCTGTTTCCGGGATCCCACAGAACTTCCCTGGCCCTATATCCATCGATAAGCTTCACAATATTATAGTTATCCCACTGCATTTTTCACGCTGATTCGGGTAGTGACAGAGAACACGACCAATGCACGCCGCGAACACGTCCAGACTGGCGCAGACCCGTACCGTATCGCCTTTGAACGGGTCGAAAAACCGACTCGCGATGGATCGGAGCGTACCTCTATGCGTATCCAGACGCCGTACCACCGTACCGTACCGAACGGGCGTTCAAACTAGCGTTCTTGATCGCGACGCTGATACGAAACGGAGGTACGGTACGGAGAAAAGAACATGTCTGGACCCAGCTTTACTTGGTTGCCTTGGTCATCCTTCGTTCTGTTTATCATAACCTTGTCAGCGAGGTCTTTCAAGTCGAGGAATTTATCATGTTTGAACTCTTTAACTTTGTATGGCTTGACGGTAACTATTTTTTGGTCAATTTTGCGTTTTTTTGTGATCTAGCTCGTTCGAAGATATTAACCCAATCATGCATAGTATACACAGAAGAGTTTTTTTAAAAATGTTCTATGCTACTATGCATTGAATCTGCTTCCATATGTGTGTGACCAGATTCTAGAAATTTCTGCTCAATTGTGTTGATGTGCTCAATGTGTTGAACGGCCCAAAGTAGTATTACTGCTACATATTGGTTTAGATTTTACCCTCCGCTTGTGTCGGAGAACAAGCTTATTTCATTAATATTGTCCGGTAAGTAATTTTTGAGGTAGTAGTACAGGATAGAGCCTATTTTGCAACTCCCACGTTTTCCATTTATTTCGGACCATGGAAAACAGTACGCATTGTTGGGGGCATGTGCCTCATATAATGTAAGATTATACACACATAATTTTCTTGTATAGTAGAGAAGGCCGACTTTTCCGCTTGGGATTTGTAAAACTGCCTGTAGATCGAATGTTAGCGTCATGAAGTTGTTTTCATTGTTTGAACAAATTAGGCACTGATCCTTCTTTGGTAGGAAGAAACTTAGATTGTAATTCTTTGAAAATATTCGTCGGTAGGTTATTTTTGTAACAGGTTCGGTAATTTCCGTTTCTTTGCAATGCTCCACGTATAAAGCATGCCTTTTTCTTATGGACAGAGATCTGTCCAAATACTTACGATTTGACGATTTTCTCACGTAGTGAGACTCCATGCTTGGAAATGATTCAATGTGTGATTTCACATGATTAAAGATGTCCACCTTAGTTTTATGTGAAGGCTCTTTTTGACCTCTCTTGTCATCTTGACTGTAAAATCCCTGTGCATTTTTATTCTTGATTGCAAGTTTTATAACTTCTGGTGATATGCAGAGAGTTTTGGTCATGAAATTTCGGCAAACTGCTATCTTGTCATTCCCTTTGGAAAAAAAAACATTTGTTTGCATACAATCTTTGTTTTTTGGGTCTGATAGCCAGAATGCGTGTTGGTTCTTGAATGTGCAAATTTGTTAAGAAGAAATTTTTCTTGCCTTTGAAGTCAAGCTGCCAGTAGTGTCTACAAAGTATATTACGTTCATCCGAAGTAAAGTTCTTGTTGCATCTGTACTGGCATTTATCACAATTAGATTTTTTTGTGTCACATATGTTAAACCTTCAGCCCTTCTCATTTTGACTCGATTCACAGCCCATGAGTATCCAGTATAATAACTTCATCCATGAGCGGTTGTTTTTCACGATTTGGTAGCACTCCAAAGTCCCCCAAAGTTATTAAACTGTCTTTAGAACTATCACCAATTGTGGAGGAGTCATGAGGTAAGAAGGATGGGTCGTCATCTGAAAAATCGTCTCCAAAGAGTGATTCAAGTTCTTCAGCAATCAATTGTTGTTCGTCATTAAGTTCTGAAGAGTCGCTGTCGTATAATTAGCTATGATTTGGAATTGTCTGATCTCCACCTTAAAGCCCACACACTCGTGCAACTTCGCGAGTAACTCAGTCCAACCAGTCAGTGATTGGTTTATTTATGCCGTGACGCTTCGAGTCCTTTGACTCGGGCGCATTTACCGACAACAATCGGAAGTCGGGCGAAGCGAAGCGAAGTTGCCCGAAGCGAAGCGAAGTTCGTGCCCACACTATCGTATTCGGTCAACTTCGATCAACTTCGCAAGTAGTGTAGCTGGGCTATTACAGATAGAGATTACGGAATTTTGTCGTTAGACTTTTTTCAAATCATTCAAACAAAATGAGAGTGGTTTATTTATACACGCGGGTTGTCATTTGTTGCCGAAATAGGTACTATCATTTCGCCTCGAAAATATTGCGTGTTAAAATTGTTCGTGACAATATAAGCCAGTATAGTGTTAGCGAGTTACAAACATATATTCAACCTACCTACGTAAGTTCAAGTTTAGTGAATTTGACAGTTTTTAGGTTATTCGTTCGGTTTTTTGTTAAGCAATGCTTCATACTTGGTATTTGTCTTCCTCCATAACATTATATCGACCAATTTATTTATGTTATTGATTAGTGTTATCCTATATTATCTTATTGTTTTGATGAAATTAAAAATTTTTAAACATATGTAACAATGAGTTCAAAATAGTCAGAAAAATGTCGGAATTCATCGTACTGCCGGACAATCATTTTTTGAAAATTTTCTTCAGTGTTTTTGCAAATTTCTTGTCATTTTGGGTTTCTTCTTCTCAGATTAACAAGTTTCATCTTAAGGAAATACACTGTAAAAGTTTATTTTTATTTTTAAAATAGTTTTTTGGACTGAATGAATGGAACTAATGGAGTAGGCCGAGAGCAATTATATTGTCTATGGTTGCATCTTATTTTTATATGACCTTGAGTTTTTTCTACCTTGTCTACTGCTCCGCTCCGCACGGTAAGTACTGCTTGTATATCTGTGGTTAAGTACCTTATAATTCTGTTGGATACAAAAAGCCCGAAGATATCGATTTAGAGAGTGGTATATTTATGGGGATCTCTGTTTTACTTCAACTTTCGAGGTTGATGGATTCCTCGAGAGGTGTAAATGTTTTCTCCGAAGATTTACAATAAGACGAAACTAGTAAACGCAAAATCTCACAACCAACAAATTAGTGACAACTAGTTGGCGACGGGCTTTACCAAAGAAATTACAGAATCAAGGTAATAATTTTGTGTTTGAGATGAAATCTCAGTGTTGCAATTTCAATTAATTAACCAACGTTCACGTAAAGGAAAATATTAACGTTGGCAGATTGAATGCAATAGGGCCAAAATATTATTTTCCCCGTGAAAGTGAATTGGTTCTATACCGTCATAAAATGGTAAGTTTACCCGCCCTATTAGAAAACAATTTATTTGTTTTAACCTGTAACCAAAGTTTCGAATCTTCCAACACTTATTATATTAATCAGGTACATAACGGAATCGCGTTTCTTTCATACAAATGTTCCTATTACGACAGGCAATGGCTGGAACCAACCACCCTCACTTAATTGCATAATGAATGCATTTATTAGCCGCCAAAGAGGAATAATGAATGAACCCGTTGATAATTTTTTTCATTCATAGGCTTATGGTCAAAATTAGTTAAGGCAATTCTGCAAATGGAACGGTACTTGTCTACGACATTATAATTGTCTATGTAAAACTAAATTACTTTATATTTTTTTGACACATCGCCTTTTGACTTTTTCATCGCCAGCCGTTTCAACTTGTTTCTATTTAATATCCTTTTAACTGTTTTACCCACGCAGTTAAATTTATCATGAAAGGCTTGTGATAGTTACTGGTAAGAACTGATGCTTATATTAATTCCTATAATCATTTTGATAGCGGCCGTTATTCCAAATCGAACACTGTTCTTTAACTTTGGCTACGGGATTTGGCTATCGAATGCGAGCAATCTTAACATACGCCCATCGGTGCATCTAAGTTATGGACTCCATTGGCATTTTGTTTGAGGAATGTTTAAACTATCAGTTAGACCTCAACCTTTTTCAAAAAAGTTTTACGAAAGCATTTAAATTATCGTATAAATCAACAGATATGAAGTGTAAACTTCAAGGTCAAGATAGTCACCATATGTATCACTTATTTCAAATGTCAGTTTCATATAAGATATCATTGTTTTGACAGAATATTCCAAGCAAACAAAATATTTAGCTCATTGAATTACGTCACAACTATGTTTGTTTCAGGTATATATATTTGTTTGGTCGTTTACCAATTACCAAACCCTGCGACAGCGGTGCCATGGATCTAGTAAATCCAGAAACTGTTTCTATCAAAACGGAACCAGGTCCCCAGGAAGAAGGCGGAGGTGAAATGCCGTACACGTATATGGATTTCGACCACCCAGATGTAAAGAAGGAATGTTTGCAATATGCGGAGAGTACTCAGACAGCCAGTTAGTTGCATTGCTTATGTTAAATAAATTGTATGTTAATCCAAGTCCATTTTGGATTGTCATGGCGACAGTATTTATTAACGCTGTCGCCATGTGTTTATTAACGCTGTCCTCTTTAGCGGTAGTTATTTTAGTTTTCATCATTATATATCTTTGCCGGAAACAGCCAAACTATAACATTAGATTAACTTAATAATTTTTATTTACTTTTTGTGAATACCCCACACGTGTCCCAACTCTTGAACTCTCAACCTCTTGGCGTAAATTTATGTTGTGTGGCTGAAGTATAAAGGACGGGATGGATATAGGGAGGTGAAAGGTGGGAAGTGCCCGGCTGTTCAGATCTCGTCATTTCAATCAATGTTTAATTGATGAATTCTTCATATTACACCAAGTTGAAACCGAGAGTATCTCCCACTCAGGGACGTGCCATAAGAATATATTGTGAATTATCATGAATCAATTTAATAAAATTTGCCTGGGCACGCTGGGATTTTATCCCTGGACCTCCAAATTTCTAGTCGAGAACCATTTATTTTTACTTTTATTTTATTATTTGGCCCAATATCTTACATTTCTTAATACAATTTAGTAATGATGGCCTCACTGGGTGGCTAACCCGTGCTGAGGCCTCCATTTTATAATACAAAATAATATTCATAATACATTTAAGGAAAATGTATAAAATGTTGGTGAAGAAAAAAACATAATATAAATTTAAACTAAAAAAAATTCAAGTAAATTTAAATGAAATAAAGTTAAAAAAAAAAGGTTAATTTATATTATATGTTGTGTGTTTGTGAGTGATGCGTGTTTAATGTTAGTTCTGTTTGTTAGGTACAGTTTTTATTATGTTATTTTATGAAATTTTGGTAATTATGTCTTTTTTGTTCGGAAATCCATTTTTTAATTTTGTGTCAGAATTTATTTTTGTTTTCCTCAATTTTATTTTCATGTGTTAGACTGTTGAGAGCTTTTATAGCATGCTATCGATAGTGTGTTTGTCCCAAACTTTTATTTACCGTCGGAGTTCTTGTGTTTTCTTTGTACGCTTGTCTAACTGGTCTGTTAGCGAAATTTTGTGTATGTTGAAATTTGTTTTTTTGGTCAAAAATGTAGTTTAGTAGTGTTTTAAAGTAGGCGTTTATCTAATACGTCACAAGTGTTGAATATTTGGTCTGTTTCAGTCAGTCTATGTTTTTTTACTATTACCTTTAAGATCGTTTTCCGTGCGATTTCTAACGAATCGATGGCCGAGATTGTTGCTCCTCTCCAAGCAATAATTACATATTCAATAAATGATTGGCAAAGTGCAAAGTTTATTTTTTTCAATTTTTTTTTATTTTATATATGTTTTTCGTGGTTTAGGAAAATGTGTATTGTTTTGAGGAGTTTATTTGTGATTGGTTTGATGTGACCATACCCTACGATCACAGAAACCGTGCTTACAATAAGTGCTCGATTCCTCAAGTTTTCACCTCATCCTCATATGTTAAAAATACATATTGATGGAATAAAACTCCCTTAAATTAAAACAACAACTCCATACTGAAGGTGCTCAAGAGCAAATGCTTTTTCCTTCTGAAGCGGACATTCGGGGTCGTTCTTATTAATTTTCTTAAATTAACGTGGAACTCTCTTCACTTATTTCTCACTTCTGCAGGGTTGATCAATTATGTATTTTATCTTTTCTATTTTAAGCTTCTTTTAAATGTGTTTTACACCGATGATCAATGTAGGTACATGTTGTTTTATAGCTTGCATTAATGTGGAGACTATTACCGTCAAGGAGGAACTCGGACGACGAGAAGATAATGATGGGGGATTCTCTTGTATGGAAGTTGACATAGACCTGCAGGATGTAAAAAAGGAATGCTTAGTACGCTTTGAAAGAATTGTCCAGTCCGGTAAAAACAATTTTTTTTCTGAAATATAATCATTTCTACCATTGTATTCTGTTATCAATTTCTGTGCTTTCTTACGCCAAGTGTAGATATTAAGCCGTATTAAGCCTATATAATCGTATTATTTTATTTTTTTCGACAGATCACAAGACGCATCCTTTGAAAAAAAAATTATTTTGTCCTCATTGTGCCTACTGCAATTCTGATAAGTCGAATTTCAAAAGGCACTTACGCACCCATCCTGAAAAAAAACATTTTTCATGTTCGGTGTGCAACAATTCATATTCTCGAAAGGGCAATCTGATGAGACACATGCTGACTCACAGTGGAGAAAAACCTTTTTCATGTTTCAAGTGCAATTATTCATGTTCTCAAAGTGGCCAACTTAAGAGCCACATGCTGACTCACAGTGGAGAAAAACCTTTTTCATGTTCTGAGTGCAATTATTCATGTTCTCAAAGTGGCCAACTGAAGAGCCACATGCTGACGCACAGTGGAGAAAAACCTTTTTCATGTTCTGAGTGCAATTATTCATGTTCTCGAAGGAACACTATGACGATCCACATGCTGACTCACAGTGGAGAAAAACCCTTTTCATGTTCTGAGTGCAACTATGCATTTTCTCAAAGGGGCACTCTGAAGAACCACATGCTGACTCACAGTGGAGAAAAACCTTTTTCATGTTCTGAGTGCAATTATTCATGTTCTCAAAGGCGCTATATGACGAGACACATGCTGACTCACAGTGGAGAAAAATCTTTTTCATGTTCCGAGTGCACTTATTCATCCTATGTAAGTGGCAGTCTGAAGAACCACATTCTGACTCACAGTGGAGAAAAACCTTTTTCATGTTCCGAGTGCAACAATTTATTTTCTCAAAAGGGCCATCTAAAGACGCACATGCTGACTCATAGTGGAGAAAAACCTTTTTCATGTTCCGAGTGCAAATATTCATGTTCTCAAAGTGGCAATCTGAAGAGCCACATGCTGACTCACAGTGAAGAAAAACCTTTTTCATGTTCTGAGTGCAAAAATTCATTTACTCGGAAGAGCTATCTGACGCGCCACATGCTGACTCACAGTGTAGAAAAACCTTTTTCATGTTCTTAGTGCAAATATTCTTTTTTTCGGAATAGCTATCTGACAAGACACTTCCTGACCTACAGTAAAAGGAAACCTTTGTCTCGTTTCGAGTGAATATAATTATTATCTTTTCTGACGAGCACACGCTGACTTACATTTAAAAGTTTACGGAAAACATTTTGTATTCAAATATTCAACCACACTGCTATTCACATACTTCTCTATGAAATGCAAGGTAATATGTTCACACAAGAAAAGTTACAATCGTTAGTAAAGCTAAGGTTAAGAAGCTTTATTTTATTTTTATTTTTTTGGAAGCAGCTCCGACTAACACAGCTCGTGCATCTGAGAACGTTAAACGTGTATCTCAATATTTAATAAAAAATTAAATACGGCCAACTAGATCGAATTTATGGATCTGTTGAAGAACGATAACGCCGGACAATTGTCAGTTTTCAAAATTATAAAAAAAATCTAATGATTAATAAATTACTAACATTCTTCCAACTACCCACCTTCCTGTATTTGTTTTCTACGATAGCCAGCGAAAAACAATAAATTAATTTTATAACGTTTAAGTTTGATGGCGTCATACGAAGTAAGCTGGAGTATGCTAGTGGTGTGTGGACTCCGCACCAAACTAAGTATATTAATATGCTGGAACAAATCCAGAAAAAATTCCTCAGGTATGTCTATATGCGAATGCGTGGAACTTATCCAAGGTTCATGCACCATGTGGACTTACTTGAGGCAACAAATAGATTTAGCTTGGAAACTAGACGTCATGCAAATCTTGCAATACTTAGTTTTAACATAATCCATAACTATATTGATAGCCCGTTTCTCTTGGAATGCTATGGTTTATACGTGCCCGAAAACTTCAGCCGTAGTCGTCGACACGACTTATTCAAAATACCATACGGCAGAACAGATATTCTAGCACAACATAGCATGACAAGAGGAATGGTGCTATTGAATGAAATCTCAGAATCACTAGATATATATAATTTTTCTTTAAATAGCCTAAAGTTTTTTTTGTATAATAATTATCTTCATAGGTGTTAAAATTGTCAAATTGAGAATTGTACAGTAATTGGATAATCTATCTGTTGTGCAATAAATAAAAAAAAGTTTACATATTTCAACTCGATTATATAAACATTATAAATAACACTATAAAACAGAAGTAAGCCGAGTGACCCATTTGGAGCATTGTGAACCATGTCATTTTACTTACTTCATTATTATTTCTCTTTTTCTTAATAAATGTAAATTTTAATTTGTTTATTAACATGTATTTTTGTAAAAATCATGTTTCCTTAAATCATTATTGATAACAAACACATATATATATATATTCTTCATCTTGATGCTCACAACTCTTTTAAAAACAAGCACTTGCTTCTTTAGAAGAACAACATTTCAAAAAGGAAAAGCAGTGAAGAATAATTTTACGAATTATTTTAGTTAACATAAATGATGATAATCTGTAAATTGATTTTTATTTAATAAAAAATAAAAATAAAGACAAAAGTTTGATACAAACATTCGTCTTATAATATCTTGTTGTATGCACCTATAATCTTTTAGTTTTAAAGTTCATATTTTAAAAATAATAGCGAATCCATCAGTATTAATCAAACTTTTTAATTATTTATGTTACTTCTGAATTTTTTTTAATCAATAAAGCAATTTAATTTTCCAAATTTAATTTTTATATCGGATGTAAAAATAAATCCACAATTTAGCGCATTTTAGCCTCGAAAGATCAACATCAAAGGAAATCAATAACAATCCAAAAAGTTTAAAATTGCTAACAAAGACTCTTTTCAAATGATAGCCTATTTTTAATTTATTAAAATAAATGTTCCCATATTGAATCATGGATTATGCTTTAACCTTTCCTTATCTGTGGTGTATTTTTACTACACATTGCTTCTTATAACTTAAATAACTCTATAAATATATTAAATTCTGGGTTCAGATTTTAGGTATTCTTCCGTTATACATTTATACTCTGAAATAAAAAATAATATTTTCCATAGTTTTCAAATTCAATAAAAATAAGAAATTTTTGTTTAAAATCGGGAACAAATACACCAATACAATCAACCGTGCGACACTGCTACGCTATGTCCCGCTTTAGTTCGCAATGTGGGATCATGAGAAATCCACACGTCCGCAGTTGTATTTGGACCTTCGATACCTACGACCGCATAGCTGTGTGTGTGCGTTTTGCGCCCATCCAAAGCCGGCAGTCAGTCGGTCGCCGGCTGTCGATATGGACTCCACGCAGGTTTTTTTAGCATCTGCCGATGGTTTGTTTATATTTTCAGCAATAAATTTATAATTTTAATCCTTTTTTGAAATAAAATATTATAAACATAAGCGATTAGCTATGAACATTCATATTTTTCCGATATTAAAAAATAATAATACGACCAACCAGAAAGAAAATATTGATGTGTTGAAGAACAATGGTACCGGACAATTGGCCGCCGAAATCCAGTCCAAGCTATCCTGAAACGATCAAACCTTACTACATCGCAAGCAACGAACGATGCATTCGAACATCATCTCAGATACTCTTTCATAATTACATCTTTTATCATGATCCTTTTACCGTACATACGCCTCAGGGATCTCATTTCCAATTCAAGTTTGATTTCGTCCTACTCTCAGTAATATACCTCACTGTTTGTCATTTATTTCAAATAATTGATTTGATTTCAATTAATTCAATGACTGCGCGATTAAAACAGCAATGAAATCTTGCTATTCCAATTTTTAGTTTAAAACGATATTTTACCATAATTTAGAAATTGGCATGTTGCGCTAACGAACGAATGCATGGTATAAAAGCAATCTCGTGTTCATCCCAAAGTGCTGCCATTGGCTGTTTGGTCTGTTAGAGTAATACGCCCGTAACGGAGAGTTAGCATTTCACACATAGTCTAAAGGTGCCTGTAAACGATCAAATTTGTTTGTCAAATTTACGTGTTTGTCAAATTATTTGAACGTCTGCGGCCTTGTTTGATGTGCTTGTCAAACAAACTACGTGTTTGACGTGTTTGTCAGAAATTCTGATTGACGGAAAGTTTGAACGATATTTGACAACATGTTTGAACGTTTGCGGGGGTGTTTATCAAACAAACGTCAGTTTCGTGTTGCCATCACTATGGAGAGTGCTACGTCATCGAATGTTATAAGTGAAAGAGACTTTTTATTACATTTTATATCCATATATCGCGATCTGCCGCAACTGTGCAAACAAAATATACAACAACACAAAATATTTCGCTATTCACCCCACTTCAGACCGGATACAATAAACGTCAAAAGACAATTCCCGGCGAAAGCTGTAAATAAATGAACTAATATTTGACAAACTTCATTTGAACGTTTGCGGCCTTCCCAGGCCTTGCTCATCAAACACGTGACGAGCAAACGTTAAATTTGACAAACAAATTTGATCGTTTACAGGCACCTTAAGATATGGGTTGCTGACGAAGACTCTTTTAAAAGCGCATATTTAATTTATTGAAATAAATGTTTCCATATCGAATTCCGGAATATGCTTTTATTCCACGTTTCATGGGGTTTGTCAATCGGCTGTTATATTTGTAATTACTTCTCGGTATTGTATTGGTTTTTAATCTTCTGTCGTCGTTAGTTGTTATCCCAAAACATCTTGATTTGTTTCGTCCATAAGATCATAGTGCTCATCTTAGTATGTTCCGTAGAAATTTTTAATTATTTTTTTTTATTTATTGAACAGTTTGTATGGCGCCGCTTTTGCGAAATATCACCTCTAAAAATATTAAAATTGCAAAAATAAAGTTAAGTGAAGTTAAATGAAGAACAGGAACAGGTGACACAAACATAGAATATGGAGACTCTGCAGCAATAATCCTAAGTGGTGAAGAAACTGAACCAGCTGCTGCAGCGAGAGAGTCCACCGCGTCCACCAACAGTGCCAGCACGAGGTTCATCATCCGTTAAGGAATGTGTCTGCTGCTAACAAAGCGCTGACACAATATCCTCACAAAGATAACAAACCCTGGCAGCACTGCTGTGACGTTCGACGAAGATAGAAGATGGAGACTCTACAGCAAGAATCCTAGGTGGTGAAAAAACTGGACCAGCTGCTGCAACGAGAAAGTCTACCTCGTCCACCAATAGTACCAGCACGAGGTTCGTCATCCGTCCAGTTATGTGTCTATTTATTATTTTTATTTATTTAATTATTTGAGTAATACATTTTATTACAATAATGACGAATTGCCCATCTCACTATGTGTTGCCTGTGTTGAGATGGAAATTTACAGAGTGGTTTTAAACAAGGTTTTTGTTTACATAAAATTATGAAAATGCCAGATAAAATAAAATCAGTATTTCATTTTATTTTTAAATTATACAATTCAAGAATGAATGTAGAAAATGAAGACGAAGCGAGAATAATTCAAGTAATTTATTAATAAAATTTCAGTTTGACCAAAAAGCATACAATACATATATATACACAGTAGGCACAATTTGTCAATATGTTATGAAATACTTCTATGAAATATTTCTGAACACAAAATGGCACTTTCTTTAATCCCTGGTTCTGCTTTGATGGTGACTTCCTCTAGATGATAACGTTCCGTTGTACTCATTTCACCTGATTACAGAAAAACTTGATTAAATCTAGAATACACTAAACCTAACAAATAATTATAAGCAATAATTAGTCCCCTGAAATATCCATACAATTTGAAAATACCTCCCGAGTAAAAATAAATGCCGCCCGTGCCTTCTGATGTCCGGTCAGGTGCTCTGAAACCACTGAGCTATGTCGGCTTATTTCCAACCCGCCAAATGATTCAATATGTTCTACTACCTCAATCAACAATTACTGCTTATTATATTTTTTCCACCTGTAAAATAAACTTTGTCTAATAAACATTGGTTTATCATTCAAAAATAATAATATTTGACAAGTCTAAAATTTTTCACCAATAAATGAAGATATAAAATGTCTCGACGCCACCTAGTCAGAAATTTAGCACTTACAAAGCCTTTTCTACAAAAATAAAGTTTGTTGTTTACAGGTGGAAAAAAAATATTTTTACTTTTTTTTTTTTTATGTGACACCTCACAAGAGTGTCCCTGCCTGTGGAGTGCACAGACAGGGGAACTATGTCACCACCCGGTTGGGCGGCGTTGTGAGGCGGAGTAAGGTAGGGGCTGTAGGAAGGGATTTGTTAATGCGGGCCTTGAAGAGGCTCGGATTATAGGAGGGAGGAAAAACAGATGCCGGTAGCTCGTTCCACATACGAGCCGACTTACACAAAAACGAGTCGTAAAAACGGCCCGTTCTCATGAAGCCAACGTCAACCGTGAACTGGTGTTCAGTTCGTGTCCGTCGAGTTTCGCGCACGTGCACCGGTGAAAGAGACTCCGGAGATATTTTCAATTTGTATTGATGTTTGAGGCGACTTATTGTTACTTATAATTATTTGTTATCCTTTATGCTATTATTATCATTAAAAAAAATAAAACACTAAACATGATGATTTTTCTGTAGTTTAACCGGTGGGTACTTGATTATCACAAAATATTATCGAAAATATAATTTGTTTATGTCTAACTGTATTGACATGCTCAAGGTCTTGTTGCGAATACCCTCTCAATCCTATACAGAATACCGACTTCATTTCAACAGTTCGTTTCACGGACTCATTTTGTATGTGTTAGGCTCTACTAGCTTCTGCTTTTCCTTCAACATTTAATGCAGGCCTAAGTAAGGTCCAAAACAAACAAATCCCTTCGTAGATTCCATAAAAAAAATTATAAAGACAACCAAATACCTGAAATGTTTTCGCAAATAGATGATGGATGAAAATGGATGGTCTATATATATTTCCGTACGCAACAAATTATCATTTTCTTCCGCACTTGTGCCTTAGGGTGGATCGCCATTGTATGGATTTATTTTTATAAATCAGGTTTCGCGGGGTGCGGAAAAGATGCTCTAGGTATAAGCAATTAAGCAAACAAAATATCAATTTAAAATTTTGATAACAAGTACTGCCCCAAAGCAGTTGAATTATTTAAAATCTGGTAAACAATTGTCCCTTTATAAAACAGTTTTGTGTCAATATTAATACTTTTTACTTTTATATTTCTTAATGAATAAAAATTAATATAAATAATAATATTAAAAAAGGTGATATATTTTACTGAGTCTGCTTTCGCGCCTCGCTTGCGCACCGCACATTCCCGCGCGCAATGACGCGGGGCCGCCACAGTGTTTTGTTTCATACATGCTAGACGGAAAAAACTCTTTTATAATTTTAAAGTGTTTGGAACCCTCTTGTGGGGAGTATTTAATCTGAATGTATTGAAAATTTGAGTTGAAAGTGATTAATTTAATTTTTTTCTTAAAAAAAAAAATCTGAAAAAAGTCTATTAAATAATGAATAAAATATTAATACCGTATTTGAGGTTTTTAAAGAAAACAAATTTAAAAATAAGGTAAAAGCACAGTCAGAAAACATAATACAAATCACGAAACAATTGCGAAAGTATAAATAAATGATAAAAACATAATAACTAAAAAATAATCAAAACAATCATTATTACTAATCTAGGAAAACAATTTTAGTCATATTTAGCAACAGAACTTAATAAAAACAAGCATTAGTTGCAGAAAGTACAGTCAGAAAATAAAAATATCAAAAGTTATACAAGAACAGTAACGAAACAAAAAAATATTACTTATCTAATAAAGTGCTATTTGAGTCATTTGCGGCGAGAGAAATCAACTGCACATAAACATCTTTATTTTTTTTAAGACAGAGTACAGGACCAATAGATTTGTGAGAAAGTGATTAAACATAGTGCTTATTGAAACCAGATGCTATCTGAGTTATGTTCAGAGGAGTCATCAGATGGCAAACATTGTGTTCTTGACTCGGAGTTGGGTGGAACAAGTAAATTTAACACTTCAGAGGGAAGTGAACTCGATTTCTTTCTTGGATCCTCTCTAAAACTATTTATTATTGAATCTGATGTAATTAATAGCATGGTTAACATCTCTGTTTGTTGATGTTCGGTCGATTTTTCTGGTGTGCAATTGCCTAAATCTTCTACAGTCTTTATTTCGCACCTCTTGCGCCTCTTCTGCCAGCTGACCAATAGGTACAATGCACGAAATAATCACATCAAATGAATGGTATAATAGTTTATGAACAGTTGGTGGCATACCAATCATATAGGTTAAGATATAACTCCTTAGTGTCATGCACATACTGTTCAAAATGTTCGATGTTAATGCTATACCCAGAAGCTATTGTACTTGGAGCTTAGGGCTTGGTTTTGTCAAATTACAAAGGTCGGGTCATCATTCAGTTTTATTCATCGTCAATTTTAGTCGAGTCTCCCGTTCGTATATGAAGAGACGATTCGCACGTCCCTACGGCGAACTTCCTTTGTCGTTTCCCGACTTAGTGCGCGTAAAAGAGCACGACTGGTTGCATTTGTAAGCCTTATCTCATTATACTCCATGAAAAAAACAATGTCCACTGTTGTTTTGATTGTTATTGTTCCTGCCGCGTGACCTTGACCTCGGTATGTTATTATAATTACGCATCGATGACGAAAGATGATGCCATTCGCGGCGGGGGCTCTGATTACGGTGATCTT
Organism: Hesperophylax consimilis; assembly: GCF_061612785.1. Taxonomy (NCBI): domain Eukaryota; kingdom Metazoa; phylum Arthropoda; class Insecta; order Trichoptera; family Limnephilidae; genus Hesperophylax; species Hesperophylax consimilis. The sequence goes on along the minus strand of NW_028301262.1, from coordinate 215,013 downwards.
GATAATTCTGCGTTGTTTTCAGTTTTTTTACTTCTTGAGTAAGTGTGACGATTTGTTTTTGAAGATTTTGATAAATTAGTTTAATTTTTAAAAGGATGTGAATTTATTAATCATTAAAAAAATGAATAACTGTTCGCGCAATATATATGGGATTGTTAGGTATGCATCCACAGGCTTAGTGGACAAGTGTAATGTCAATACCAAATCCTGCAAATGTCCTACCTACCCTTTTACCCATCCCAAAATGTCACCATATTAAAAATATTGTTGCGACACATGTAAAATCAGACAAGTGGTGTCAGTTGCTTATCAGAGTTCGGAGTGATAATTAATATCAGACAGGGCGAATATACATATAATTTGTGAAGTGAAATCAACTAATACTCCTGGAGACGTGTGATAGTCATCAACGGGTGAGTCCATCTTTCCTGCATTCCAATCTGGGCTTATCTTGTGCTCCAGAAGCCCAGATTTATACCTTTGATTATTGCACTGTCCATCGGGTTTGTCGGATGCATATATCGTCCCATACCTATCATTCGGAGTAGTTTGGGACTGGTCCTTTGGGCGTGTGGCATATCACACCACCTCTAAAATATATAGTGGAGTCGCAGCTTCGCGACACCATTTTTGGTTCTTTCGAGCCGGATTACCAACGGGGTATTTAAAATTAACATATTTAAAGTTATAAATAAATATTATTTCCTCTTTATACTTTGTTAATTTGTATGTACTAGGTTGCATTTGTAATTATTGTTGTGTTTAAATTCCTACATACAATTAATCATGGCGACTAGCGATAGTACTCAGGATATTAAAATCAAGTTAGTAGAATCGAAGATTAATTTGATGCATAATCGTGTTAATGAATTATACGAGAAAGCGAAAAGTATTGCAGACAGGGAGACGAGAAGTTCGGAGGATTTTCTTAAACAAACGGTTAATATATCTACATATTATGCACAATTTAACACATTTTGTGATGAATTTCATACACTTCAGTTGAAAAAGGATTCAAATTACAATATGAATTTCGATTTATGGAGTAAATTCGAAAATAAGTACTGTTTTGTAGTTTCTATACGCGAAAGCATTATAGCAAAGCAAGATTCATCACGTGATCGACAGAAATTAAATAATTCACCATTAATTAAGCTCCCACCGATCGAGATGCCATCGTTCGATGGTAATCAAGAGAATTGGTCGATATTTTATGAAGCTTTTAAATTAAATATTCACTCAAATCAAAATTTGAATACGTCGCAAAAGATACAATATCTGATAGGGAAACTCCAAGGAAAGGCGTTATCAGTTTTTGCGGGAATACTTCCGAACGAACAAAATTATTTTTTAATTTGGGAAGCTCTCGAAAAGAAATATCAGGACAAACGCGTGCTAGGTACCTTTTATCTGAACAATATTTTGAATTTAAAATTATTGGCACCTAGTAACCCAAATGAGTTAAATAATTTTATCGAAAGGTTTGCGTCTTCCATAGCTGCACTCAAGGAATTAGGTATTGATGACCTAACCGATTTTATAATATTACATGTTGCACTGAAAAAATTAGATATACAGTTGGTGCAAAATTTCGAAATGTCTATACGGGAGAAAGCTATACCTACATATACCGATTTAATAGAATACATTCGGTCGCATGTCAAAATCCTAGAACGAACTGGGCAAAATGATAATAAAGTTGTTAATAATAAAAACAAAGTTACGCATTCATTCGCTGTGGTCGAACAGAAGTCAAGTAATAATAATCGTAATAGGTGCCGGAAATGTAATCATTCTGATCATGTTGAATTGTTTAAATGTGAACAATTTAACGAATTAAGACCAAATGCTCGCTTTCAGTTTGTGAAATTAAATAATTTATGTGTAAACTGCTTAAGCGATAAACATAAAACTGTGAAATGTCCATCTAAATCGGATTGTAGAATTTGTAAAAAACGACATCACACCGCTCTGCATTTTGAGAGCACGGTGAATACTGAAAGTCAATCGAAAAACGAAGCCATTACATTAATAGCGCGTAGTAATAAACATTATAATAATTTTTCTGCGGGTAATATAGCTACGAATGTACTACTGTCAACCGCGCAGTTATTTGCTTATGACAATAAAAATAATCAAGTAACCGTAAGGTGTTTAATTGATTGCGCCTCGCAACAAAATTTAATCAGTTTAAACACTTGTAATGAATTAAATCTTAAAATAATTCCTTTAAATAATTCAGTAGTTAAAAGTGTTGGTTCAGTAGAGACACCAATATTGGGACACGTTGCGTTAAAAATTAAATCCCGCGTTTCAGAAGATACTTATAAAATTAGTCTATTAGTTGTCGATAAAATAACTGATAAGCTTCCTACACAACATGTTGACACAAAGTCATGTGAGCATTTAGTGGGTTTAAACTTAGCGGATGAATCCTGGAACGTTCCATCCGATGTTGATATCTTATTAGGTGCACAGTTATTTCCATATATTCTGCTGGGGAATAAGGTTTTATCTAAACATAATACGAATGCACCACCGGCTATACAGACAGTATTCGGGTATATTGTAATGGGTGAAATACCTACGTGTACGCCGGAGGTTTCGTGGACGTTCGGCCCCATAACCAATGTAGATTTATATAATGCGTTATCCAAGTTTTGGACGATGGAAGACATGCCTATTAAGTCGTTGATGAGTGCTGAAGATGCAGAATGTGAGAAAATGTACCTCGAGTCAGTCCAACGGGATGAATCGGGAAGGTATATTGTATCTTTACCGTTTAAGATAGATCCTAATAATTTAGGTGATTCGCGCCGTGTCGCGCAGCGTCGATATGAATATTTAGAACGGAAATTTAATACGTCGCCAGAATTGCATTGCAGTTATAATGAAGTAGTTTCTGAATATCTGGAAAAGGGATATATGAGGGTTGAAGTTCCGTCTTCATCTAATATTGATGAGGGATATTTCATTCCTCATCACGCAGTAATTCGTAAAGATAAATCAACAACTAAAACTCGTGTTGTATTAGATGCAAGTACAAAGACCAGTTCAGGGTTGTCACTTAATGATATTTTGTATACAGGTCCAAATTTGCAATCTAATTTATTTACACTTTTAATTAAATTTCGCTTATTCGCTGTAGCATTAACCGCAGATGTTAAGCAAATGTATCTACGTATAATGGTAACGGAAAGCCATCGTAAATATCAAAAAATTCTTTATAGATTTCACGAAGATGAACAAATTGGAGTTTATCAATTTAATTCACTCGCGTTTGGTTTGAACTGTTCACTATTTCTAGCAATGCGAACTATACGGCAGCTAGCGAGCGATGAAAGAAATCGTTATCCGAAAGCGGCGGAAGTTGCAATTAATGATTTATATATGGACGATTTTGTATATTCTGTAAATACTATAAGTGAAGGCATCACTTTGGCTACAGATTTAATGGCGATGTTCAAGTGTGGAGGATTTGAATTAGTCAAATGGTCGAGTAATTCTCCTCATTTACTGGCCCAATTACCAGAGTCGCACCGCGCGACAATGGATTTTTCGGATAAATGTAGCATTTTAGGATTAAAATGGGATCTGATATCTGATTGTTTTCGATTTATGATATGTCCGACGGAGGAAAAAACTATATGTAAAAGATCAATTCTTTCCACAATAGCTCGTTTATTCGATGTATTAGGTTTGGTTGCTCCGGTAATTTTATATGCCAAATTACTTTTACAAGAGCTGTGGTTAGAGAAAGTAGGATGGGACGAGGAACTACCCCAAAGTATTGTTAATAGATATGTCAAATTCAAGGAAGAATTACCGATGCTTTCTAATTTAAATTTACCTCGATATTTGGGAGTAAAGGAGGACTGCACGATAAATATTATCGCCTTCGCAGATGCGAGTATGAAAGCATACGGTTGTGTAATATATCTTCATGTCACGGATAAGGGTGGCAACACTACAATGAATTTGATATGTTCTAAATCCAAGGTGGCCCCTCTGAAAACAGTGTCGCTCGCTCGATTGGAATTATGCGCTGTGCTTATTTTATCTAGACTCGTTAGATCTATTATAGATACTTATAGAAATCGCGTTTCGATAAACGATATATTTGCTTTTTCAGATTCAAACATAGCACTTTCTTGGATTCACTCGTCCCCTCACCGGTGGCAAACTTTTGTAGCTAATCGAGTTAGTGAAATTCAGGAAAATTTACCCGCGAAACATTTTTATCACATAGATGGCGTTACCAATCCTAGTGATTGTTTATCACGAGGACTACTGCCTGCTCAGCTGGTCGATCATTCTCTTTGGTGGCACGGTCCGCCCTGGGCTGCGAACCCAGTATCCGAGTGGCCTGTCGAAAGATTTTCCCCCTCACGAGAGGAGGAGAATACTTTGGAATTGAAAAAATCGCATACATTTACAATAACGTCAATAGAGGAAAATTCTCCGATATATAATCTCGCTTTAAAAATTTCCTCATGGCCAAAACTGCTGAGAATTGTGGTATATATTTTACGATTTATGCGAAAGTTATCACGCTCAACAGTTATAAATTCCACGGAATTAAACATTGCTGAAATGAATGTATTAAAAGCTTTACAGAATAGGTATTTTAGTGCCGATATACAATTAATACAGAGGGATAAATTATGCTCACCTTCAATCCGAAAACTAAACCCGTTCCTAGATCATAATGGCTTGTTACGTATAGGTGGTAGATTAACAAACGCGAATATACCTTTTGAAAACAAACATCCAGTACTTCTGCCAAGACAGGATCATATTGTCGATATAATTATAGACTTTCACCATCGTGTGAATTGTCATACTGGTGCACATCTCCTTATGTCAATAATTAGACAGCGTTATTGGATCTTATCGGGGAGAAATCTAATACGCAAAAGAGTACATGCTTGTAATTTCTGTTTTAAAACTGCACCTTCTAATATTATACCGCTAATGGCAGATTTACCTACAGCTAGAGTTCAGGCAGCAAAAGCATTTACACATACGGGTGTAGATTTTGCCGGACCAATAAATATAACCCTTTCTAGGCGTCGTGGGGTAAAAAGTCAAAAGGCATATATATGTCTATTTATTTGTTTAACAACGAAGGCTATACATATGGAAGTGGTATCAGATCTAAGCACGGACAATTTTTTAAACGCATTTAAGCGTTTTCTATCCAGACGCGGACCGGTTTCGTGTATGTACAGTGACAATGCGACAAATTTCATAGGCGCAAAGAATTGTCTGGATGACTTATATAATTTTTTAGAGGCAAATTCAACTAAAGAAGTTCTTCGCAATGAATTTAACATTCGGAGAATTGAATGGAAGACGATTCCACCCCGCGCTCCTCACTTTGGAGGATTATGGGAGTCAAATATTAAATGCATTAAATCGCATCTGTATAGGGTTGTGGGTACTCAACTTTTATGTTATGAAGAGCTTCTCACAGTTCTGACACAAATAGAGGCTGTACTTAATTCACGGCCATTATGTTTATTAAGCAGTTCTCATTATCCAGAAGCTCTTACTCCGGCTCATTTTCTGATGTCTACCCCGATTCAGCATCTACCTGCTTATGATTTGACTAATGAACGCATTAGTCTACTGAAAAGGAAAGAGCTTTTGGATCACCTCGTTCAATCTTATTGGAAGAAGTGGCATATAGAGTATCTTCACTCTCTGCAGATGAAAAAAAAATGGAATAGTCCCGCGAATAACGTTCTAGTAGGTACCATAGTATTGGTGCATCAAGAGGATGCGCCTCCACTTTATTGGCCGGTGGGCGTTGTTGAGGAGGTGTTCCCTGGTAAAGACGGAGTGGTTCGTGTCGCACGCGTAAGGACCCCTTCCGGGAACTTTAAACGACCAGTCGTAAAATTGTGTCCTTTGCCTACACAATAAGTATTATTTCTTTATTTCATTATTTTATAAATTTTCGTTTTAACTTTGTAATATTAATAGCGTATTGATAAGAATATTTATATTTCATCTTACTTCGTTTTACATTTAATTCTTTACTTTATTTGAAAGTACTTAAAATTTCGGAAGGTACTTTCAACGCCGGGAGAATGTTCGCGCAATATATATGGGATTGTTAGGTATGCATCCACAGGCTTAGTGGACAAGTGTAATGTCAATACCAAATCCTGCAAATGTCCTACCTACCCTTTTACCCATCCCAAAATGTCACCATATTAAAAATATTGTTGCGACACATGTAAAATCAGACAAGTGGTGTCAGTTGCTTATCAGAGTTCGGAGTGATAATTAATATCAGACAGGGCGAATATACATATAATTTGTGAAGTGAAATCAACTAATACTCCTGGAGACGTGTGATAGTCATCAACGGGTGAGTCCATCTTTCCTGCATTCCAATCTGGGCTTATCTTGTGCTCCAGAAGCCCAGATTTATACCTTTGATTATTGCACTGTCCATCGGGTTTGTCGGATGCATATATCGTCCCATACCTATCATTCGGAGTAGTTTGGGACTGGTCCTTTGGGCGTGTGGCATATCACACCACCTCTAAAATATATAGTGGAGTCGCAGCTTCGCGACACCAATAACTAAAAATTGTAACTAATACTGATGCATTCGCCATTTTTTTAAAAATTTGTACATAAAAAAAAGATTATTGGTGCAGACAACAAACTTTTATAAGATGATTTTTTTTATTTTTAAAATTTTACATAGGTAAGTATACAGGATATAAACAAAATATAAAACAATAGAAATTAAAGTAGTCTTTCCTCACCATAAAGAAACAATGCTCTTGTGTTTAGTGAGGGAATTCTAGTTTTTTGAGGCAACAATTTTTATTAATTGATAAATCAATTTACATAGTTTAATCATTTATGTTTCTTAAAATAATTCGTAAAATTAGTTTACACCGCTTTTCATTTTTTAAATGTTTCTCTTCTACAGAAGACGGGTTTGAAATAGTGGTGAGCAACAATATGAAGAATATTCAGTGTTTGTAATCAATGATGATTAAATAAATATGATTAAAACAATAATACATGTAAATAAACAAATTTAAATTTATTAAGAAAGGGAGTAAATTAACAAATTTATTTTAATGCCCGTGGGGCTTTTACATACATGGATACAATTTTTTTAATAAAGAACTATAGAACATTTGGGGTTTTAATAATCTTATAATAATAATAACAAACTGACACAAATATTATAACAGAAAAGAAGTAAATTTGATTTTTAGAGGAAGCAATTTTCTCAAAATCCGTTATTAATTGTAAATTGACAATGTAATGTGACGATTCGGGTAGTTTAAATAACTACACTAAATCAATGTAACTAAAAATATCAATTAGAATAATGAACTTATTTACGTGCCTTAAGATTGTATGCTGTATTCTTTAATTTTTGTGAATGCATTTGGTATAAAGGTGACCATTGTGAGGAATAATAATATCCAAGAATGCTTCTGACCAGCGTAATGTAAACGTTTTCATTATATATATTTATATTTTTTTTATTGTTTTTGTTTGATTCGTAGAACTCCATTTAATTTTTTAACAGCTGTAACACTAACAAAAACCAAAAAATACTTGCAGAACTTAATAATTACATTATTAAATTTGATTTTAATTAAATTAAAAAAAAGTTTTCTTTATAATTATTAGATCTTTGTAAGATGTCGAGATATATAAGTGCTTTATTTGTTCGTCTTCTTTTCCTCGAACACGACGCCCAGATCTTAGTGAGTGATACTTTTAAAAGAAAAACTTTGTTATAAAATATAGTAACTATACCATTGATAAACAGTAAGCACAGAATCGGACTTACATGAGAACCTTGAAGTACTCCACTAGAAACATCAAATTCATGCAATACACGGCAGGAAATTTTTACGTTTAGTTTTCAAGACGTTAAATAGGTCTCAAGCTATTTTAGTGTATACATTTTGATCTTAATTACATTTTACGTCAAGAACTTTAATAAATTCCAAGTTTAATAATAATTCAACATTGAATTAACAAGTTGAAATAGATAACGGTGAAGCACGATTGAACAACGGAAGCGAGGTAGAGAAGGAGTATTTGGATCAATTGAATAGCTAAATGGCAATGAATATTCCCTAAGCTGAGGAAGATCTCTGTTTATTGTTTACATGTCGCTCATACAGTTTGCAACAGTTTTTAAAAGACCTATAACACCGGGCCCCTAGAACCTCCTCTGATGAGTTTTGCGTAGGTGAGTTTTTAAATTTCCTCTGTGAGAACTTGAATAGTTGCAGTCGGTACATGAAAAAGGTTTTTCTCCGCTGTGCGTAAACATGTGAATTTTTAGTTGTTTCTTTGTTGAACATGAATAGTTGCAGTCGGGACAAGAAAAAGGTTTTTCTCCACTGTGGGTAAACATGTGAATTTTAAGTTGTCTCTTTGTTGAACATGAATAATTGCAGTCGGGACATGAAAAAGGTTTTTCTCCACTGTGGGTAAGCACGTGAATTTTAAAATCCCACTTTTTGGAACATTGATAGTTGCAGTTGGGACATGAAAAAGGTTTTACTCCGCTGTGGGTAAACATGTGAATTTTTAGTTGTCCCTTAGTAGAACTCGAATAGTTGCAGTCGGAACATGAAAAGGGGTTTTCTCCACCGTGTGTTAACAAGTGAATTGTTAAATCACTCTTTCTAAAACATGAATAACGGCATTCGGAACATGCAAAGGGTTTTTCTTCAGAATGGGTGCGCAAGTGCTGTTTTAACGATGAATTTCGAATGCAAGAATAGTTACAATGGGGACAAGAGTGTTGTTTTTCCCGACGATGCGTCTTCAGGTTCACCAATAAGTCTAAAAGAATGGGGATAAAGCTTAATTAGAGAATTACAAAAAATAAATTAAAAAATGAGATTAAATTAGGGCGTAAATGGTCAACTTTAAAATATAAATATCGGCTATGTCGGCCGTCTGTTTGATTTTTCACAGCGTAAATGTAAAATTTAAATGATCGTTTGTTTAAAATCTTAAATTTCCGAAAGTCCTTCACCGATCGCTTTAGAAATTTTATACTTTGTTGCATTCAAATACGCGTGTGTTTCTATATTCCTTTATTATATAGATGTCACCTGTGACAAGTAAAAATATGTTTTTTTGAAATCCAGCAACATCTGTTGGACGCTAATGTTTCACTCTCTGTATAGACACACAGCAATGCGGGGTATAGCTAGTATATATTAAATATGTATGTACCTAACTTAAATTACAGGTCTTTTGAGAAACCGGAGATATTGTGAGCATTATAAATTAAAAGTTTGCTTTATTTGAGAGTGAAGATAAATTTTAAAGAAAATAACAGAATAACTAATGAACGTCAAGGACGTCATTAACAAGAATAATCGTCTTGTATTCGAAACAGGAAAGATTTTTCGAAAATCTGAAACCAAAATACCTTTATAACCCAACTTGGAGGTTGTCGGAGTACTCTCCGCATACTGCAAACACTCAGTCTTCACGTCCGGGAGGTAGATATCTATATCTGTATACGGCATTTCACATCCACCCTCTTCCTGGGACCCTGGTTCCACCTTGATGGAAACACTGTTGGGAAGACCCATTGCGTCCTGGTAAATGGTCCCAGCTAAAAATAAATAACATAATAATCACATTCGGTTGGAACGAGATCTCGGAGGTAAACTGGACCACCTCCAATAAATATCTCGTGCATCAAAAATGTTAAATATCAAGATGGAGAACAGGTTAATCAAAATATACATTCAGTTATACAAGAAAGTTTTAATGTTATCGCATAAAAATGCTTAAGGTACAAAAAAAATAATAATTTGTCAATTGTGCTTCCTATCGAAGGAGTCATTCAATTACTTCGAACGAAACTAAATCGAACGCGTTATATTTTATGGATTTACTTGACGTTGTGATTTAAATTTAAACTAAAATAATATTTCCAATCAATAACCGTGCGGCAAAAATCAGTGCGCAATAAAATTTAGATCGATATTTAAAATATATCACGGCTGCTTTTACCAATAAGACGGCAGAAGAGAGACCGCTCAGTTCCTTAAGAGAAATTATATTGAATCTTTAATAGGTATGTGTGGCGTCGAGAATAATCCATTGAATAAATAATAATAAACCGCTCGACCTACTTAGGTACGTACTTGCTAATTGCTACTTAGGTAGATATTTGCAGCCGAAATCAAAACAAAGCAACCTACCTGTTTCAAGTATCTACTCGCGACAATACTATCGCGCTGGGACATTACGAGAACTCGTCAGAAGGTTCGAGTCTGCCGCCTACGCATAATTGCCACGCTGTCGAAGGTTCCTGAAACATCCAGTCTGTGCGAGTGCCTAGGATTTAGTTGCCATCCATCTACCTACTGCCGCCGTCGGCCGTGTAGTATAAATATGCCCGACGCAGCGAGTCAGTCAGTCATCAGTCATCTCTCAGCCGTCAGTTAACGAGGTTCAACGAGTGATCACCCGCGCTCTCCTTACTAGCGCGAAGGACAACGTACCCGGCTTCGCCCGTACCATCATGGACTCTATCGGGACATCATCCTAGCGCCTTGGCCACCGTCCCTGGCCAGCGCTACAACGGATTACAAGCGCCCTGGTTCCAGTGTCCCTGACCAACGCTTCTTCCACGTCATCATGACCACCACGAGGACACGCAGCATCCTCACTGGTCTACATCGTTCCCGCTCAACCGCCTACAAGGTCCGCCGCACCTTCGGCCGTCTCGTCAGCACTGGAGTGCCTGAAGACCTACGTTCTTCGCCAGTGCCTGACATTCATCGAGTCCCGGTCACCAGCGCCCGGCGTCGACTCACTGACCCGCGCTTGACCAGCACATCACCGCAGCGTCCGGAGTATTCAACTTTTGTCCAACATCATCTCCTCGTCACGGCAACTGACTCAATAAACACATGTGACCTTCACAACTTTCTTTCATTTCGTGCCTCACCACTGATCCCCAAATATGTATTTCATGTACTAAATAAAAAAATGTAATAAACTGGATTAATATAACCGACTAAATGAGTTATTATATTGACAGTAGCCACACAAAGTGTAAAACTGTCAAATTTACTATGGTGTAGATTTGAGTGAGTCGAATCAGTTGCTCCAATATTATCTGATAGATCTGATACAGGTAGATACTATCAGTATCCCCCTAAACCCCATGTAAATAAACATAACAATGGATTGTCGGACGTATCGCCCTCATTTGCACAGTCGAGAAGGTTAATTAAGTATTTGGGCATAATTGAGATCGGTATAGGGTATTAAAATGCAACTTACAACTCGCCGCATACTGCAAACATTTCTTCTTTACGTCGGGGAGGTAGATATCTATATCGGTATACGGCATTTCACATCCGTCCTCATCCTGCGTCCCTGGCTCCACCTTGCTGGAAACACTCTCTGTGTTAAGAAGATCCATGGCCTTCTGGTAAATGGTCCAAGCTCGAAATGTGTTAGAGCTGAAACGGAATAATAATGAATTAGTCATATTTACGAGGGTTATAATTAGTTTGTGATCACCTTCAGTTGGAACGAAATATTCAAAACCTCGAAAGTGAAATGGACCACATACAAAAAATAATATGGACTGTTTTTTAACCTCTAGCACTAAAGATGTCCAATATCAATATGGAGAGCAGATGTCTAAAAATTTTGCCTGTTATACGATTAAGGTAAATTTTTATCGCATAAAGTTAACAATGCTTTCAAGGAAACTATGTTACCACAGGTGTCCTGTTGACAGTTATTACGCTAAGTACCTATATAAGTCTAACATGGAATGATACAAAATCAAAATAAATATTTTTCATGGATACACTTGTCACCATGATTTAAATTTAAACTCGATTCATGTTTAAACTCATTAATACATTAAACTTTTAATTTTTATAAATTTTGAATATCCGCTTTCACCAATAACACGACAGAAGAGAGAACATTCAGAGAACTAAATGCGGCGTTGACTTTACAAACATGACTGGCAGTAAATATACTTGACTGGATTAATATAACCGATGTAAATACGTTATTAGAGTTGAGTTTTCCAAGAGTTAAACCAGTTGCTACAATGTTATCTGAGCGCTAGATACTCTCAGTATCACCCTGAATCCTTAAAAAGATTAGAAAGGTTTCTTAAAATGGTTTAAGCCGTTTTTTGCGACCACATTTGGTATAAAGCAAAATGTTTGATATTAGTTTCAATTTCAGGGTGGTAAGTAAAACAAACTTGGTGATGTCTATTACTGACAATAAGTAAACGCAAGACAATATATGTAATGTAACTTCTAGTGGAATTGACTAATTAGAATAAGCTTAAGTTTTCCACTCAGTGTAAAGATATAAACAACCCCATGTACCGTCTGTCGCGAGTTAACCTGGTTGGTGTTGGGTAACTCAATATATTATAAAGCGAATGATGTAAAACTGATATATTCTTATAATTAACATGCATCAATTAGATTGCTCAGGTCTTACTTAGTAAATATAACATAAACCTACTTACACGAGTACAAGGCAACAGTTCGAATATGTTGGAGAAATGTCACTAGAAAATTAGAAGTGCAAGAATGTGATTTACTTCGGAATAAAAAATGTGATGTTCATTGAAGTGATACAAAACTGTATAAAAGGAACACAAATATTATTCAGAATACAACACTATTTCAGAAAAAAGGAACAACAATGGATGGTATTGTGTTACTAAGAAAGATGCACGAAGACGTAAATAAACCACTCACTAGGTCACTTTCGGGCTTTTTGTATGGGAAAAGTTAACAAACTTCTTAACCACAGATATAGCCGACGGAGCGTTGATGATATGCAAGGCAGAAAAAATCAAAGCCATATAAAAAAGGTGCGACCATAGACAATAATATTGCGCTCAGCCATTCATTATTTGACCCAAAAACAATTTTAAAATTAAAAACGTCTTTGAAGCAGAAAAATATCAAAATGTTACCTGACGGCAAAGTTCACCTGACAAAACATTGTTCTAAGAAAATTAACTATCAGGGCTCGTGTTATCAAGAGGAAACTTTGTCAGTGGACACTTGTTAATCTGAGACAAAAAACCCAAAAGTAACAAAAAACTTGAATAAATGAAAAACGAAAAGAACACTGAAAAACAAACATGATTGTGCTTATCTGCTTATTTTGAAAAGAAAAATAAATTAACTCATGGTCACATGTTTAATATTTTTGAATGTCACTAAAACAATAAGATAAAACGTGATAATCATTGATAAACAGCGCCCTTGAAAGGTTTTTGCACAAAAGACGGCGCTGTACAATTCATCCTAATACTTTTTTTAATTTTATTATGAATAAGTGAATCAATGAAATCGATACCCTTTATACGCTGTGAAGGTAGACATATTTGCCAGAAGGCATAATTATGTCATAATGTAAATAATTAGGTAAGAAGCACTTTTAACAAGCCATTTAACGTATTTTGCGATTGCAAAATGATGACACGTAATAACCTAAAAACTGTCAATTCATTTTGAACTTGAACTTACGTAGGGAGTTCATGTAGGTTAGGTTGAATATATATTTTTAACTCGCTAACACTACACGGATTATATTTTCATCACAAATAACTTTAACTAGCTAAATTTTAGACACGAAATGATAGTAACTCACGCCATCACACATCTGCGTCATGTCACGCGTGGCCTCGAGCGAGATGTCAAACTCTAAGCCAATGAGATATGAGCTTTCTGCCACAATATTTTTTTCTATAAGAAAACGGAGTTATTAATGCCGGTATCAAATGGGTTTCAAGGACAGGCCGGAGTTATATGCCTCTGCACAAAGAAATGGAAACGTCACTAGAGGTCGTCAATATTTGGGTAAAGGTTATGAATTCCGCTTCACGGTATATATGGAATGTTTACTTTGAATCAATACTTGAATTTATTTATATTATTAGTAAAAGTTAGTATTAATGTTGGGGAAAACCAAAAATAAACACTTCAAATTTGAATTTCGTTGAAATTATTTCACAAACACGATAAACAGTATATACACCGGTAGTCAACCAAAATCAGTCAGCCATGATCATAAATAAACCACTCTCTAGATCGATATCTTCGGGCTTTTTGTATGGCCCCATTTTGTCACCCCCTTAACCACAGACGACCACAGATAAAACGGTCGTTTGGTCCAGACAGGTAAATATATCGTGGACCATAAAGAAATCTCAAGGCCATTTAAAAAAAGTGCAAACATAGACAATATAACTGCACCCAGCTAACATCGTTCATTCACTAGCCCAAAAAAAAAATATTTTAAAAATAAAAATATTGGAATGCAGGAAAAGGAAAATAAAAAAAAACCCACAGCTATGCACACATCAAAATACTTTTATTTTCAAAAAGACAATCGACAGTAATTCAAAACAGGGTCAGTACAACCGATGTATTGAGCATTGATTTATCATTGAAGTAGAAGATAATCCTAATATATCTAAACAAAACATGAAACAGAACAAGACACAGAAAAATAAAAAGTAACGGTCTCAACTTGGAATCGAACCCAGTCTTACTGCAACAACTTAATAGGATTTAATTTGACCTTGCACAAAAATACAAGAATATATACACAAAATACATATTCAACGTGTTGAAAGATATACATTATGTCAAGTAATAGTAACGCCTTTTGACTTTTACATGGTATAATTTAAATCATAATACCTAAACCATAATATTATAAGAATTAAAAATCGTGTACATAATAAAAGCTTGTAAAGAAATATAGCTTGTAAAACAACAAAAGATATTATGAAATAGAAGTTAAGAACATGTAATTAATATTTCTCATTTGGATACTGATAATTCGTGGTGGAATCCATTATCTATAAATAGTATAAACTGACATTCGCGTCTGTCTGTTTGTGCGCTTAGTTCTTCTTAACTATGCGACTGATTTCGATAAGGCTTTCAGCATCATTTAGAGAATTTCTTCTGGAAGGTTTGGATAAATAACACATGCATTAACACATATTGATAAAAAGCAGAGAAAAGTCAATATAAAGATTATTTTTGGCCGCTTACATAGCTAACGCTGGCGAGACCTTATGAGAAAGAGGAAGATATGGTGTAAAGACTACCATAAGAGTTGAAATGGCTGTAGCAGTGTTTGTTGATCAGATCTGAATAGATACTCATATACCATCTCTCTTCTCCTTCTTCCTCTCTTTCTCCTCTCCATCTCCTTCCCCTCCACACTACCTTTAGCCTCACAATATACTAATACCTATACCCCAATTGGGGATTCCATAGTCTAACTGGCTCCAGATGGTTGGGAGCAGTTGAAACTGTGTGCGGTTTTCCATTAAAAAAAATCCCTAGTGATGCGTAAAATTATTGAAGTTCAATTTTCAGTTAAAAATTTGTTTTTTTTATTGTTTCGTTACCTACATTTGATAAATGTAATTTTTAAAGTTTACTTACTTTAGAAAGATTTTTTTTCTTTCGGAAAGTCTTATTTGCCGCGATCCTATTATTTATGTTGATTATCGTGAATAATTTTTTTTTTTTTTAAATACTTTCAGGTCTTAAATCCTAAAATTATAATATCCCGCGATTTGGGTTATGGGTGTACGCTATTTAACATTACATTTATTGTTTTTAGTCATTTGCCTAGTTGGTTTTATTGTAGTTCCTACATAAGAATATATTTACTGTTTTTTATGTGACTAAAAAAACAAAAAATCAGAAACTTATTGAATGAATTCAAAATTGAAATATTTGGACTTCATTTTCATCAGCGATCTCAGCAGTGATAACGGACAAAATATGTGTCGTAGATGTCTTTTAATCAGATTATGAGGACAGTCGACTTTTTGCACATTTCCATGTCCTGGCTCTTTTGTTGTATTTTTTTAATAAAAATAAGTTTTAATGCACTATTATAATTTATTAATACTCATTGTATGTGAAAGTCCTAAGTTTGTAAGTAAATAATTGAATAAATAAATAATATAGCAAATTCAAGAAGTACATGTAAAATATGGTGAAAAAGCCTATAAATGACATAATTTTAAGACTTACCTTTCTATTCAGGTCAGTGGTTGAGTGGGCATAGCGCTTGGGTCTCACCCGAGCGTCGCGTGTTCGATTCCTCGGCTGGCTAAGTCCTCCATCACAACACAAGCAACATTTTCGGCTTTCTGTGGTGGTAGTAGGAGATTTTCAAACTTTGTTGGGTTATTCGTAACCCGGGAATGTTTGTCTTTCTTTAAAAAAAAAAAAAAAAATTTGAGCTACTGTTCTTAGGTGAATTGATTCTGGAGTCGGTGAAGTCATTTTTTAGTTCAATAACAGTATATATTCGCAATTAAACGTATTTTTAGTGGAACAATTTCGATGTTAGAAAACAACTAAAAATCAACATGGCCGCACATTTTAACTAGCTGGCTCCTGATTGGTTGACAGTGGAGATTGAATATTCAAGACCTCAACGTTCGGCGGGATGTTGAACAAATATCTATGAACTTTTTAAAAATATTGTATTCATAACTTTGAGTGTTTGAATGTTCAATATCCAGGTGATTGAACAAATAAGAACTGAAACATTATTCCGTGAGTGGATATCGGCATTCGAAAAATGCTTAAAATGTCATTTAAAAACCAAAAAATATTTTTTTTTGAGCTTCATTAATGCGCAATAGGCTAATGAACATATTGGCATTCATAACTCAGTTTTGCAAAAAAAGGTCTATTGAACATACAAGAACTAGGACAGCGAAATGTTATACATATCGCAGTTGCCGTCTGGTCCCCAAAATCTCCTCTTGTGCGTCTTCTGTTTTCTGGGAGAAAGGGCTGCAGTCGGACCAACGCAGCTCAAAATGCCCTTCGTCTTACCTAGAAAAAGACAAAATTTGAGACCAATGATTACACTATTCTAGTATTGTATACTTATTTAATAAAACTCATGGATAAAATTAATTAAAAATATTTTAAGAAAAAGGGGACATTAATGGTGATGGATTAATTCACTGTTGAACTTTTGAACTTTCTTGTACGGGAAAAAAATCGCCTTTTATGCAGTTTCTGCAGAATTTGTAGGGAGCGAAAACAAAACTTCTCGAGCGAGTTTCACTGCAATATTAATTAGGCGTATACCTTCAGAATAATCCTTCAAATGAGGATTCCACACTATTGAAGCGTTCTGTAGGTGACTTACATCTTATAAATATTAGTTAAAGAGTAACAAATTTAAGTGTTAATTATTATTGCAACAGCACTAGAAGTTATTCAAATTCTCCTGCAAGGGTTTCATATAATTTCCACAGCTTTGTCGTCAGCAAACATTATGGAACATGCTGGTTAAATCTGAATAAGGTACTTACATGATTCAATTCTGGAGAGGTTTAAATGACCTTGTTTGATGTAATCGTGGCTTTGTTTAGCAGTTTTAGCATCCTAATACGTGGTATTGTATCGCGTCGGAATACGGATAGGTCTGAAAAGGAAAATTAATTAAATTATTAGCCAATGAAGTACATTCAGGAATCAGGAACATTGTATCAAAGAACGAGAGGTTAGTACCTGTATTTAACAACGGGTTCGGGTCCTTCTTTCAATTGGTGGAGATCAATGATATATAACACCCATAGTGGACTAGATAGCCAACCTGGCGGCCATTGCCGTAGGAATTTGAAGCCATCTTGTAAGAGTCAGATCACGGCGGGAATTCAAAATACATGCATTCTATCGTACATTAAGAACATATTTGTTTAAACATCTTTTTTATGAAATGTATACTATATTTCTAATTAAATATTGAGTAAATGATTAGTAAATAAATAAATGGATTATTGACCGACTCACGGAATGTGTGACAAAAGGCTTTTCTAATTATGGTTTTAATACATACCGCACCATCATTTTAGGACTCAACCTTTGCCAAATATATTTAAATAAGTTATTGTGAAAGAAAAAGAACTCGATTTGACAAAAGTTTGATTGGGAATTGGGAAAAGAGAAAAAATGACGTATTATAATATTATTCTAACAGGATAGGCTCCTGGGTTTTTATTAGAAACTAGAATATGTACACTCATTTTTCAAAGCAACATAACTAAGCATAACAAACACTGTTTTGAATGGTAACAATTATTTTATAAGCAATAATTATTAGCCTGAAACACTCATCCACATTGAAAAATCTCCTGATAAAAGATACATGACGCCAACGGGACACGTGTCCTTTCGATTTCCGGTCGACAGCTCTGACCACTGAGCTATGGCGGCTTATCTCTTATCCGCGAAATAATTCAATATATACTAGTGTTTCATTAAACAATTACTGCTTGTTATATTTTTTCACCTGAAAACAACCAACTTTATTTTATTTGTTGCGTTGGCGTCATGTATCTTTTATCAGGAGATTTTTCAATGTGGATGAGTGTTTCAGGCTAATAATTATTGCTTATTAAATAATTGTTACCCTTTGTGCTATGCATAATAAATCTTGTCTTAAACATTAGTTTACCAAAAAAAATACTGTTTTCAATGATTTCTGCTTGTACGTTGTACTTAGAAAGTTTACAATGGGATAAGACAATATGCTGCAATAACGTATATAGTCACATAAGACATGGGCCTAGTCATAGTTATATATATATGTATATATTATTTTTTTTTATTGTACAACAGAACATTCGTTCCAGTTACAGTACAATTTTACAAACAGTATAATTTTACATCATATCAGCATTTGGGTAAGTGACTCTTCAATAATTGTTTTAGGTCGTTTAAAGAACAGTCATTTACATCCAAATTCTTTGCTAGTTCGTTCAACAGCACCACTCCATAGTTACAGGTTTAAGACTGGTAACGTAAATATATCAGGATTTACATATGTATTGTAATAATTGATAGGGAGTGACTTTCTTAGGCAAACATAAGTTACCGCTCACAATATTGGAATACTGGTAGGCCTATATCAGTCTTTGCCTAAAATTAATGTAAATAAAACATTATACAGTACATATTATGCATCTTATAAATATAAACAAATCAATGTAGATAAAAAATTGTAGGCAATATTACCTAAGCAATTGGAACCTGATTGTATTAAAAATGTGAATTTGGACATATACCTACATTTGCTTCATAAAGACTTGTTCAGAGCAGAAAATTTTCAAAATGAAATCCCTTGAATAAAATCAAAGGCGGCTTTGCAGCCAGCACCTAGGCTCTAGGCGCTTCTTGACCGACACCGATGTTTGCGGCTGTCGGCGACACATCTGGTCCAGCTTTGCCGGCAACATGGTGGTCCGCTTGACAACAGGTCTCCAATCCTAAATATTTAATTAAACTTGATAAACCAATTCTCCATTGTACACAAGCAGGCAAAGCATGCGGGCTGACCTTTACAAGATGGCGGATGGGCTCTTCAAATCACTACGGGCGCTGCCATACGGGAGGTAGGGTGATTGGCGATCTAGTACACTATGGGTGTTATATATCATTTTTGGAGATAGACCGGATAACACACTTTAACACAACACAGCATTAATTTATCACCATGAAGAATTCTAGCACGCAACATTATTTTTAGATGGGTGAAAGAAAATTCAAAATATTTACGCTAAAAACTTCAACTGACTTCATACTTCAACTTTCGAAATGGCGTCTTGGAAAAAACCGTTAATTTTTATCGCAGCATAACCCATGCTTAGCTTCTCTTTCTGTTACACAAGTCGCTATGGTAGAGAGTAGTGATGGGAATGATCGAAATATTTATATAATCGATTTTTTTTAACCGAAACATCAAAAGAATCGAATGAATCGCTCGAAGTGCGGGAGCAATAGCTACGGACAGGGGCAAAAAATTTTCCGTCGGGGGGGGGGGGGGGGTCGAAAATAGAAACTCGAATATCAAGACCTATTCCTATCGTAAAAAAAATTGTTTGCATATTCCGGTTGTAATTTATTTTCATTAGTATGGCAATATTTTTGGTAAGCAGGTACTAGCGAAATTTCAATCACTAATTTTCATTCCTGGCAATGATTCCCTTGTTGTCTGCTAGCAACATTAGTATTATTCCTATTAGAGAAGAATTTCAAATATGTATGCATATGCAATTAACATTTTTATAAATAATTAATAAGATTCGAATATCTACATACGTACAATTAAAATAAATTACTATACAAGTTTTTTAAGTACAAGAAAAATATTTTTATGTACATTATTATTGTGCTGTAATTTTCATTTGCTGTACTTTGATATCTGTTTTATATAATATTGTAAGCTCCTGCTGAATAGCTTCTTAGTGTAGCCAGTGGGTACAAATTCCCATTAATAATATTTATAATGTACCTCTTAATAATAAGACAATAATTATATGCCGTTTTGTTAAAAATAACCTCTAAATCTCATGTACGTTGTAGGCGCCTACTAGAACCCAAAACAAACCATTCATTCATTTGTAATTTGTATGCAATTCACAAATTATTATTAAGTAAATAAAGTTATTTTACTACAGAAAGCGTTTCATTTTAATTACTAACTAAGAGACACCGATGTTAATTTCATTCATGTTAATTTCAAATAAATTAAATATATTTGTTCGTAGCAAAGGTAGCAGATATATTATGTTTATATGAACGAACACATGTCACTTGATGAGTTTAATACATACTGAATATTGTATACTGCCCGAAGAAGCTACGGTTGTAGTGAAACCCGATCAGCATTAAATATAAAAATGGTGTTTGCTAAGTTATTGGTTTATTTTATTTTAAATATACACTACCCGAATGTCCCGAATAGATGATACATAACCTAAAAATAACATAGGTAGGTATTAAACCTTCAATTGTGAAAAACTATCACCATGAAAATCTTTAACACATAAACTATACCTACTGGAAACGTAAATCGTCACCAAAAAGTATTAATTCATAATTTACAATTCACACACGAGGTTGATTGTAACATCAACATGCTTCAGTAGGCAGCCAACAATGTACTTCGTTTGTCAAGCAATCTGAGATATTTTGACATCTCGAAATATAACCTCTCGAATGTGAGAATCGATTTGCGTTTTCGAACGAATTCTGACAGTTTGAAAACGATTATCTCGGACTGAACATTCGAATGATTTCTGACCAATCACAACGCTTGGCTGGCATCGATTATTTCTGACCAATCACAGCGACTACTTTCGATGACGTTTCAAAACGATTGTCTCGGAGTTGCATTCGAATTAATTCTGACCAATCACAACGCTTGGCTGGCATCGATTATTTCTGACCAATCACAGCGACGAATTTCGATGACGTTTCAAAACGATTGTCTCGGAGTTGCATTCGAATTAATTCTGACAATGAATCGAGATATTTCGAATGGTAAAAAAGATCGAGTAAACCATCGATGATTCATCGATTCCGCCCATCGCTAGTAGAGAGAGAGAGATCAAACTACAATTTTTGCTCTGAGCCAATGAGATCCGAGCTTTCAGCCACAACAGCTTTGTCTATAAGAATTTGGGTAAAGGATAACTCCTCCCATCAGGGTTACAAGGTCAGACTGGAGTTATACGCCCCTGGCCATGATACATTTTCGTTCACGAGATTTCAAAGAAACAAAATAATGTGATATTTGCCGGAAATACCAACCTCACAAAATAAATTATTATCAAAATAAAAACAAACGTACCTAATTCAAATCATTCCCGGCACTATTGGTACTGGGTTGGGGTTCGAACTGTTGCTGCGTTTCATCGGTTCTAATTTCAAGCTGATGTTGCGTGTCATACACCGTGCTCACCATGTTAAAAAAATGAATGTAGTCGGTCGTGGGGGTTCGGAAGGGACCTTTTCCAAACGAATTCGCACAGATAGCCCTCATAATGTTTTTCTGACCTTCCATATCTTGACACACTGCTTCGAACTTCTCTCCAACAACGTTCAATATGTTGCGTATGTGCTCCTTTTTTTTTTTTTTTTTTTTAAAGTCGGAGGCGGTTTACTTATGTTCCCCGCGAGCACTTAGGCCATAGGCCCATTGTACTATCTCCCATTTTACCTCATTCCCTTGCCAGTAACCCGGTCCCTTTTATGAAGTTCACCAGGGCTGTCATTGGATATGTGGCGATGTCTTCTGGTTCCACACTGTGTCTTCCCAGGTATCTGAGCCTTATTCCCAGCAGAGCGGGACATTGGCACCATAGGTGAATTGGAGTCTCTTCCTCCTCTTCACATTTCCTACAGATGTTGGTGTTTTCCACTCCCAACAGTTGCATGTGTCTCCTGAGATGGCAGTGTCCCGTTAATAGTCCTACCAGTTCCCTCAGTGAGTTTCTGTCCATATCGAGTAGTTGCCTGGTTCGGTTAGGGTCCGGTCCGTTTATGAGTACTTTAGATTGCCTCATTCCGGGTGCCTTCTTCCATTCCTTCCAGCGTTGGGATTTGACCCACCTCTTGATATGTAGTTTGGTGTGGCAAGCTGCTACTCCTACGGCCGGCTCAGATCCCGCAAGTGGTGCTTTCGCCCCTTTCCTTGCTAGTTCGTCAGCCCGCTCGTTGCCCTCAATACCTTTATGTCCTGGTACCCAGAGCAGGGTTACTTTATTGATGGTCGCCAGTTCTATTTGGATAGTCCTGCATTCCATCACCAGTCTGGAGTCGCATCGGTTACTTTCCAGTGCCATTAAGGCCGCCTGGCTATCCGAACATATGCTTATGTTCTTATTTCTGTACCCGATACTCATATTCTCCTGTGCGCAGGCTAAGATGGCTTTCATCTCAGCTTGAAACACAGTGCAGTGCATTCCTAGAGGTATACTGAGTTCCCTCTTAGATCCCTGTAGACAGACCCCGGCCCCTGTTCCTTCCTCCATCTTGGACCCGTCTGTGAACCAGATTAGTTCCTGTTTGGAGTTTGGACCTGGGACCGAGTCCCATTCCTCCCTTGTGGGGTACGTCACTTTAAACAACTGTCCGAAGAAGTATTCGGCTTGCTTGCCGTCCTGCTTCATCCCAGCCGTCGGACTAATTGCCCTCAGTCTTATTCCTATCTCCGTGTGACTGTTTCTGGGCAACTCTCCTCTCCATTGGCCATTGCAATGTAACCTGTAGGCTGCCGCCATCGCCGCCCCCTCTATTTCTATGTTTAGTGGGGGTAGGTTCAGCAACACTCCCATGGCTAGTATTGGAGTGGTTCTCATGGCTCCTGTGATGCTTCTGCATGCAAGTCCCTGTATGTGATTGAGTGTGACCATCACTGTTTTCAGTGTTGTTCTCCTCCACCAGACCAGGGCTGCGTGCATGATCCTTGGTTTTACAACGGCTGTGTAAAGCCATTGCATCATTTTAGGTTTGAGACCCCACGTTCTGCCGCAGATTCGCCTAGTTGCCCACATCAGAGCACAGGCCTTTCTGCCTACAGTTTCCACCTGGTTTTTCCAGCTCAGTTTGGCATCTATGATGACTCCGAGGTACTTAACCGTGTCAGAGGGTTCTAATTCCTTTCCATGGATTGCTCCATCCTTCTAGTTTCCTTTTACGTGTAAAGATTACTAGTTCTGTCTTGTCTGGGTTGACTGACAGTCCTGTTTCTTCACACCATTCTTCCACTGTTGCCAGTGTTGACTGTATAAGGCCTCGGGTTGTGTCTGCATCCCAACACCTTATTATGGTTGCAATGTCATCCGCATACCCTTGCGTATATAGGCCCCTGTTGTTGAGTTTCCGGATGAGGTTGTCCACCACCAGGCTCCACAGCAAGGGTGATAAGACCCCTCCCTGTGGACACCCTCGTGTCACCAGCACTTTGATGCTTACCTCACCCCTTGTCACCGTAAGTATCCGGCCTGAGAGCATGTTCCTCAGCCACCTTCTGGTGGTTTTGTCGAGTCCATGTCTTTCTGCCGCTTCATCAATGGATTTAATAGTGGTGCAGTTAAATGCTCCCTCTATATCCAGGAATAACCCTACCGCCAGTTCCCCAGTCGCTTGTGCCTGCTCCAGTTTGTACACCAACCTGTGCAGTGTCGCGTCGACTGACTTACCTGCTTGGTAAGCAAACTGTAACTCGTGGAGGGGCTTCTCTTTCAGTGCCCCTTCCCTTATGTGCCTGTCCATTAGCCTCTCCATTGTCTTCAAAAGAAATGAGGTGAGGCTAATTGGGCGGAATGCACCTGGTTGATCGTAGTCAGCTCTCCCCGGTTTGGGTATGAACACTACTCTTGTCTTCCGCCATGGTATGGGGATGTATCCGAGGGCACAGCATGCCCTCAGGATCTTCGTCACCGGAAGTAGGATTGTATCTAGGCCCCTCTGTAGAAGTGCCGGAAAGATTCCATCCTCTCCTGCGCTTTTAAAAGGGTCAAACCCTCTGATTGCCCATTTAACTCTGGAGGGAGTAACTATTTTAGCCGCAGTGTCCCAGTCCTTACCTTCCCGTGTAACTCGGGCTGGTGGTGGACCGGTATCATCTGCTTCTAACTTTTTGTAGCCGGGAAAATGTTTCCCCAGCAGTACCTCCAACTCTTCCTCCCAACTGTTGGTATATCCTCCATCAGCTTTTTTGAATGGGCCTTTTGCTGCCCCTGGGTCTTTTGCAAGAATTTTTTGGATTCTTGCAGTCTGTGGGATGGTTTCCACCTCCCCACAGTATTTCTCCCAGGAGCATGTTTTGGCTTTCTGGATTGCCACCTTGTACTCTTTCTGGTATTGCTTGTGGGCATCCCAGTTTCCTGACTTTTTGGCCTTGTTGAAAGCTTGCCTTACTATTTTCCGTAGCTCCTGCAGTCTTCTGCTCCACCACGGTGTTTTGTCCCTGGTACTTGTCTTCAGAGGGCAGCTATTTTCGTATGCCCTTATCATTGAGTCCCTTAGTACTTCTACTGCGTCCTCAATTTCTTCGGGGCAGCCGTATTTAGCTGGGAATCTTGTCATTCCTATATTTAGTTCCTCCGAATATCTAGTCCAGTCAGTTGCTTTTGGGTTCCTATATGTATCGGTCCCCGTTTTGCTTGTTTCTCCCTCTAGTTTAAATTCTATGTGTCGGTGGTCCGACAGGGATGGTTCGTCCGATACTCTCCATCCTGAGACTCTTAATGTTCCTAGGGTCAGGTCTATCACCTCCTGTCTGTTACTTATAACGAAGGTGGGTTCCCTACCTCTATTAAGAATCTCAAGGTTCACTGTCATCAGGTATTCCAGGAGGTCCTGTCCTCGTTTGTTGATGTCCGTACTCCCCCACACAGTGTGGTGCGAGTTAGCATCTGCTCCGAGTATCAGTTCCCTACCCTTCTCCCTGCAGTCCTGGACGAGTCTCGTTATTTCCCTTGAGGGTGGTGGTTCCACAGAGTCATAGGGCATGTATGCTGATGCCACAACTACTTCCCTGCTTCTTTGGTCCAGCGTGACCTGTAGCTTCACAGCCACTAAGTCCCTACTGCAGTGTTCGGGTAGCAGTGTGCCAGGTATCCCTCTGATGAGAATACAGGCCCTGGGTCTGTCCCCCGACTCGTTATAATAGATTAGACCTTGGTTCATGTTTAGTCCTCTGACCTTCCCCCTATAAGTCCAGGGTTCTTGGATCAGCGCGACGTCCACACTGTCCCGAGTGACTCTACTGCTAAGCACTGCAGTCGCTGCCGGACTGCGGTGCAAGTTTATTTGAATGAACTGTAAGTTTTTAGCCATTTCTGCCTAATCCTTAAGTTATTCCTCCTATTTACGCTCCTCGGTGTTAGGAGAGCGCACCGTGAAAGTGGCCTTCCTTATCCCGACATGCGCCGTCATCCCCATCTACCTCAGCACCTTCACACTTTCCTCGTCCACACTCATGATCAGGCGATACATGTTCTTATCCCTGATCGAGTCGTGGACGATCCATTTGTGTGTAGCCGGGGAGTCTGGTTCTCCAGCAGTTGTAGTAACCTCTCGGTGCTTACTGCTCCATTTTCGGGGATTACTGCCATAACCTTTACGTACTTTGGCAGTTCCTGCAACCCCACCACCTCCAGGTCGCAGCCCTGCCATTTCCGTATGGTCGGCACCATCTCCCTCAGCCATGTCTCTGACTCCTTGTCGGAGCAGGTCATTTTCAGGACGCCCCTCTGAGTGAAGCATTCGTCGAATCTGGGTTTGAACTGCCCCTTTGGGATGCTCAAAATCAGATCCGCGGCCGCCTCACTCACGAGGGCCTCCTGCTCTTTTGTAAATTCTTCCTCTCTGTTTCTATGGACAACAGCCACCCGAATTTTACTTCCAGCGGCTTCCGCATAGGTAGCAGAGGTGAGAATTCCTCGGGGCTTTTTCCTGGCATTTCCCGGTGAAAGCCCCAAGGGTTTAGGTTCCGGTGAGGTTCTTCTCCTCTTCCCGGCCTTCTTTTCCCCGGACGTTCCAGGTTGCTCCCGGTTACCTTGTGCGGTCCCCGTTAGCTTCCGGTCTGTCCCTGGTTTGCTGGTTCCGGCCTTCGAGGTCCCTGGTTGTCCCCAGCGGACTTTTACAGTCCCTGGTTGTTCCTGGTTTCCTTCCTGCCGCCCCTGCTTCTCTCTTTTGAGTTTTCTCCTCGCAGCCCCACTGAGTTTCTTACTGATGTGAATTTTTTTCACACCGTCTGACATGGACTTTACCTTGTCTTCCTCAGCGGTGGTTGTTGGAGTAAGTCTCTTCTTTAAGTCCCCCCCTCTCCCCTGGTTCCCCGAGGGCCCCAGTTGGAGCCGGGGGTTCTTAAAGAAGTTAATTTCCAGGTCCCCTGATGGTCCCTGCATTTCCACGTCTGGATCCCCTGGGGGATCCCGCCGCGTTGCGTCCGTCGGAGGTCCTTCTTTATGGTTCCCAGAGGGCCCCTCAAGGGAAGAGTCCACCAGGGTGGTCCCATCTCTCCTCTCCACTTCCTCTTGGTTCCTCAAAGGCCCCAAGAGGGATGAGTCCACCGAGGCGGCCTCAACTCCTCCTTCCACTCCCCCTAGGTTCCTTAAAGGTCCCTCGTCAGTGTTGTTTTGGTTTTTGTTTGAACAGTCCATATTTGGTCCCACGAGTATCTAGGGAAATAAAAGGTCCACCCCAGCAGAGCCCCGAATGCTGGGGTAAGGTCTGTATACTCCGAGATACGACCTTGTGTCTCGGAGGAACCGTTCGTGACACTGTTCCCCAGTGTCATTCAGCCCTGAGCACGGTATCTCACACCTTAGCTTGGGATGGCTATTGCAGGTCGTGTTTCCACTCCCTGAGCGATGGGTTCGCCACACTCCCTACGCTTACGTGCTCCAGTTTCCGGATCCACAAAATGTAAACTGTGCTTAACACAATAATGTAAACTGTGGTTAACACAATAATGTAAACTATGGTTTACACAATAATGTTCAAAATCTTCGTATTTGAGGCAGTCGTAAGCTTTCCAGCAATCCGAAATTATTTTCGTCCGGCAAAATATATTCTTTAATTAATCTTAAGAGAGTTTCTTTTGTTATGTCCTCCACTGCACAAACGAACATTTGATCCCCGCTCGTAACCATCGAAAATCCACTGTCTCTTTACAATTCTACCCCTATTATATTTTCGTTTTCCTATTTTGGCCACATCTATTTCAACCGTAACACCTACACCTCCGATTTGTTGTTTATTTTTATACACACATTGTACACACACTTCTCTACAAAATGACGACCAGTCAACTACAGTATTGTTTCCGACTCCTAATTCTAATTTGATAAGCGATATTCTGGGTGGTCGCAAAATTGCCCAAAATAGCACAAATTTACAAATATTTTCCATAGATAAGTTTGATTTAGAAAAAAAAAGTATTTTTTCTGGCCGAAACACTAAAATTACACCTCTTTTTAATACGTTTGTGACCAACACTTATTGTAGAAGTTTTTTGGCAAACATATCTAAATCCGATTTTAATAATATACACACATTTTCACAATTATCACATATTTTTTCATTACGTATAACGCCGTGATTCTTTAACCACTGTAACAGTTCATCAATCTTATCAACAATTCTCAAAAAGCCTGTCAAACCAATTACGCACGAAGCACACGACATTGCAAATTTTGGGAAAAACCGGGAAAATCTACTGAAAACTAAACCGGCAAAAAACAACGGAAACAATATATATATTTTTTAATGTGCATATTCCTGATACAACTAGTTATTTACCTAGCCAGTGCGCGGGTTAGGTACAGTACCTACCTACGAACTAATTCAGTTAAAGAAAATAAAATCTTGAAAATATTAAATTAAATATATGAGGCGTGTTGAAACAAAAACAGCAATCTCCACTTCTCTTCATTTTGAGTAAAATGCAATAAATGTTTTTTTTTTGTTTTTTTCCAATACCGTAACTATAAAGTATAGATTTTTTTAGTAAATATTTCCTTAAGTAACAGTCTGTGTATATTTTATTGCGATTAATTGGTAGATTATTGAGTTATTTTCAATTAATAGATGGATATTGCTGCTTTTGTTCTGGAAGGTTGGACACTGCCGGTTTTGTTCCAAACACATGTGGATTTTGCTAGTTTTGTTACGAACTGAAAAGGCCATTTTTTTAGGTTACAGTAAAACACGGAAATCAGTAATAAGTATCATTTTACATATTTATTCAGAAAGACATATTTTACAACACAAGACAATTTACATATTGGAAAGGTAATTTTAAAGAATGTATGCAGCGGTAGTGCAATGCGATAGATTCCATATTTTGAAAAAATTATGCAAAGTAACAACGGTACAAAAAATAAGAATAGAACAGAAAGCAATTTAATGCTAATATGTAACTCTTAAAATAATTAATTACACAAAACCAACAAAATAGTGACGAATAAAAGACACAGTATCCTGTCATCATAAATAATATTATTGTTTTCTGGAATTTCTGAAATATTTTCTAACGAATTTAATTTCAAATTAAAAAATACAAAAGTAGCTTATCAAGTAATTATTAATTAAGTACAAAATAATATTGAAAAATGGTAAATAATAATAATAATAAGAGCAAAAATTGTTGAGTGAGCAGGAATTGTTTTTCCGAATATCTGAAAAAAATATTATGTTTTATATTAAATAGGTTAGTACCAAACAATAAACGTAAGATAAATATTTCAGAATCCTCTTTATCACAATATAACACTTTATCTTACGCGGGAACTAAAAACATATATATGGGCATTTCACCAAACGGACAAAAGTTTGATGTTTATGTTCCTGCTAGGCAAACTCGCAGTAAAGATACTTTTAAATTTAACAAGAACCTCAACACTAATTATTCTATTTTTTCACCAATTCCTAGAATTCACAACCTTGCGAATAAATACTGTGAACTTATAGATATATTTGGTTTTGACAATTTTGTGAGCTTTAAAAGGCAACTTATTTCGATTCTATCGGCTAATAATTAACTTTTATAGCTTTAATAATTTTATTACATCTTCTCCCATTCGAAACCTTTCAAGTAAATTATATCCATATTTGTTTGTTTTTTATTTGCTCTACTATACACTTATAATTGTATGCATATACCTACTAACTACTTTTTATACATAACACTATGTTCCATCTCAGATCTTATTATTTCTTATTCATGTCGATATTGCTAAATTCTATTAGTTTTTGCTTTTTACAGGTGCAACTCTTATTTTGTTATTTTTTTTTTTAAATCTCTGTTATAATGTTCTTTACCTCACGAGTAGGTAAGTTACACTCTAATTTATATTGGTTTATCGATTTGTTAAACACACAATTAATACTGGGTTTAAACACACCCACTTACTTACTTTTTATGTTGAACTTTCTTTTACTTACTATTTCATGCTTGGGTATATTTTATATTGAATCCATCTTATTAGTGTTTTGCTAATTTGCACAAAATTTTATTATATGTGTTGCTTTCTTACAATTAACTCCATTTATCTTCTTATGTTCAATTATTGTAATCAATGTAAATGTATATTTTCATGTAAAAGCCCATAAGGGCGTAAATAAAATAATAAATAAATAAATAAATAAATTACTAACCTCTGTTTTATGGCAACATTCCTCTACGACATTTCTGGTTTTTTCGCACGCTTCCTTGCCATTTCTGGTGTAACTTCATTGAGAAAACATTCCATCTTTGATTTCAATAAAGTTTACAGTAGTATAAATCACCTTTTCACCACAAAAACATTAAAAAATCGAGCTAATGTATCACACCAGCTGTTCACACTTTGTATGGGGTGGCCATTTTGAATATCATATTTCTTGGTCTCTGATTGGCTCAAATAAAAACTGCTGTTTTTGTTCCGTAACCTAAAGGAGATTGCCATGTTCGTTGTGGAACTAAATATTAAAATTCAAAAATGTATGGGATATTGTCGTTTATGCTCCAACATCTTTGCAGCGGTCGATAGTATTTTTGATTCTCTATCCATCGCCATATCTAACTCATTTTACACCAATGGTGGAGAATGCTGTCTTTGTTTCAACACGCCTCATATAATATAACCTAACCAAATCTAACTGTGATTTTCTATAGCAAAAAAATGCCCCTTTAATAACGCCTGCTCGCGTCCCCTTTAGAGTTATATCCCAGTTTTCAAGTAGTTTGTGGGCTACGCTAGGTTTGTATAGACTGGTTTGTGATTTAATTCTAATACCTTTTCCCATATTCTAACCTAACCTAACCTAAACTACCTAAACGGAATACGTTTAACCTTTCCCTTACTGTGCTAAAAAAATCCACGCGTTCCGATGCTGTGTAGTCAATACACATTTCAAAATAAGCGATTTAATATCGGAAAAAAATGAACATTCATAGCTAATCGATTATGTTTACTATATTTTATATAAAAAGTAATAACAATTGTAATTTAATTGCTGTAAACATGAAAAAACCATCGGCAGATGCTAAAAAAAGTGCGAGCACATCTAACGACGGTCGCGACGGTTCGCTTCCGACTGGCTATATGAATATTAGTAGACCTGCCCTAAGTGATTAAAAGCGTATTATTCCCCACTCCTCATACCGGTTCCATTGGAGCCGGCTGTGCTCGCGTATGGCCTCCCGTGAATTTAGCAAACGTGACGTCATCATTCTTGTGCGAACTATGGTCGAGGCATCATCGGTTCATTTTACGAAATAACACGGCAAAATGGTGGCTTGTGCTATGAAAACTTGTTTAAAATAGATGTGAAAAAGAGAATAAACCCAATTGTCGTATTACATTCCATATATTATAAGCATTATTTTACTTTATTTTAAGCTTATTCACATCGTATAATATGGATCAGTTTAAGAAGCATTTTTTTCGTACCCTACCCTACCAAGTCTAGTGTTGACGTATTTCTATGTCCACATCAAATTAATAAAAATCACTAAACAAAACAACTGTAAACTGAGTTTTAAGTGCACATTTTTTCTAAATTGGAGACCACGCGTCAAACCAGAGATTTTTTATCTCGCGAACTGACTTATTTATAGTGTTTTACCTTAATTTCAATACTGCCACGAAGTGTCAATTACTACTTGAAAGAATCTACTGCTGTAATATACAATAAGTGTCTCCTTCGGAAATAAGTGACGCTTAAGTGATTACTGATTTTTTTTATTTTTTATATTGAATACCTCACAAGAGTCCCAACTGCTCCCGTCTGGAGCCAGTGAGACTATGGCATCCCCAATTGGGGGATGTTGTGAGGTTGAAGGTAAGTGGGGAAGGGAAAGAGGAAGGTTGGGAAGTACCTGGCTATTCAGATCTAGTCATTAAACACGGCTAAAGCCATTTGGAGCAACGTTTCAATTCTGAATGGTGGTCTTACACCAGGGCGATACTGGTAGTATCTTCCACTCTGGAATGTGCCGCAAATATACTATATATTATTTTAATTAATTAATTGTGAAATAACACAAATTAATCAAATAAAATTTATTTGCGCACGCCGGGTTCGAACCCGCGACCTTCGGAATGGCAGTCCAATGCGTTACCACTTGACTATGCCGGCCGTCAACTGATTACCATCATATAAGAAAATTAACCATTAAAAAACACTTTTTTTCCATAAACTCGTGTAAAACATCATTATCATGAATAAACGTGCATCAAACATTGATACCCCATCAGACTTTATATGCTGTAGTGTTTGTGAAAAAAACTACCATCTTGGCTGTGCAGAAATTGTTGATACATCACGGCGTAGTGCAAGAAGTCTACAGTGGAAGTGTAAAAAATGCGTTAAAAATATCAAACCTAATAAACCAAAGCAACCTACAAACAACGTATTATTCGATGAACATGAACGGCCATCTTCTGTCAAACAAGCAAAACAGTCTACCCAACCGCTAAAACCTGTAAACACAAATCAATCAAATGACACAGAAAACTTATCAACCACAACCACAGACGGCGCAAATGATATTTTAACGTCACATCTATTTATAAAGGAACTATCAGACTTCAAAACATCCGTAATGAAATTCGTAGAACAAAAATTTGACTCCTATGTAAATAAATACGAAGCACTCATCTCACAAAATCAAGAAATCATAAAATCAATACAATTTATGTCAGATCAACAAGAAGATCTTAGTAAGCGCTTAAAGATTGTCGAACTTTCACATGAAAAAGTCAAGGATGATATAATTTTACTAAAAAATCAACACACTGTCCTACAAAATATTATTTCTAAACAGGATGAAAAAATTGACAGATTTGAGTTTTTAAGTCAAATTTGCAATATCGATATACGAGGTGTTCCGGAGTCAGACACTGAAAATAATGTAGAAGTTCTTAATAAAATCTCTAAAATTATTAATTACAATGATACCGACGCACCATTACAATCTGTTTTATCAAAAATCTACAGATTGGGACCGAAAATTTCCGAGAAAAATCCAAGATCGATTATAGCGACGTTCAACAACATTAAATCACGTGACGACTTCCTTTCCAAAATCAAAAGTTACAAGAAATCTACCACAATTTCGACAAATAAATTAAATACAAGGGATCTGGGATTATCGCAAGACGCCAAACGCATCTATGTGTCCGAACACTTAACTCAAAAAGGAAAATTTCTGTTATCTCAAACCAAAAAATTTGCCAGAGAGAATAACTACAAACACTCATGGAATTCTGAATGGCGAATTCTTTTGAGACAAACTGACACATCCAAGATAATCATAATAAATAATGTCGCTGACCTTGAACGTGAAAAACGTCAATTACTGTGACTGATTATACAAGGTACAGTGCTGCTATGTTACTTTATTACATTGGATATTAATTATTGTTTTATAATATGCTATTATCAGTTATTCTATATTTTTTCCACATTTGTAACCACACTTGTTAATAACATTCAAGTACTAACAGTGTCTACTACTCAACTGCAAACAATATATCGAAGCAATCTACACCTTATTCATTTTGTAAGTAATATTAACGGCATGAATAGTGCTCTACTAACTACAATCTCAAGCTTATACACAAATCCTACCCTTCTCATTACAAAGTCAAGTGTTTTAATATTTTTTATGAAAAAAAAAATTAGTCATTTAGCCAATAATATTTTCCTTGTAAGTTTTTATATGAATCATAGTAACAAAAGCAAAATATGTATAATTATGTATTTGTACATTTCAAAAATCATTATAACTGTTTTCTTTGTTTTAACGTATTTATTGCAATCATATACTTCACACATGTTCACTTACCCTGTTCGATCTATATACCACACCTACCTCTACTCTTTAAAAATGCCTGTAGTACCATTAGCTTGCACTTAATTATTATTATTTTTTTTTGAGTATTGGTTTCCAAAGATTGAACAAAAAAAAATATAAATTTCAGTCTAGAGAAATGATTGATATTAATCTACAAATAGAAAACCTTGGACACGTAATTAGTCCTGAAACCAATGATCCCTCGAAATGTATAGACATTCTAAAACCCTATAAAAGATTAAAAATGTTTTCATCTAATATTCGTAGTATTGACAGGAACTATGATAATCTACTTGTAACACTTGCCGGTTTGAATAATATTTTCGACGTAATATTTTTAACTGAATGTTGGATTAAATCAAATTATACTCATAAAAACATTGCAGGATTTACGGTATTCAATACACAAAATAATAATACACAGTCAGATGGAGTAATTGTCTATGTCAAATCCGAGCTGGACCCGACTATCTCTGAGTTATCCATTGAACATGCCAACTGGCTTCAAATAAAAACCAACCAAACCGCAATTCTGGCACTATATAGGTCACCTAAACACCAAAATATTTCATCCTTCCTTAAATCCTTAGACTTGGCCTTACTTAACTGTACATCAAATGAAGACCTAGTGGTAATTGGTGATATTAACATAGATTTACTTAAGCCTAAGGCAACGCAAACACTCGATTATAAAAATCTTATGACTCAACACGGGCTTCTTTCTTATATTAATGCTCCTACTAGAGAAACTGATACGACAAATTCATGTATTGATCACATATTTTGAAGAACAAAAAAAAATGCCCAGGGGATTGTGTATCAATCAACCATAACAGATCACTTCTCTGTAGCAATTGGCCTTATGCACAATAAACCCACTACCGGAACGTCACGTAATAATATAAAAATGAAAAAAGTAAATTTCGAGAAACTAACTTCTAAAATTAAATTAGAAAATTGGCACTCCACTCTAAATTCCAACGATGTAGATGTTGCTTTTAATACATTTTCTTATATCGTCTTGCAACATATTGAGGATGTCACCGAAGAATCCCGTTTGAATAATTCAAAAAATAAAAAAAACTGAAACCATGGATCACAGTGGCCTAAATGTTTGTATTAAAAAACGGGACAAGCTCCACAAAAACCTACTCAATAATCCGGACACTCAAGCCAAAATATTTTATAAAAAATACAGAAATGTATGTAATAATCTCGTTAAAACCACAAAAGAAAACTACTACAAAGAAAAACTATACAGAGCCAGTAATAATAACAAAAAAATCTGGCATATTATCAAAGAAATATCTAATACCGATCACCCTGCACAACCACTCAATAAATTAAATATCAACGGCCAGGACATCTCTCTAAACGACCATCCAGACATTGTGACCAATCACATAAACGAATACTTTTGTAATATCGGCAAAAAACTGGCATCACAAATTTTAAATAAGGCATCAACCGATGAAAATGCTCTTGCTGACATAATCTATCAGTCTACCAGTGAAACAGATAATATTCTCACACTAAACCCAACGAACTGTGCAGAAATTTCACAAACTATCAAACAATTAAAGCCCTCCCATTCATGCAATCATGAACAGTGGCGGTTCTTCATAAGGGGACCGTGGGGACAGTCCCCACTACAGATATTCCAGAAATCTACCAAGAAAAAAATGACAATTCTTTCAGTTCGCAAAAAATAATGAATGCATTCTTTACATGAAAGTAATTAACAGTTGCAGAAATTTCAACTAAAAATTCATTAGGGTAATTTTTAAGCTCGAAATTTGAAAAGTTTCTTCCGACGAACGTGCGACTAGCCTCCTCCGTTCCTTGCAGCATACTAACTAATACCAACGCGAACACGCGACGGACGAGCCCGAACTAGCTAGCGTCCAGTTATGCGCAGAACGTTCTGCGCAGTTGGGGGACAACCCCAGGGATTTATTCCCACTAAAGTGATTATTCTACTTGGACAGAATACTCTTGTATGAAATGTTATGAATTTGCGCATGCGTATTTGAATCTTCTAACGAAACCTCAGGGGACAGACTTGAAAATCCCCTTGTGATGGTTTGTTTTAGTTCTAATTATTGAGGTAGGTCAGTTAGGTCAGACAAAATATTGTCAACATTTATTCACAACAGTTTTATCACGGCGACAGAATGAATTTATTACAAAATATTACATAGTTTAATTTCAACTGGTTAATTATAAGAGAGACCAAAGTCCCAAACAGCTTTGAATTTGGTTTCCTAATATTTAAAGGGTTAACACCGAACACATCTTTAACCTTCGTAACACATCTTTAGTACAATAATCTTTGTATATTTTATACCAAAGTTCTACGGAACATATTTTGATGAGCACTTTGGTCTTATGGACGAATGGAATAAAGATATTTTCGGATAACAACTAACGAGGACAGAGGATTAAAAACCAATACTAAACGAGAAGTTATAACAAATACGAGTAGAACTGCCAATAGACAGTCCCTATTAAACTTGGCCTTAAAGCATAATCCATAACATTTATTTTAATTAATTACAAATATGCTTTCATTTTAAAAGAGTCTTTGTTAGCAATTTAAAACTTTTTGGATTGTTATTCATTTCGTTTGATGTTGATATTTAGGCTAAATTGTGATTTTTTTAAAATCTGATATAAAAATTGAATTTTGCCTTTTTGTATATAAAAAAATATATATAACTATTATTATTGATTAAAAAGTTTGATTAATACTAACTTAAGATGAATATTTGTCAGAAACAATTTTTATTCTTAAATTAAATAATAAATCAATTTACAGAGTTTAATCATTTATGTTAACTAAAATAATTCCTCAACTTACTTTTCACCGCTTTTCATTTTTTTAAATGATTTTCTTCTAAAGAAGCAGGTGCTTGTCTTTAAAAGACTTGTGAGCATCAAGATGAAGAATATATATGTTTTTTTTTATCAATAATGATTTAAGGAAATATGATAATTACAAAAATACATGGAAATAAACAAATTAAAATTTATATTTATTAAGAAAAAGAGAATTAATAATGAAGTAAGTAAAATGACATGGTTCACAATGCTAGAACTGGGCCACTCGGCCTACTTCTATTTTACAGTGTTAATTATAGTGTTTATATAATCGAGTTGAAATATGTACACTTATAAGTTATTATATTAATTTATTATTTTTCGCTGGCTATCATAGTAGTAACAAATACATGAAGGTGGGTATGTGGAATAATGTTAATTAATAATTGGATTTTTTGTATTATTTTGAAAACTGACAATAGGCCGGCATTATCGTTCTTCAACACATCCAAAAATTCGATCTCGTTGGCCGTATTTAATTTTTTCTAAAAAATTGAGAAACACGTTTAACGTTCTCAGATGTACGAGCTGTGTGAGTCGGAGCTGCTTCCAAAAAATATTAAATAAAATAAACCTTCTCAACCTTAGCTTTACGAACGATTGTAATTTTTTTTCGTGTGAACATATTACCTTGCATTTCATAGAGAAGTATGTGAATAGCAGTGTGGTTGAATATTTGATTTCAAAATGTTTTCCGTAAACTTTTAATTGTAAGTCAGCATGTGGCTCATAAGAAAAGATAATTATTATATTCACTGGAAACGAGACAAAGGTTTTCTTTAACTGTGGGTCAACATGTGTCTTGTCAGATAGCTCTTCCGAGAATATGAATATTTGCACTCAGAACATGAAAATGGTTTTTCTCCACTGTGAGTCAGCATGTGTTTCTTCAGCGTGCCCCTTTGAGAAAATGAATAATTGCACTAATAACATGAAAAAGGTTTTTCTCCACTGTGAGTCAGCATGTGGATCGTCAGAGAACCCTTTTGAGAATATGAGTATATGCATTTGGAACATGAAAATGTTTTTCTCCACTGTGAGTCAGCATGTGTTTCTTCAGCGTGCCCCTTTGAGAAAATGAATAATTGCACTAATAACATGAAAAAGGTTTTTCTCCACTGTGAGTCAGCATGTGGATCGTCAGAGAACCCTTTTGAGAATATGAGTATATGCATTTGGAACATGAAAATGTTTTTCTCCACTGTGAGTCAGCATGTGGCTCTTCAGATTCCACTTTAAAGAACATGAATAATTGCACTCAGAACATGAAAAAGGTTTTTCTCCACTGTGAGTCAGCATGTGGATTGTCAGAGAGCCCTTTCGAGAACATGAGTATTTGCATTTGGAACATGAAAAAGGTTTTTCTGCACTGTGAGTCAGCATGTGGCTCTTCAGCGTGCCCCTTTGAGAAAATGAATGGTTGCATTCAGAACATGAAAAAGATTTTTCTCTACTGTGAGTTAGCATGTGGCTTGTCAGAGCGTCCTTTCGAGAACATGAATAGTTGCACTTGGAACATGAAAAATATAGAAGACTGTAGAAAGCTCCAGGAAGATATCGATGCAATTATTGACTGGAGTATTGATAACAAACTTGGGTTCAACTTCCAAAAATGTTCAGTGATGTTCTTTACAAGGGCACACAAGACCATATATTTTAATTACAAAATGAAAGATACGTCACTGAAGCACATGGTGACTTGCAATTACTTAGGAATTGTGTACGACATTCGCTTAACATTTCACGCTCATATTGAAAAGATCTGTAAATCAGCCACTAAGATGTTGGGTTTTGTCATACACAATTCGAAAGACTTGACCAACCTTGCAGTAATAAGGCTGCTTTACTTTAGCTTAGTGCGTAGCATTCTCGAGAATGGATCTCAGGTATGGGGGCCAGAGGACACTGTCTATGTACTAGGTCGAGAAGATACAAAAAAAGTTTTTACGATACCTCTACATGAGAGAGTTTGGTTATTACCCATGGCTGTTTCCAACAGCATTTATCTTGGGAATGCTGGGTGTATGCAGCCTTAGTTCCAGAAGGGATGTTGCATTACTCCTGATGGCGTATAAGCTACTAAACGGTTTAGTATCAATACCAGACATTCTGGCTAAAATAGGATTTTATGTCCCGGATAATTTTGCGCGACGCCGCCAACACAGGCTTTTGATTCTTCCTAGGTGCAGAACTAACTTACCAATGGTGATGCCTTTGGGAAGAATCACTAGGTTAATTAACTGCCTCGCAGGAAATGTGGATATTTTCCACATGTCCTACAACGTATTTAAGCGTGAAATATTATTATTCAATACTTAAAATTGTAAATCTAAATTTGAAACTTTTTTCTTTGTCCCACTTGTAAATGTACCTATTTGTTATTCACTTTTTTGTAAATGTTAATTATCGATATTGCAATGTTCTGGTTCATACTGTTTTTGCAAATAAACAATAAAAAAAAAAAAAAATAAAAAAAAAAGGTTTAACTCCACTGTGAGTTAGTATGTGTCTCGTCAGAAAGCCCTTTCGAGAAAATGAATAGTTGCACTCGGCACATGAATAAAGCTTTTCACCACTGTGAGTCAGCATGTGTTTCATCAGCGTGCCTCTTTGAGAAAGTGAATAGTTGCATTCAGAACATGAAAAAGGTTTTTCTTCACTGTGTGTCAGTATGTGGCTCTTCAGCGTGCCCCTTTGAGAAAATGAATGGTTTGATTCAGAGCATGAAAAAGGTTTTTCTCCACTGTGAGTTAGCATGTGGCTTGTCAGAGCGTCCTTTCGAGAACATGAATAGTTGCACTTGGAACATGAAAAAGGTTTAACTCCACTGTGAGTTAGTATGTGTCTCGTCAGAAAGCCCTTTCGAGAACATGAATAGTTGCACTCTGAACATGAATAAAGTTTTTCACCACTTTGAGTCAGCATGTGTTTCATCAGCGTGCCCCTTTGAGAACATGAATAGTTGCACTCGGAACATGAATAAAGTTTTTCTCCACTGTGAGTCAACATGTGGATCGTCAGAGAGCCCCTTTGAGAACATGAGTATTTGCATTTGGAACATGAAAAAGGTTTTTCTCCACTGTGAGTCAGCATGTGGCTCTTCAGCGTGCCCCTTTGAGAAAATGAATGGTTGCATTCAGAACATGAAAAAAGTTTTTCTCCACTGTGAGTTAGCATGTGGCTTGTCAGAGCGTCCTTTCGAGAACATGAATAGTTGCACTTGGAACATGAAAAAGGTTTAACTCCACTGTGAGTTAGTATGTGTCTCGTCAGAAAGCCTTTTCGAGAACATGAATAGTTGCACTCGGAACATGAATAAAGTTTTTCTCCACTGTGAGTCAGCATGTGGATTGTCAGAGAGCCCTTTCGAGAACATGAGTATTTGCATTTGGAACATGAAAAAGGTTTTTCTGCACTGTGAGTCAGCATGAGGCTCTTCAGCGTGCCCCTTTGAGAAAATGAATGGTTGCATTCAGAACATGAAAAAGGTTTTTCTCCACTGTGAGTCAACATGTGGATCGTCAGAGAGCCCCTATGAGAACATGAGTATTTGCATTTGGAACATAAAAAAGGTTTTTCTCCACTGTGAGTCAGCATGTGGCTCTTCAGCGTGCCCCTTTGAGAAAATGAATGGTTGCATTCAGAACATGAAAAAAGTTTTTCTCCACTGTGAGTTAGCATGTGGCTTGTCAGAGCGTCCTTTCG
Organism: Hesperophylax consimilis; assembly: GCF_061612785.1. Lineage (NCBI taxonomy): Eukaryota > Metazoa > Arthropoda > Insecta > Trichoptera > Limnephilidae > Hesperophylax > Hesperophylax consimilis. Next base: position 174,699 of record NW_028301262.1, on the reverse strand, counting down.
AGAACATGAATAGTTGCACTTGGAACATGAAAAAGGTTTAACTCCACTGTGAGTTAGTATGTGTCTCGTCAGAAAGCCTTTTCGAGAACATGAATAGTTGCACTCGGAACATGAATAAAGTTTTTCTCCACTGTGAGTCAACATGTGGATCGTCAGAGAGCCCCTTTGAGAACATGAGTATTTGCATTTGGAACATGAAAAAGGTTTTCCTCCACTGTGAGTCAGCATGTGGCTCTTCAGCGTGCCCCTTTGGAAAATGAATGGTTGCATTCAGAACATGAAAAAAGTTTTTCTCCACTGTGAGTTAGCATGTGGCTTGTCAGAGCGTCCTTTCGAGAACATGAATAGTTGCATTTGGAACATGAAAAAGGTTTAACTCCACTGTGAGTTAGTATGTGTCTCGTCAGAAAGCCTTTTCGAGAACATGAATAGTTGCACTCGGAACATGAATAAAGTTTTTCTCCACTGTGAGTCAGCATGTGGCTCTTCAGATTGCCCTTAAGAGAAAATGAATAGTTGCACTCAGAACATGAAAAAAGTTTTTCTCCACTGTGAGTCAGCATGTGGCTCTTCAGATTGCCCTTTAGAGAAAATGAATAGTTGCACTCGGAACATGAAAAAGGTTTAACTCCACTGTGAGTGAGTATGTGTCTCGTCAGAGAGCCCTTTCGAGAACATGAATAGTTGCACTCAGAACATGAATAAAGTTTTTCGCCGCTGTGAGTCAGCATGTGCCTCTTTAGATAGACCTTTCGAAAAAATGAATAGTTGCACTCCAAACATGAAAAATGTTTTTTTCCTGCAGGGTTGCGTAGGTGCCTATTTAAATTCGACTTATTAGAAAGGGAGAAGATAGAATTAGGACAAAATAATTGATTTTCCACAGGATGCGTCTTGATATCTGTCCAAAAAAATTAATACGTTTATAAAGGCTTTATTCGAAATAGTATCTACACTTACCATAATAAAGCACTAAAATTGTTAAAAAAATTTAACAAATTACGATGGCAGAAATTGTAAAATTTTAGGATGGAAATTTTTTTTACCGGACTGGTAGATTCTTTCTAAGCGTTCTAAGCATTCATTTTTGACATCCGGCAGGTCTATGTCAATTTCCATACAATGAAGTCCCCCATTAATATCTTCTCGGCATCCGGGTTCCGCCTTAACGGTAACAGTCTCCACATTAATGCAAGCTATAAAACAACATGTACGTACATTGATAATCGATGTTAAACAACACAAGTTTTCAAATTACAATATTTACGATAAAATACATCATTGATTAATCCTGCAGAATTGAAAATTAAATGAAGAGAGTTCAAGGTTAATTTAATCAAATCAATAAGGACAACCCCAGATGTCCGCTTCAGGAAGGAATAAACATTTTCTTTAGAGCACCTGCATTATGGATTTGTTATAAGTCGACGAAATGTTGTTTTCTTCTAATAATACGTATTTTTAACTCATGAGGAAAAAATGGAAAATTTGAGGAATCGACCACTTATTGTGAGCATTGGCGGCTTCTGTGATCAAGGGGTATGGCTCTCGACTTGTTATCTGGACGTCCCGGGATAAAATCCAATCGTGCGCAAGCAATTTTTTTGATTTATACATGATATTTTACAATATATTCTTGTGGCTCGTTCCAGAGTAAGAGATACTATCGGTATCGCCTTGGTGTAATGTTAGCAATTTTTCCATTTAAACATTGATTGAAATGATAAGATATGAATAGACAGGAACTTCCCACCTTTCACCACTCTATTTCCATTCCCTCCTTTTGACTTCTAGCCACACAACATACTATTACGCCAATAGCTTGAAAGCAGTTGGAACACGCGTGGAGTATTCAGAAAACTAAATAAAACTAATTTAGTTTAACTAATGTTGTAGATTGGCTGTTTCTGGCAAAGATAAAAACTAAAATAACTACGGCAAAAGAGGGCAGCGATAAAAAACATATTATGTTCTGTCGCCATGGCAATCCAAAATGGACTTGAATTAATAGCATACAATTTATTTTACAAAAGCAATGCAACTAACTTGCTGTCTGACTACTCTCCGCATATTGCAAACATTCCTTCTTTACATCCGGGAGATCTAAATCCATTTCACCACCGCCTTCTTCCTGGGGCCCTGGTTCCGTCTTGATGGACACAGTTTCTGGATTTACTAGATCCATGGCACCGCTGTCATAGGCTGCGGTAATTGGTACAAGCCCAAACAAAAATGTATACCTGAAACAGAACATAATTGTGACGGAACCCTATTTTAAATGAGCTTTTCATTTTGTTTGGTTAAATATTTTGTCAAAACAATGATATTTTATGCAAAACTTATATTGGGAAATAGGGATATACATATTGTGAATATCTTGACCTTGAAGTTGACATTTGAAATCTGTTGAAAGATTCGTCGGATAACTCAATATAACTATAACCATAAGTAATGTAAAGACCGGTAAAGCTTTTATTAAGTCCGCTAATGCGCTTTTAACAGAATATTTAAAACTAATTTTTGAAATATTTTCAAAATTTTTTTACTAAAATAAACAGACGTCTAATTGACAGGTTGAACGTTCCGCAAACAAAACGCCAATAGATTTGTTAAATTAGGTGTACCGATAACGGTCGCTACCAAAATTAGCGTGATTCATAAAAGCATTAGTACTTATTAATAAATATCACAAGCACGGGAAGATAAATTTAACTTCGTGGGTTCAACAATGTTAGCGATATAAAGTAGAATTAGAGAGTAAAATCCGGGGGCGACTGGCCAACTGGCGATGAAAAAAGGATGAGTCATCAAATTAGGTTAGTTTTACACAGACAATAATGAAGTCATAGACAAGTTTTATGTCATCATCAGCAATGCTTGCATATTTAATTTGATTTTAAAACGATGCAAAAGTTACAGACGGGTAAAATAATTGTTCCTCTTTGGCGGCCAAAATACGCATTTATTTTGGATTTTGGTTAAGGTGGATATCTCCAGCCATAGCTTGAAGAACAGTAAATTAGAGTTTTTTGTTCGTCAGGCTATGTTCAACAATTAAATAAATGGTTCTATGTCAATTACTTAACATTAAACTCGGGCAAAACTTATTACATAATATTTACACAAACAGACAGACAGTCCGGGCAGGATCATATAAAAAATATCATGTAACATTAAAACCAACAAGTAGACAGTCTGGGGAGGATAATATAAAACAGACTTAGACCCATTGGAAGTGGTCCAAAGAAGACTCACAACAAGGTGAGTAACTCTAGTTGCAGGTACAACAGAACAACACAGAGTTTGTCATCTAATGGGGCGGTTAATTGACTATACAGAGAAACAATTCACAACAATTGACAACAATTCTTTTATCCGATATGTACTTACATATATTAATATGTCCCTAGGTATCCATGTGACTTGAATTCACAGAAAGGCCAAAGCAACCACGTGCGCCTGCATCTGTCTCTGTGATTTTACACGCAGATGGAGGCGGCAGTCGGATATTATTAGACCTAAATATTTAGTCAATAGCGTGGCCGGAAATCACAATAAAAAATTAGAAAGCTTACTTGGAAATACACCCATTACTCGGCAGATTTATCTCTAGACCCTCATTAAGTAGTAATTTTGAAATGGGAACGTTAAGCCAGCGACCCGGCAATAAAACAAACCTTCGCCCAAGGCTAGGCTAAATTGTAATTGTTTGAAGGTCATATTTAAAAACGTAATTTTAAAATATTGAACATTTAGTATAAATCTAGATGTAAGAGTAATTGTCAACTTAGATAAGAAATTTAATTGCAACCAGATATTAATTAAGTGTATGCATGCATAATGTTAAGATACTTAAATATATAATATTAAGATTTTGAACCGTAAGTTAGTACGAATCAGCCAGGGACTCAGCCAACGCACCGAAGTGGTGTAAAGCGGAACCACTATAGTTCAGCACCCCACCACAGGCGCGCTACGGTCACCGGATTGCGCGGGTGAATACCGCTGATTCAGCTCTCGACAGTCACGCTCTCGCCTCTCAGGAGTCACCATCTCGCGTCCGCCGAGAAACCTCTTGCCCTCCCCCTTGGAGCGGTCACTGAGGCTCTTCCCGTAACCCCGCGAACTTCCGCCCAGGAAGCTGCCCTCTCAGAAATCGCTGCCTGCCGACTCCGCCCTCCGGAGCCTTGGCCCAGGCTGAACTGATTCCGCCCTTCGGAACCAGCCCAAGTTGCCGCTTTTGTGTATCAGTGATAAGTGCGAACGTGGAGTACGTGGTTCCAGAATCATCGTAAAGGGAAGTGCCTAAACAATTTTTGCATATTTATCTTGTAACGTGACCCAACTTTTAAGACATTGAATGAACAATAATTTAGGATTAAGAAAAAGGACAATTAATTTTAAGAATTACAATTTAAAACTATCATTAAGCTAGATTAGGACTAACCCTTCTTTATACATTTTTTTAAATAAATTTTAGTCGTGTTCGAACTGAAGTAACTTCTTTTTTTTTGTACTCGTTCCTCCTTATCTTTTACCTGAATAATATTAATTATTAACTTCCCTTGAGTGGAGTTATAACAATATAATAAAACAATAATTTAAACAATATTAAAACAATAATTTATAATAATATAAATATTTTTTTAAATTTTCTTTTACCCATTTAGGTAATTATTCGGGATCGCTGGCAACGCTTCATACAATATTTTTTTCAAATAAATACCCGTTTATAATAGGAATAAGCGGTAAGAATAGGCCGGTGCCGTAATCCGTAATATTTTAGATCGTTGTTTAAAATTGGAATTGAAATAGAATGGAATACGCTCATATAAGTGACTATGCCGCTGTCACTTGTCTATGTCAACTGTCAACCGAGATATTTTTCCTCCATCTTACAAAAGTCATATTGTTTATAAATAAATATTGAAACGATGGATTCATCACACATTGTTGCATGTCGAATATTTTTGTCAAATCTGGAGCTAGCACACACTGCAATAAGAGACGAAAAAATAAGGAAAAAAACGACGTAGGAGTGTGCATCCAATTAATCATAAAATGAAGAAAATGGGACATTTCCATAATTTGTGCCGCTATAATGGCGGCATTAGACAACAGTCAATTGAAGAAATATACAAGAATGTCGCAGATCAATTTCTATAAATTGTTAGGACTTCTACAACACGAATTAGTTAATTATATTCGATTGTCAAATAGCAGATACCATAGAGTATCGATCGAAAATACATAAATCTTAGTATATATCTCAGCTTTCTGCAATCCGTATCCGTAAAAGATAAAGTTGAAACATCTTTTCGGTTATGGAAAAAAATAAGAGATTATTGCCATCTATTATAAACGGATACACAGGTTGTCTATCTTCCAACTTCGACGGCCTAGGGCTTTTCGGCCTATCCTTACCGCTTATTCCTATCAGTGAAACGGGATGTATAGGGACTTAAGTCTAAATAGGGACAGGTTTGGGTAAAAAAAATTGTTACACATTTATTTCATACCATTCTACTCTACATCAAAAACCGTAACATTATAAGGTAGGGAAATGTATTTTTTTACGATAGCAACATTGCGAACTGTCAGAAGTGTCGTTTTCTTAACCTAAAAATCATTATTTAGTAAAGCGTGCTGGCGGTCAGAATACCTCGGTGCAAAACTTTCTGAAAAAAGTGTGCGCAGGCCTTGAAAACCTTTGAAAAAGCTTGTCAATTGTGAAGAATAAGATTCCTACATCAGGAGGAAGATATTGGTGAGTTTAATAATGTATTATATTAATTTACTTTAGAACTGAAAGTGAATTCACAGTAAATTGATTATGTTGTGGGGAGAATAGGGACGCCATATGGGGTGAATGGAGACGCTATACGGGGTGAATAGGGACGCTATATGGGGTGAATGGAGACGCTATACGGGGTGAATAGGGACGCTATATGGGGTGAATGGGGACGCCATACGGGGTGAATAGGGACAGGGCATACTCAAATTAGTTTTATTTTTTTAGTATTTAATCTTTAATATGTTCGCTGTATTAAAATGTCTCTTATTAAAGTAAAAACCCTATTTATTAATTTCAGAAAATGCCACGAACCTACAAGCCCGATCCGAGGAGTAGTAAAAGATACAAAAAATACAACGATGAGAATATCAAAAATGCGTTGGAATTACTGAAGAATGGTTAAAGCTATCGTGAAGTGGCTTCTGAATTTGGAATATCCAAGAGTGTACTTTGTCGCCATAATTTGCGCCACAAAAAAACAAGGTGGCCAGAAAGTTCTTTCTGATGAAATAGAAAATTTTATAATTGATAACATTAATATTTGTGCTGAATGGGGTTACCCATTAGACACCTATGATCTTCGGCTAATAGTCAAAGGATACCTAGACCGACGTGGGAAGAATATACCAAATTTTAAAAAGAACTTCCCAGGGCGTGATTTTGCTGAAAGCTTTTTAAAGCGCCACAAGTCAAAAATATCTCAAAGAATGAGTCAAAATATTAAACGTTGTAGAGCCCAAATATCTGTCGACACCATTTCTGATTATTTTGATCATTTGGAATCTTCCTTGTGCGATGTTGATCCGGCAAACATCGTCAATTATGACGAAACAAATTTAAGCGATGACCCAGGTCGTAAAAAAATTTTAACAAAAAAAGGCTGCAAGTACCCGGAAAAAATTGTTAATTTCAGCAAAAGTTCGACTTCAATAACGTACGCTGGATCAGCAGCTGGCGACATTTTACCAGTATATTTAGTGTACAAAGCTACTAACATGTATGACACTTGGACCCAAGGTGGCCCCCCACTCGCAAGATATAACCGTACAGTATCAGGTTGGTTTGATGGAGACACTTTTGAAGACTGGATCAACACAATTGTCATTCCCTATTTCCAAAATAAGCTTGGGAAAAAATTCTAATTGGCGACAATCTTTCTTCGCACTTGTCGCTCGATGCGATAAAAAAATGCAGAGATCATAATATAAATTTCGTTTTTTTACCCATTAACTCCACACATCTCACTCAGCCGCTTGACGTGGCTTTTTTTCGGCCATTAAAAATGGCCTGGCGAGACATACTGGCCACTTGGAAGGAAAATGATGGACGAAAAGAAACTGCCATACCAAAAAGCATGTTTCCCAGACTAACTTTTAAAAAAGTTGTCCGACAAAATATCCCTGAATGCAGGGAACAGCATTATTGCTGGATTTAAAAAGACTGGTTTACACACTTTGAATCGGAACGTTGTGCTTGATCTACTTCCAAAGGAAAGTCAAAATGACCACCATGGCACTAAGAAACTAAATGATTCGGTAATTTCCCTCTTGAAAGACTTGAGATATCCTGACTCAAGCAATAAAGAAGATAAAAAGAAAAAGAAAATTTCTTTGCAAGCAGGAAAAAGTGTCGACGAAAAATGTATAGAGAACCTTAAAAAAGCGGTGATTACGACACAAAAGAGAGTTCAAACGCAGAAAAAAGTCGCTTTAAAGACAAAAAGAAATAAAAAAAAATCAAATAATTTGAATAGCAGCTCTAACTTCGAAAATACAGAATCACAAAACATTCAGGTTGCAGATATTATTATACACAAGCTGAAGGAACCAATAAAAGTGGTAAATGCGCAAGTAAGATCAATGTGATAAAAATATACGACAAAAACGGGCAAGAACTGGTAGATGTAACATCTTCAGAACATTATCGAGCTGAACCATTGAAAGTCCTCAACCAAAATACTTTTAATGAAGAAGAGATAATGGAAAAAGGCAGCTTCTGTTATAGAAGGAGAGGCAATAGAAGTGGAAGATAAGGAAATTTATTCCCTTGTGGATGAAGACAAACAAATTTATTCCCTTGTGGATGAAGACAAACAAATTAAACAACCTAATGTTGTCAAGTCACGTAAGAATACTGCTCCTGAAGGTGAAAAAAGTGTTCAACCAAATACTATCCTCAAATTACATAGGCAACACTGCTGTGCTTGTAATTATGTTGAATATTACAAACTTAAGTCTAACTGGACCTCTATTGGATGGATTTTTTTTATTTTTATTATGAATACCTCACAAGAGTCCCAACTGCTCCCGTCTGGAGCCAGTGAGACTATGGCATCCCCAATTGGGGGATTTTGTGAGGCTGAAGGGAAAGAGGAAGGTGGGGAAGTACCTGGCTATTCAGATCTAGTCACTAAACACGGCTAAAGCCATTTGGAGCAACGTTTCAATTATGAATGGTGGTCTTACACCAGGGCGATACTGGTAGTATCTTCCACTCTGGAACGTGCCGCAAATATACTATATATTATTTTAATTAATTAATTGTGAAATAACACAAATTAATCAAATAAAATTTATTTGCGCACGCCGGGTTCGAACCCGCGACCTTCGGAATGGCAGTCAAATGCGTTATCACTGGACTATGCCGGCCGTCATGATGAAATGCATTGTGTGCAAAAATTTTGCTTGCCCTACTTGTGTTACTGGGGCTTTAAGTTGTGAATTTATTTGTACGAAATGTTATGAAGTTTAGTTTAAAGATAAGTTAAGCATAGGTATCTACTTATTGATCCAAAAATAAACACTATAACTCTTTTAAGGTTTTGATGCCTGTTAACTAATTATTAAATTCGATTCTTATTCACCCCTAAATATTTTTTTTTTTTTTTTTTTTTTTTATTGAAACATATAAACAAGATTTACAATTTTATAACAATATAAACACAAATATTTCAATCACTCTCCTAATAAAGCAGCTGCTTGTGTTTAGGAGAGGACAACAAAAATATTTTAACATTTGTTTAAATTAAACAAAAAATATTAGTAATAAAACAAAAAATATCAATAAAAGTAATAAAAATATAGGTTAGTTAATAAATCGTTCAAAGAATTTAAAAGGCAAAAACATATTTCTAAACAATAAGTAAAGTTATGAGGTGGTGCAAGAGTATTTTAATTTAATTTTATTTTTATATTTTTTTTTTATTTTTTATTATTATTTAAAAAATAAAAAAATATTTTTTAATATGTCCCCAATGATCCCAAAAAATTCTCCAATGACCCCACAGGCATCCCTAATCACCCCAAAGGCGTCCCTAAACACTCCGCATTGCAGGTAAATAGGAACACTTGCTTTTTTTGCGTTTATTGAAAAATGTGCAATGGCAACCCACAAAATAGGGAAACGTATAATTAAAGAAGCATAAGAAAAAAAATTCAGCATATTATTATCGTCCCTATGGCTTAACGAAAAAGAGCTATGTTTACTTAAAGATTATAAACTGTCCCTATACACCCCGTATATATATCTTAGCTTTCTGCAATCCGTATCCGTAAAATATAAAGTTGAACCATCTTTTCGGTTATGGAAAAAAATAACAGATTATTGCCATTTATTATAAACGGATACACAGGTTTTCTATCTTCCAACTTCGACGGCCTAGGGCTTATCCTTACCGCTTATTCCTATTATAAACCAGCCTTAAAACGTTTTGATTGAAGGTTAGGTATGATAGGTTAGTATTTGTATCGGTTTAAAACAACAAGCCCCAACTACAGTTACAAATATCGATGACATGGACAAGCTTATCGATGCCTACCAACACAATAATAGATGGAGATGCGTTTTGGCTCGCTGCTAGCCAGGGGCATATAACTCCGCTCTGGGCTATGCTTTGCTATTGCTATCCTCCGATAAAATTGACGAAAATTTCCAAGACGCCATTTTGAAGGTTGAAGTCAGTTGTTTTCGGATGTTTACGTTTTAAGAGTTAATATTTTCAATTTTCTTTTACCCATTGAAAAATAATGTTGCGTGTTAGTATTCTTCAAGGTGATAAATTAATGCTGTATTGTGTTAAAGGTTGCTCAGACGGATATTCTATTCGACCGATTCGATAATCCGGTGCTAGCAAGAAGTGCGTTTGTTTGTGAGCGTCATTTCGCGATTGAAAGCAAACATACGGTACTAATGGAATTTTAAAATAAATAAATTCTTTATTCCAGGATGTGTGGAGGTGAGTGCCATCTCACACATCTCATAGAGGGTATAAGTACAGATCATATTTACATAAAAGGAAAATTAAGAAAATAGATAAAAAAAAAAAATAAAAAAAAATAGATTAAATCAGAGAAGCACGGGAATCCATCGGATCTAAGATTGTGGGAGCAAGTACCTTTCACCAATAGTTTTCAATGCTCGATCCTGAAGTCAGACGGGATTCTATGATAAGAGTATTTCTGGAATGGTTTCTCCTTCCCCTCAGTCCTGCTATCCTGCTTCTTAATAGAGCTGTAAATCCTGGAACTCACCCTTCTGTAAACATTGAGGAGGCACTGCAGTACCTGGGGAGTCAAAACATCAATTGGTAAGCGTTGTTATATTGCACCCAAAGCCTTTCCATTGTTCTTTTATTGAAATTTGCCAAGAGCTTGCAAAAAGCTATGAAGAGCGTCTTTTTCACTCGTGGACTACAGAGCCGAAATTTACTACTGAGCATTTTACATTTTATACTCATACACGCCTCTGCCTGTCAATATCTTCATCATCCGTTAGCTTATTGTTGATGACATGTCCTAGATATTTTGTGGTTTCTACTATTTTCAGAAGCTCACCATTCAAAAAGGCGGGGGAATGTTTTTTGAGCCATCCCTGTGTTTTATGACCAACAGTGCTGTTTTTTTCGATTTATAAATCATGTTGGTTTCGTGTGCAAATTCTTCACAGATTTTCAGGAGAATTCGTAATCCCCTTATTGACGGTGCCATCAAAACCATATCATCTGCGTAGCTCATATTGTTAATACCTATTGTTAGACCTCCGATGTGGCAGCCCACTCCAGCATTGTTTAACCTGTGGGTTAGTTCATCCATGTACCTATATGTTAAACAGTATTGGGGAGATACATCCTCCCTATCTGACCCCGCTTTCCAAGATATAGGGTTCTGAGAATCTTTCCACTTCACAAGGTTTTCCTGCTGACGGTGCCATGATTCGTGAATTTTTACCACTTTCCATGGTATCCCTCTTTCTTTTAGTTTTTTCCATAATAAGGGGTGGAAAACTCTGTCGAATGCCTTACTAAGGTCCAGAAAGTATGCCTTCGTTGTTTTCTTCTTCCTGTAGTATTCTAATGTTCTTTTTACGCAGAATATAGCCGAGTCAGTAGAGCACTTTCTTTTGAAGCCCATCTGATTTTCTTTTGTTTTCATATGGTATCCGACTTCATCTAAAAGAACTCGTTCAAATATTCTAGCGATGGCCGTGGCGATTGATATCGGTCTGTAGTTTTCCTGTTAAGTTATGTCTGCCAGTTTGGATTTTATTATCGGTATGATAATTGTCTTTGTCATGTCTTTGGGTAGGGAGCCACTCTTTATGATGTCAGTGAACAGTGTTGCCAGAAGTTTCATAATCGCTGCCCCTGCATTTTTGACGTGTTCGGTGCTTAAACCATCATGCCCAGCAGACGTTCCAGATTTCATGTTACTAATGGCCGATTTTATCATGTTAGTTGTGACGATGGGATCGATATCGTCATAAGCAGTGAAATGTGATTCATTTGAGTCAATAGTCGGCGTGATAGTTGAGAAATGTTCTATAAAAATGTTTGCAATTAATTCTGGATTCGTCTCTCCGTGTATGTTGCACGAGATTTTACAACGCATGTTAACAATTTATTTGACTTATTCCAAAATTTATTTATTAATTAAGTCACGATTATCTAGGTCCCCTGCTATTTTGTCCATCTGGAGTTGAGTCGAGTTATTTTGTCACTGTTTTAGTGCTGTTTTAAAGGCAGCACGCTTTGCCCTTCTATCCTCTGCGACAGGACCCTCGCACCGCACACTGGGGCAAGAATGATGAAAAACGCCCTTTATTCACAGGGACATTTTTAAGAGAAAATTTGAATGTGGAAAGGAAAGTTATAAAAAAACAAAAATTTTAAATACATAATATATGTAAATTTTATTATGCACATATTTTATATTCACGATTTAAATAAATAAATACCAAAACAAAAAAAAATCAATTCTCTTTATCCGACTTGATTGAGTCAAAATCATTATCATCATCACCATCATCAACACTACCATCATCACTATCATCATAATAATCGTAGTCGTCACTATCATCATCATCATCCTGAGTACTTGAATAATTTTCACCTGTCGGCTGTAATGATTCTACCGCTTCTATGGGGAGTGTGGTCAACTTTTTTTTTTGGCTGCTTCCTTTTGCTCGCAGAAGATCTGATAACAAAAAAAAAACAAATTGAAAACATATTTTATAATTCCTTAGAATTCAGTGTACGTATTACATTGCCCTGAGCGAAGACCAAACGATTGAGAATTGTCTGCAAATCATCATGAACTGAAATATCACTAACATTGATTTTTGCAGTCACTGGGTCACATTCCTTTTATGTGGCCTGTAAAATTTTATAAGACGGGTATAGTTTTGGAGCATTTGATCTTATTACATTGTATTGGTGTCGAAATAATCCCGCTTCCACTACGAGTGCTACAGCATCCTCTCCTGACATAGTAACTGTTTCAAAAGACTTTCTATAAGCTACTTTTACTGGGACTTGATGAATCCGATAAAATATCAGTGATAGCTATAGACGCCTCTGTCTGTCCTGTAGTTCTAAGTTCCATATGTGTGGCATAAACTAATTCAGTTAGAGGAGTAGACTTTCTCAAATCCAGAGCCTTTTGTGGTTTCAATCGTTTTGTACTCTGATCAAAGGTAATTTTCGGGCGACCGGGACAACCGCGTTTTAGTGTAAGATTCGGAAAATAAATTGATGAATCCACCAATGTTTTATTTTTCTCCAGAAATCTTACTTCAATCCGGTGCGCTGCACCCATCGTAAATAGTGTTCCGATTTGAAGCGATTTATCCTTCTCGAAATATGTTTTCTGGGATCACCGATGCATCCTGTCCTCAACTCCATTTCCTTTTGCAGCGAATTTAGCTGATCTGGAATGTGTAGGTATCCAGAGTTCTTCATTATTGTGAATAATTGTCGTCTTGTCATGAATAAGGTATCAGAATTAACACCTGTGTGAAAAAAAGAAAATGAATAATTTCTCCGCTCGGTTCACGTAGTGCTGTATTTGTCACGAAGCATAAAAAACCACTGAATTGCATTGTGCTATATCTGTCACCAACTGACACGACTATTTCTCTCAGAAAACGCGTTCTATCTTTGTTCTATTATGACCAGATATGTGGTATAAACAGTTTTGGGAAGGGAGACCATGAAGTTTTATCTTTGAGTTACACTTTACCACCTTACGTCCAAAAAATGGAAATTGAATGTTGGTAACGATTATTTTGAAATAAATCTCTATTCTGACAGGTTTTGTAACCAACATGATATTAAATTGTCTGATCCCGAGTTTTAAAAAAAAACTGTTCATTTTAATTATAGCTCCCGATCACATTAAAATAATTCATTACTTAAAAAAGTGTACATATGTGCAAGATTTTAAAAGTGATTCGTAAATAACAATAGTTACTGGTCCTAAAAGTGTTTGAATGATAGCCCGGAGGTGCCCGGAGTTCAACTAATCTCTAAAAGAATATCATTTTTTTTAAAATCACGACTTAATTTTTGTATATATTTAATAAACAATTTTATCTATTAAAATAATTAATAATGTTCAAAATATAATGTGAAAAAATAAGATAAATACCTGAACATGATGGTTCCATACTCACTTTTGGGATTCGTAATAGGTGTCTTCCGAAATAAATACTTGAACTTGAGGTTTATGCTGGCACTTGTAAACGGCGTATTATCTGCACGAGTGTTCGCTCTGTACTGAGCGGTGTCACAGGTAGAAGGGTATGGTCAAAGGTTTCTACCTACTATATAATAATGCTACAACTATCGAGTTACCTCGAAACAAATGAAGCGACATCGTACTATTGAATTTATTTTTTTTGTTTATTGTATCAACTTCTGGTATTTGGCCCCAGTGTGCGCCGTCTCCCATTTATTATCCAAGTGAGCATCGCTTATCTGGATTCATCGTATTTATCCGCTACACATTCATTCCACCCACATTCTTGCTTTTGTTTTTGGATAGTACACTTAGTAAACACAAAAATGGCACTGCTTCATATAGCATTTACTATACTGCAGTAAAAGTATTTTATCTTGGCGCGTGTAGGGTTGCCGCCATCCTCAACAAATGTTTTATTTTACTTGATTTTGACGAGATAGGTTTGCGAGTAAGAGTTATATTTTCCGATATCAAGTATATTATTCAGATTCAATAGTACTGGATCCCTCAACACAGATGTAAACACTTCCGTTGTTGCTATTCCATCTGTTTGTAAGATCAGCTCGAGAGGCCGGTGATCTGTCCAATCAATATCGTAATATATTTTCAAATCAACAATTTGCTTCAAAATATTTTTCGTAACTAGATAATGAACGTCTAACCAACTGGTAGAGCTGTGTGCGTCACTGATATTAGTGTAAGAATCCACAGGTAATAATTCTATGTCGGCACATAAATATTCAAATTCTTGACAAAATGAGATTAGCTCCATTCCAAAGATAATATGCTGTCCTTGTTCTATCGGTATTACAATGTAAGATGCTCTGAGGAACTAGCGTCATTGATCCCTTCGGCACCGGTGCGTAGTCGGGATACACGCCAAACGCGCGCCCAACATTTGTACACAGTTGACACTTGTCACATGAGAACGGGTCGCTTCTACGATTCGTTCTTAAGTTCAACAGCTCGGCTGTGGAACGAACTGCCGGCCTCTGTGTTTCCTCCCTCCTACAACATGGGACTCTTCAAGACCCATGTTCATTCCTTCCTCTCCACAAAAAGACCCTCCACACAGCATCCCCAAAGATGACATAGGCCCTGAGGGAAATTATTTTCTTCAGGGCCTCCTGTGTGGAGTTAATATAAAAATAAAAAAAGAGTAAATCGGGATTAGTGTTGAAGTCTCCGATAATAATTGTGTTAATGTAATTAAAAGAGTCTTCGTCAGCAATTTATTAATTTACTTTGATGTTGATCTTTCGGGGTAAAATTTGCGCTAAAATGTGATTTTTTAAGACATTGAATTCTTAAAAATTATGTTGCTTTATTGATTATTAAAAAAATGAATTACTAAAATTCGAAATGTTCAGGACTGGAACACAGGTGTGGACACAACTCGGTGAATTGTGACCAATTCTGATGCGTTCACTATTATTAAAAAAAAATGTAACCTTAAAAAACTGAAAGATTATTAGTGCATAAAACAAGATATTATAAGATGAATATTTGTCAGAAATAATTTTTATTCTTTTTATTAATAAATTCGAGTATAATCATTTTACTAAACTAAAATAATTTGTTAAATTAGTTTTTACTTTTATTTTTTGTGTATTTCCAATAGTTGGTTGCGTTTTCGATTCCATTGAAACATGAATTTTTTTGGCTATATTTTGGTATTTATTATCTTCGTCATAATTCACTTGACATAAGTCTTAGGTGTAAGTCACTCGTTTTAAGTCAGTAGTTCTAGTATTTATTATTTAATAAATATATTTGTACAGCGCTCTTGAAAACAGCGCCACATAAATTATCCAAATATTATTATTAATGTGAAGTATTTTAAAAATAAAATGTGCATATTTGCCCTGTTTTCAAGGCGCTCGGCAATATGGCAATTATTTGGAGGTCGTATTGTAAAAATTTCATTTTAAAATATTGAACATTAAGTATAAATCTAGATGTAAGAGTAATTGTCAACTTAGATTAGAAATTTAATTGCAATCAGATATCGAATAAGTGTATGTATGCATAATATTAAGATACCTAATATATATTAAGATTTTGAACCTTAAGTTAATCAGAATCAGCCAGCCAGCGCAATCTAACGCTGAGAATGGCGATGCCAGCGCCACGGACCCGAACAACGTACCGAAGTGGTGTAAAGCGGAACCACTATAGTTCCAGCACCCCACCACAGGCGTGCTACGCTCTTCCGTAACCCCGCGAACTTCCACCCAGGAAGTCAGAGTGGTCGCCAGACTTCCGCCCAGTTCCGTCGCTGCCTGCCGACTCCGCCCTTCGAAGCCTTGGCTCTGACTGAACTTATTCCGCCCTTGGGAACCAGCCCAAGTTGCCGCTTGTGTTATCAGAGATAAGTGCGAACGTGGAGATCCGCGGTTACAGAATCATCGTAAAGGGAAGTGCCTAAACAATTTTTGTATATTTATTTCGTAACTTGACCCAAGATATTGAATGAACAATAATTAAGGATAAAGTAAAAGGACAATTAGTTAAGAATTAAAATAGTATTAAGCCTAGATTTAAACTAACACTCAACATTAAACACTTTATTTTAACAATTGTTTAAAAATATTTCGTTTGTAACTAAGTAACTTCTTTACTTTACTCGTTCCTCCTTTAATTTTACATGCATAGTGTTAATATTAAACTCTCCCACGTAAAGTTATAACATGCTTATTCCCATTTTACCTCATTCCTTGTTTAATTTTTATTCCTTAACTGTTCACCGGTCACTGTCATAAAGTTCACCAGGGTTGTCATTGGATATGTGGCTATGTCTTCTGGTTTTACAATGTTTCATCCTACATCTCATCTCTCCTCTTCAATCCCTTTTGGTTCCCTGAAGGCCCCACAAGGGAAGAGAGCCTCATCTCTCCTCTCTATTCCCCTTTGGTTGCGTGAAGGCCCCACAAAGGAAGAGTTTGCGAAGGTTGATATCTTCTCTCCACTCCTCTTTGGTTCCGTAAAGGTCCTACGAGGGAAGAGGGCCTCATTTCTCCTCTCCACTCCTCCTTCGTTCCCTGAAGACCCCGTGGGGGAAGAGTCTACTCCCCGTTGGTTCCCCGAAGGCCCCACGACGAAATAGTCAACTCCCCCTTGGTTCCCTGAGGGCCCCACGAGGGAAGACGGCCTCATCTTTCCTCTCTACTCCTCCTTGGTTTCTTAAAGGCCCCACATGAAAGAAGTTGAGTATGTTAGTATTTCGCAAATCTTTATAATGCCAGATTGGGTATTATACAGAACACAGCTTTAGTATAGGAATTAACAAGAACGGTTTGTTATAAAGCAAATTTGTGATTTGTCAATCTTTTAATAATTTGAAACAATATAACTCTCAAAGTAATTATATAAATAATCGCATTCTTGACTTAACTGTAAGCAACATACTTTTGAAAATTACGCATAACAATATTTCATTAGTACCAGAAGATGTTTATCGTAAAACACTGCTAATCTCGATTCTTACCAAAAAAAATAAATAACATCTAACACAAAGCAAATATTACAATTCAGAAAAGCGGATTATTCAGTAATAAACACAAAACTTAGCGAAATTGATTGGGATCATAGACTGAACCATTTGAATACTCAACACGTAAGTGACGTATTCTACAACATTTTGAACAATATTAAAATAAATTATGTACCAACTAAACCGGCAACAAGTTGTAATTATCCACCATAGTATACATTATCTCTGTTATAAATTAGGGTCCTTGGAATTAAACTCCGTTATTGAGAGCAAACTGAATCACTTTATTTAACAATAAATATCCACTATCACATGATATGACTACCAGAATTAAAAATTATAATTCATCAACTTAAATGTAACAGAACTAATTGCAGTCAAGAATGTTCTATACTCAGTCTAACTTCTGAAATTAAATATCTTGGTATATATATAGATCAACATTTTAAATGGAAAAAACAAATTTGTGAACTTGTCAAAAGAATTAGAAAATGTATTTATATATTTATAAGACTTAGAAATATTCTTAGACTAGAAAACCTAAAAAGAGTGTACTATGCAATTGTACAATCTATATTACAATATGGTATTATTGGCTGGGGAGGAACTTATAACAATGTATTAAATCCACTTAAAATAGTTCAAAGATTGATAATTAAAGTAATATTGAAAAAACCATCCAAATTTTCTACTGAGATTCTCTTTTCAATATTCAATGTACCCACAATAGACAATATATATAAAAAATATTCAATTCTACAAATTTATAAAGAAATACAGTTAAATAACTTACAATTCAATTCATCAGTAAGATATCAAAAAACTATCAAAATCCCAAAACTTCATACAAAGCACACACAAAATACCTATCTCTATCTAGGTATAACATATTTTAACATCCTTCCATTATATCTAAAAAATATTGAAGATATTCAGGAATTTAAAATAAAATTAAAAAATTACCTAAAACTACTATAAAAGTCCATATCTTACTCTTATTATTATTTCCTTCAAATCTTGAAACTGTATTATTGATAAATCTTGTCTATTTCTTACTTATCCCTTTGGTTTTGCAAATATATTATTTACCTACTTACATGATTCCATATAATTGAGCTAGGATTCCCTCACCAAACACAAGAGCCTTGTCTCTTTATGGTGAGGAAAAGCTATTATTATTTACCTTGATAACACTGTATAATATGTATAATTGTATATTTATTGTATATTGTAAAAAACATGACTAGGCACTTTTTACAGGAAATTCTCTGGATACAGGCTAGTTCCTGTGGTTCTTTAGGAAAGGTGAAACATTTGGTTGTTTTTGAGCAAAAGAGCGTTTTTAAGGAAACCCAACCTTATACGACAAGAGACTGTTGACAACCTTCAAATTCAAAAGGGCCGCAAAACAGGGATCGTCTTTGCGGACACAATTTAATCACAAACATATAGCAGAGGCGAGAACCTTTCAGAAACAATATAATCTAACCTTCATAGGAGTCACTAGTGGTACATAATGACTCTGAAAATTATACAATCTCTTATAAAAATAATTAAAGAAAAAAATAAATATCATAAAAAAATTCAAAATACACGTGACTACCAAACGTTTTCACTCTTAAGATCTAGACAGAAACGAATTGCACAACAACTCTACATTAATTATATACATACTGCTGAAAGTAACATGAATGGTAATCCTAAACTCTTCTGGAATCATTTCAATAACATAAAAAAAACACAATCGTCTCTTGCAAGGACGATGCACCTAGATGATAAAAAAGCAGAAAATGGCCAAGACATATCTAATATTTTCATGGAATATTTCCAGTTTACATAAACGATAATAACCTACCTACATTCGACATACCAGAAAACACAAATAACATAAATATAACCATGGTTGTTTCTGCTATCGTGGTACGAGAACACGCCGTCAGATGGAATGCAGGAAAACACTTCTTATTCTTGACATATAAATTTATTAATTCACAATATATTTGCAGAGGATCTTATTTTCCTCTGATCAAACTTAAACTGAAAGAAATAAAGGTCTAGTTTCCTTTATTCTTCAGTTTTCTCTAGGTTTACATAAACCTAGTAATTATCTCACGACTGACTGCATAGGTACGCATGTACCTACCAGTTATTTCAATTCTGCCCTCCTGCATAGGTACGCCTGTACCTACCGGTTATATCAATCATGCCTCTTTTCTGGGAGATATCTGTATTTAAACTAAATTCTAAAGGACATATTACAAAAATAAAGTTGTTCCACCCGCTCGTCGGCAAACAACATTCTTAAACATAAAATGTAATGCACTTAACTATCCTAAATAATACAGACGTGACTCAAACAATACAAATATTTTAAAGGGATTATTTTAAGGGAGATTAAACTTTATTTGGAGTTTTTATTACTATGGGACAGGAGTGGGAAAGGTATTGGAAAATATTTTTAGGCATAATGGTTTAACTAGGGTGATCATGAAATGGGGCGAACAGCTCTTGGGTGAAATCCACCGCCGTTTGAAGTAAAATGTCACGAATTCTTAAATCATAAATGATACATAAACAAGACAATATTTTTATAAAAATACCAAGCCAATGAATTGTTTTACTGTAGGGTCAAATGTGCAAATGTGGGAAACTACGCTTACTTAAAATACGAACTGTGGGAACGGGCCTGAAGGCTAAATTTTATTGAGCAATATGTAAAAGTCGCATTCTGGAAGATCCAATGGTTAAATTCACACGAGAAATAGTCTTAGAAGAAATAGGGGCTCTTGACATAAACACGAGCGCGGGGTGTGATGACATTCCATCATGCTTTGTAGCTAATTGTGCCGAAACACTCGCAAAACCTCTGCATTATACACGGTGTGCGGAAACTCGTAGTACAAGCGGGAAACTGGTGAATCTACATCACATTTTTTTGATTTGTGATTTCGTTTTCGAGTAAATCAAGTCAGAAGATGATTTTTTTTGATCAAATTCTTATAAATTATTACTGAAGATCAAAGTACCCAACTTATTAAAACTATTTAAAGGTAAAACAAATAAAGAAACCCGGATTTAAAGCATTATTTTGAAATCACCCTTCATTTAATGCGGTGTAGCCATAAAATGTTTCTGTTTAATCTCTGACATATTCGCAAAATATAGCTTTCTCTAGTATGCTAAGTTCAACTAACATATGAAGGAAAGAGACGCACGATAAGCAGATGTCCCATTTCTGTTAAATCGTAAGTAGGTCAGTTTTGGTTTATGGGTCGCCGCAGGTGGCCGTATATATGTGATTGTTGATACATTTGTGGAGGTTTTCTATGTTGCAGGAGTCGTGGTTCGCCAGAATACTTAATCGGTGCTGCGGGGTCATTGATTCGGAGTAATGAAAGAAATTTCCACGTTTAATAATTTATTAATTAGAAGGTTACGAATAACATTTTAGAGCGAAAGTGACTTGAATGGATAACAACGTGTTGGTTATACGACGCTCAAGAACAGAATAGCGCTTCGGTCACCGGCGTATCCGCTGGGACCCTCGGTGACTCGAGCGGCCGATGTTGTCATTTTGTAACGGGTGACCATCTTCTGAATAATTATCAATATATTGGGGTGCTTTACTAGATCACGACAGCCTGCCCTCCAGTATCCACGACATACTACAGGAGTTGAGATATATATATTGGTCATATCCTGACTGAGGCACCTTCAGTCAGAATGTGAGCAGCCTCCAATGTGTCCAGGAGAGTAAGAAATGTTCAGAGAAGTTATGATTGGACTTGGCGAGATGACAAATTGTTTTTTAAGCGTTTAAAGTTGCAAAGTTTTCGGGAACATATTGGAAGGCATTGTTGGCTTAACAATTATTAGAAGATAGATGGTCAGCAAGAGTACTTGATTCTAATACAATATTTATAATATGTGATGAAATGGAAACATAACGTTTTGTTTACTAGTATTAGCTTTCTTATAACAACTATAGGTATTATTGCTAAGTTTAATTATAATAAGTTGTTTGTAGTTTTAAATTATTTACAAAATAGCTTTAAACTAAAAGTTTGCTAATATTCCGCGTTTGCGGTGTCAGGTGCATCGACGAACTAATTGCTCGAAGTATTTGTTTATTATTTTGTGGTGCATGGAAATCAAAGTTTGATTCCAGTTTGTGGTTTAGATCACTGTATAAATCGTGAAATTTTTGTAAGCTGAACTATGTTCAGTGCAACTGCATGATTTTTACGCAGAGTGCGTACTATGTAGCGCTGGTCATGAAATTATTATATAATAGAATATAAAAATATTTAATCCTATCATTTATGATAAACTTGAAATTAGCATTGTACAAAGATAATTGAATCGAAAATATGTAGTCATAATTAGCTTAGGAAACATTTCTGCGTTTAGAGAAATATTTGTTTGACATAAAATATAAATGTATAGTGAGCTATAACTAGAGTATGAAATGTTTAGAGCAATATAAGCATAAAAAATATAGTTGTCTTAATTAAAGAAGTACATGTATAAGGTAACCTAAGTAAGGTGTTCATTATGGTATTAGAAATATAATGTGTTACGCTAATCTGTAGCGGTGAATTGGTAATTTTAAATTTACTATGCAACACGTCTGTCATCGGTATGTAAATGTGTTTTTTGGAGACAAAAAGTCGAATAACCATGTTTATTTACATACGTATGACAAAGTGGGTTAATGTTCCTTAGTTAGGAAAGTGATACATCATCAGCTGTTTACTGTTATTGCATGAAAAAAATAATAAAGAAATATTAAATAACAGAAGTTTTCGATTATATGGTTCTCTAGAAGTATATAGTGCCTTATACGTCCGGAGAAGCATATTTGAAAGTACACAAAAGTACCTTGGTAAGTGGTTAAAAAAAAAAAAAAAAAAACTATGCTCATTATATTGGAAGTCGATCACACTTGTGATGACGGTTGATGCTATTAATCGAGTAGCAATGCATATATAAATGCTAAAAAGCGGTGAAAAGATTTCATCCGAACGTAGAGTTATTTTATAATTGTTATACATTTTAAGGTGCATGAATTATGAGGTTTACATGATGATTTGTGTTCATCGTATAGAAAATGTTTCACACTCGTGAATACATAATAATTATCTAAGTTTTAGATTCGATCATTTGATAACAAACAATATTAAAGTCAAATTTCCATCAAAAATGTGTAAATTTAATAATGTTTGATTTGCAGTATTTTTTAAGAAAAAAAGATATATACTTTAAGAATATGGTTTGCAAGAGAAAGCTAGGCGAAATTTAGAAATTAATTTCTATCATGAGTTATAAAAAAATGCCAAATAGAAATGTCTTTTCGTGCTTATTCCGATCCAAATCGCTTTAGAAAATGTACTTGCTGACCTGAGCGAGTTGTCGTCTTGGTAACAGGTGTGACAGCGACAGTGTGTCTATAGTGACATTTTCTTCGACCGGAACGAAAGCAGGCTTGAGTCTGTCTATGGAGACGCGTTTAGGTTTGCCTCTTATTGAAATGACAAATGTTTTGTCGTCGCGCTCTTCTATCTTGTAAGGACCTTCATATGGATTCTGTAAAGGTTTTCTTACACTATCCGTTCTCAGGAATACGTGCGTGGTGACAGGTAGGTTTTTGTGTACGAAAAAATTTCTAGTACTGTGTTTGCTGGCAGGAGTCGATTTAATATGCTCGAACTTCCTTTGTAGACGTCCTACGCACGTGTCGGGTTCCTCACGGGGGGTTTCAGTGAACAAATCGCAAGGTAGCCTTAGTGTTCCGCCATAAGTGAGTTCAGCAGGCGAACCTTTTTAGTTCTTCACGAACAGTCGCTCTCAACCCGAGCAATATGAGGGGGAGATTTTTGATCCAGTTCCGGTCACCACATGTCATGAGGGATGCCTTGAGCGTGCGATGCCATCTCTCTATTATCCCGTTCGCCTGTAGGTGATACGCAGTAGTTCTGTTGTGTTTGATGCCAAACTTTTCTGCGAGTTTTTTGAAGAGACGACTCTTGAACTGACGACCATGGTCCGTGGTGATGCTGCCCGGGGTTCCGTGACGAGCGATCATATTTAATTGTAAGTCAGCATGTGGCTCGTCACAAAAGATAATTATTATATTCACTCGAGACGAGACAGAGGTTTTCTTTAACGGTGGGTCAGCATGTGTCTTGTCAGATAGCTCTTTCGAGAAAATGTATATTTGCACTCAGAACATGAAAAAGGTTTTTAACCACTGTGAGTCAGCACGTGGATCGTCAGTTGGCCTTTTCGAGAACATGAATGGTTGCACTCGGAACATGAAAAAGGTTTTTCTCCACTGTGTGTTAGCATGTGGCTTGTCAGATTATTCTTTCGAGAACATGAATAGTTGCACTCGGAACATGAAAAAGGTTATTCACTACTGTGAGTCAGCATGTGGATCGTCAGTTGGCCTTTAAGAGAACATGAATAGTTGCACTCGGAACATGAAAAAGGTTTTTCACCACTGTGAGTCAGTATGTGTCTCGTCAGATGGCCCTTTCGAGAACATGAATAGTTGCATTCGGAACATGAAAAAGGTTTTTCGCCACTGTGAGTCAGCATGTGGATCGTCAGAGAGCCCTTTCGAGAACATGAGTAATTGCATTTGGAACATGCAAAAGATTTTTCTCCACTGTGAGTTAGCATGTGCCTCGTTATATCGCCCTTTCGAGAACATGAATAGTTGCACTCGGAACATGAAAAAGGTTTTTCACCACTGTGAGTCAGTATGTGTCTCGTCACATGGCCCTTTCGAGAACATGAATAGTTGCACTCGGAACATGAAAAAGGTTTTTCACCACTGTGAGTCAGCACGTGGATCGTCAGTTGGCCCTTTCGAGAACATGAATAGTTGCATTCAGAACATGAAAAAGGTTTTTCGCCACTGTGAGTCAGCATGTGGATCGTCAGAGAGCCCTTTTGAGAACATGAGTAATTGCATTTGGAACATGTCAAAGGTTTTTCTCCACTGTGAGTTAGCATGTGCCTCGTTAGATCGCCCTTTCGAGAACATGAATAGTTGCACTCGGAACATGAAAAAGGTTTTTCACCACTGTGAGTCAGCACGTGGATCGTCAGTTGGCCCTTTCGAGAACATGAATAGTTGCACTCGGAACATGAAAAAGGTTTTTCGCCACTGTGAGTCAGTATGTGTCTCGTCAGATGGCCCTTTCGAGAATATGAATAGTTGCATTCGGAACATGAAAAAGGTTTTTCGCCACTGTGAGTCAGCATGTGGATCGTCAGAGAGCCCTTTCGAGAACATGAGTAATTGCATTTGAAACATGTAAAAGGTTTTTCTCCACTGTGAGTTAGCATGTGCCTCGTTAGATCGCCCTTTCGAGAACATGAATAGTTGCACTCGGAACATGAAAAAGGTTTTTCACCACTGTGAGTCAGCATGTGGTTCATCAGATTGCCCTTTCTAGAACATGAATAGTTGCACTCGGAACATGAAAAAGGTTTTTCGCCACTGTGAGTCAGCATGTGGATCGTCAGAGAGCCCTTTCGAGAACATGAGTAATTGCATTTGGAACATGAAAAAGGTTTTTCACCACTGTGAGTCAGCATGTGGTTCATCAGATTGCCCTTTCGAGAACATGAATAGTTGCACTCGGAACATGAAAAAGGTTTTTCACCACTGTGAGTCAGCATGTGGTTCATCAGATTTCCCTTTCGTGAACATGAATAGTTGCACTCGGAACATGAAAAAGGTTTTTCACCACTGTGAGTCAGCATGTGGTTCATCAGATTGCCCTTTTGAGAAAATGAATAGTTGCACTCCGAACATGAAAAATGTTTTTTTCCTGTAGGGTTACATAGGTGCCTATTTAAATTCGACATATTAGAAAGGGAGAAGATAGAATTCGGACAAAATAATTGTTTTTCCACAGGATGCGTCGTGATATCTGTCGAAAAAAAAATAATACGATTATAAAAGCTTTATTCAACTTAATATCTACACTTACCACAATAAAGCACTAAAATTGATAAAAAATTTAACAAATTACGATGGCAGAAAATGTAAGATTTTAGGAAGGAAAGTGTTTATACCGGACAGGTAGATTCGTTCTAAGCATTCCTTCTTGACATCCGGCAGGTCTATGTCAATTTCCATACAAGGAAGTTCCCCATAACTATCTTCTCGGCATCCGAGTTCCGCCTTAACGGTAACAGTCTCCACATTAATGTAAGCTATAAAACAACATGTACATTGATTGATAATCGATGTTAAACAAAACAAGTTTTCAAATTACAATATTAGCGATAAAATACACCATTGATTAATCCTGCAGAATTGAAAATTAGATGAAGAGAGTTCAAGGTTAATTTAATCAAATTAATAAGGACAACCCCGGATGTCCGCTTCAGGAAGGAATAAACATTTGCTTTAGAGCACCTGAATTATGGAGTTTTTATAAGTCGACGAAATGTTGTTTTCTTCCAATAATAGTAAGAGCCCTAATTGGGCGTGTACAAACAAGTAAATATATATGTATTTTTAACTCATGAGGAAAAAATGGAAAATTCGAGGAATCGAGCACTTATTATGAGCATTGGCGGCTTCTGTAATCAAAGGGAATGGCTCTCGACTTGTGATCTGGAGGTTCCGGGATAAAATCCAAGCGTGCGCAAGCAATTTTTTTGATTGATACGTGATATTTCACAATATATTCTTGTGGCACGTTCCAGAGTAAGAGATGCTATCGTTATCGCCTTGGTGTAATGTTTACAATTTTTCCATTTAAAGATTGATTGAAATAGACAAGTACTTCCCACCTTTCACCACTCTATATCCATTCCCTCCTTTTGACTTCTAGCCACACAACATACTATTACGCCAAGAGCTTGAGAGCAGTTGGAACACGCGTGGAGTATTCACAAAACTAAATAAAAATGATTTAGTTTAACTAATGTTGTAGATTGGCTGTTTCTGGCAAAGATAAAAACTAAAATAACTACGGCAAAAGAGGGCAGCGTTAAAAAACATGTTATGTTCTGTCGCCATGGCAATCCAAAATGGACTTGAATTAATAACATACAATTTATTTTACAAAAGCAATGCAACTTACTGGCTGTCTGAGTACTCTCCGCATATTGCGAACATTCCTTCTTTACATCTGGGAGATCTAAATCCATTTCACCTCCGCCTTCTTCCTGGGGCCCTGGTTCCGTCTTGATGGAAACAGTTTCTGGAGTTAATAGATCCATGGCACCGCTGTCATAGGCTGCGGTAATTGGTACAAGCCCAAACAAATATGTATACCTGAAACAGAACATAATTGTGACGGAACCCTATTTTAAATGAGCTTTTCATTTTGTTTGGTTAAATATTTTGTCAAAACAATGATATCTTATGTGAAAATTATATTAAGAAATAGGGATATACATAATTGTGAATATCTTGACCTTGGAGTTGACATTTGAAATCTGTTGAAAGATTCGTCGGATAACTCAATATAACTATCACCATAAGTAATGTAAAGACCGGTAAAGCTTTTATTAAGTCCGCTAATGCGCTTTTAACAGAATATTTAAAACAAATTTTTAAAATATTTTCAAAATATTTTTACTTAAATAAACAGACGTCTAATTGACAGGTTGAACGTTCCGCAAACAAAACGCCAATAGATTTGTTAAATTAGGTGTACCGATAACGGCCGCTACCAAAATGATTAGCGTGATTCAGAAAAGCATTAGTACTTACTAATAAATATCACAAGCACGGGAAGATAAATTAAACTTCGTGGGATCAACAGTGTTAGCGATATAAAGTAGAATTAGAGAGTAAAAACCAAACAACTGGCTATGAAAAAAGGATGAGTTATAAATAAACCACTCTCTAGATCGATATCTTCGGGCTTTTTGTATGGCCCCATTTTATCACCCCTTAACCACAGACAACCACAAATAAAACGGTCGTTTGGTCCAGACAGGTAAATATATTGTGGACCATAAAGAAATCTCAAGGCCATTTAAAAAAGTGCAAACATAGACAATATAACTGTACCCAGCTAACATCGTTCATTCACTGGCCCAAAAAAATTATATTTTAAAATAAGAATATTGGAATGCAGGAAAAGGAAAATAAAAAAAACCCACACCTATGCACACATAAAAAATACTTTTTATTTTCAAAAAGACAATGGACAGTAATACAAAACAGGGTCAGTACAACCGATGTATTGATCATTGATTTATCATTGAAGTAGAAGATAATACTAATATATCTAAACAAAAAATGAAACAGAACAAGACACAGAAACATAAAAAGTAACGGTCTCAACTAGGAATCGAACCCAGGATTTCTGTCTTACTGCAACAACTTAATAGGATTTTATTTGACCTTGCACAAAAATACAAGAATATATACACAAAATACATATTCAACGTCTTGAAAGATATTCATCATGTCGGGTGCGCCTGTTCTCACATTGCTGGAGGATTGGGGGCGGAGCTACGAAGTTTGCCGAGTGAACACGAAGGCTCAAAGCGGCTCGGAACTACGAAGTTTGCCGAGTGTACACGAAGGCTGGCAACAATCAACTTGATTTTGAATAATTTGTTTGAAGTCTTGAAGTTTGACTGTGGTTTGACGTTCGAAAATCTCTCAAGTATGAGAGAAATTTTGAGTTGAAAGAAACGAAACATGGAGGTCGTTTTTAGTAAACAATTACAAGACATAATCAACCCTACGGACGAAAATAAGTATTATTCTGGATACAGGAGAAATACGCTGCATTCAATACTGACTTGAAGGCTTCAGGGTTTTCATTCTCAACCAGAACCAGTTATGGTAGAAAAGGTATGTAGCCCTACCCTACTACAATCACAGAGCGTGCAGCGTCTAGCCCTGCCCTTTTGGCCAACATAAACTAATTTGTATTCCATTTTTTTTTTAACCTAACCTAACCTAACCTAACCTTCTACTTCCTGGTTACGAAACCATTACTAGGATAGGTTATTGTACTTTTTATTACTAATCTCCAACTTACCTAGCTCTGGTAGTTTGTATTGATATTTGAAGGTTATGTTTGTATTATTTAAGCTTTCTGCCAGAAGCCTGACCTCACAATTGTTATTTAATCTTATATATTCTAGGTTTTCCGAATAAAATCACAAAGTAGAAGAAATTTGTGTTTAATCCGTGACCTATCCTGATATTCCTTTACGATAGGCCTACTTCACTAGTAACTCTTAAGATCATTTAAACTTGAATGCACTACTTGTATTTTTATGACAAAGTGCCTTCTTCGAGGTAATTGTTATGCAGTCTTATGGAGAAATAACAACCAACCAAGAAAGCCAAGTTCTCATTGTCACAGGTTTAAATTTGCCGGGCAGATATGAAGTGAAGTTCGGATTTCGTAGCTCCGCCCCCAATTCTCCAGCAATGTGAGAACAGGCGCACCCCATCATGTCAAGTAATAAAAAAAAGAATTAGAGGCAGGGCCGACCCTGTGCGGGCGCAATTAGAGCAGTCCACTTCGGGCGCTGAATTTCCAAGGGTGATAATACCTAAACCAACGTAAGATTATCTTTCATAAAAACCACGCTACGCATACATACAAATCATCAAAATATAATTGATTACAGTGATCGCCTATCTACTACCTAGGGCCTAGGCATCTACTGGTTTTGACAAGGAGCGCTAAAATTCTACTTGTGCCATGCGCCATTTGGCTCAGGGCCGACCCTGACTAGACGAACAACAATAGTAACGCCTTTTGACTTTTACATGGTATAATTTAAATCATAATACATAAACCATAATATAAGAAATAAAAATCGTGTACATAATAAAAGCTTGTAAAGAAATATAGCTTGTAAAACAACAAAAGATATTATGAAATAGAAGTTAAGAACATGTAATTAATATTTCTATTTTGGATACTGACAATTCGTGGTGGAATTTATCTATAAATAGTATAAAATAAAGTGACATTCGCGTCTGTCTGTTTGTGCGCTCAGTTCTTCTTAACTATGCGACTGATTTCGTTAAGTTTTTCAGCATCATTTAGAGAATTTATTCCGGAAGGTTTAGATAAATAACACATGCATTGACACATATTGATAAAAAGCAGAGAAAAGTCGATATAAAAATTATTTTTGGCCGCTTACATTGCTAACGCTGGAGAGACCTTATGAGAATATCAAAATAATGTACTACGGAATTGTATACCTTAAAAAGGCCTACAGAAAAGTCTGTTATATATATATATACAAATGTTATACATATCGCAGTTGCCGTCTGGTCCCCAAAATCTCCAAGTGCGTCTTCTGTTTCCTGGGAGAAAGGGCTGCCGTCGGACCAATGCAGCTCAAAATGACCTTTGTCTTACCTAGAAAAAGACAAAATTTGAGACCAATGATTACACTATTCTAGTATTGTACACATATTTAATAAAACTCATGGATAAAATTAATTAAAAATATTTTAAGAAGAAGGGGACATGGTGATGGATTAATTCACTGCTGATCTTTTGAACTTTCTTGTACGGGAAAAAATAGCGTTTTATGCAGTTTCTGCAGAATTTGTAGGGAGCGAAAACAAAACTTCTTGAGCGAGTTTCACTGCAATATAAATTAGGTGTATACCTTCAGAATATTCCTTCAAATGAGGATTCCACACTGTTAAAGCGTACTGTAGGTGACTTACATCTTATAAATATCAGAAGAGTAACAAATTTAAGTGTTAATTATTATTGCTACAGCACTAGAAGTTATTCAAATTCTCCTGCAAGGGTTTCATATAATTTCCACAGCTTTATCGTCAGCAAACATTATGGAAAATGCTGGTTAAATCTGAATACTTACATGATGCAATTCTGGAGAGGTTTAAATGACCTTGTTTGATGTAATCGTGGCTTTGTTTAGCAGTTTTAGCATCCTAATACGTGGTATAGTATCGCGTCGGAATACGGATAGGTCTGAAAAGGAAAATTAATTAAATTATTAGCCAATGAAGTACATTCAGGAATCAGGAACATTGTATCAAAGAACGAAAGGTTAGTACCTGTATTTAACAACGGGATCGGGTCCTTCTTTCAATTGGTGGAGATAGACCGGATATTTTATGATGATTAAGCGTTGGCAACGCATTATTTTTTAATCCCAAAAGTACCGTATTTTTGCTTTCAATCGCGAAATGACACTCACAAACAAACGTATTTCTTGCTGCTTCTTGCTAGCACTGGATTATCGAATCCGCTTCCAACCTTTAACACAACACGGCATTAATTTATCACCTTGAAGAATTCTAGCACGCAACATTATTTTTAGATGGGTGAAAGAAAATTCAAAATATTTACGCTAAAACCTTCAACTGACTTCAATCTGCGAAATGGCGTCTTGGAAATTACCGTTATTTTTTTATCGGAGCATAACCGATGCTTAGCTTCTCTTTCTGTTACACAAGTAGCTATGGTAGAGAGCGAGAGATCAAACTACAATTTTTGCTGTGAGCCAATGAGATGTGAACTTTCAGCTACAACAGCTTTGTCTAAAAGAATTTGGGTTAGGAATAACTCCTCCCATCAGGGTTACAAGGTCAGACGGGAGTTGTACGCCCCTGAGCAATGGTATGGTAATGGAAACGTCACTAGAGTTGGTCGATATTCCTGTCCCGGTTATAAGGAACCAGTTCTGTACTGTCACTGGAACCATCGAAATTATTTCTCTGAGGAACCGGCTATTTTTGGAACAGGTTACCTTGGAAATATTACTTTAAAATTTAAAAAAATATTTTAATAATTATTGTAAAAAACAACAAATTATTCGGAATTTTTGAATAACTGGATCCCTTTTTGAGAAATTCCTGTAGCAACCTCTCTTTTTGGTTTAATTTGCTCCCATTGGATATTATTTAGATTAACAACGGGATTTTTTTTTAACTTCATTTTGGGAAAATTTATTGAGTGAAAAATATCAGTGCTTATGTCATCTGTTGCGATGCGGTGTGGAGATATTTTTTAAGGAAAGGAAGGAGAGGACGTTTTTGGAAGGTAAAGGTACGAGGGAATCTAGGGATGATTATGTCCAGGAGTGACCGACGGACTAATGGATATTTCCTTCCTACCGCGAGAGACCGGTTGGAGAAGTCAATGGTTCTCCTCAAACCAGCCTCTCTCGATCTGGCATGCCACGCAGCTGGTGGGCAGGTTCTTCTTGAACCCGAGCACCCCTGATAAATCACCAAACGTTGTGAACGAATTGAGGTGTCCTATGGTAGAGGTATTGGTTGCAAAACCAGTAGAAACCTGTAGGTAGGGGGGTATACCTACGATTCAAATTTAAAATCAAAGGATAGATACGGAAATTTCTATGGTTATTTTTTGACATCTTCACAGCAATTAGCTAAATACCAATGAAAACCCACTGTGGTATGATAGGGGGGTATAACTCCGCTTAAAAACGTCAACACAAACCGTAGACATGGTAAAAATCTATGTTTGAGACCTCACCGATGCAAATTTATTTTGTTTCTCGCTCACTCCACCATAAAACCCGTGTAACAGATAGAGAGGCTACGCAAACCGTGTAATGCCTGGTAAGTTTTTAGATTTTCACGGCCAAAAGCATTTTTGTTGTTTGTTTTTGGGGTTTTATGCCGTGTTGCGCTAACTCCTTCTTTAGCCGATGTTTCGGACAGCGTTGCAGTGTCCATCATCACGGCAGATCCGGTAGATCCGAAGATGTGACACACACGCGCAACACGGCATAACACCCCAAAAACAAACAACAAAAACGTGTAATGCCTGTTCTTGCAGCTAGGTGGCCGACGCGTGCTCCCGACATTTCCGCTTCCTGGAAAAAAATGTAAGCAAAGTCTGGTCTGACGGACGCCATTATGAGTTTTATGTTATATCATTGTGCAAACATTTAATATTTTCAAATATCTGGTTTTGTGAAACTAAAAATGCCTACCGATAAAGTTCTTTTCTCGTGTTGTATAAAAGAATGTACTGACAGAGACTCTATTCGATACGAGTTTCCAACCATAACCTCTGAGAATATATTTCAGGAATGGTGTCGGAGATATAAAAATTTGAATTCATTGATTTTCCAATCTTAGCTCAATATTCATCAGTTTGTGGGTCTCATTTCAGTAAAATAATAAAGTAATTAAACGCCAATGCAGCTAAAACAGTAGGTTGAATCGTTGTTTGCATTATTGACACTATTTTTTCAATAGCGTTGGATGTTGAAAGAATATAACCATTATTTCCAACAGCTAGTTATTTATTGATTCAGTACTTCTTGGTTCACCTTCTAAATGTGTTTTGTGCTTATATAATTGTATTCATGTTTATATTTAAAAAATAAAATTATTGTACATGTAATTACGAGTTTTTTTTTCAGCTTCTGACAAAACGCTGTCCTGAGAAATTGAGCTGTAAAGAAAGATACTTAAAAGCTCATTTTTTTTTCCTTCGGACAGCGCTATGTCAGATGGACCTTGTGGTCTTGGGTGAGATTTTCATAATGATTTAGGCTAATGAATTGGGTTTCGGTAGGTTCCGAAGCAGAATTATATTGTCTATGGTTGCGCGTTTTTTTTAAACTTCCTCTATCCTTTGTCGATGGTGTGATGTGACGTCACCATTGCGTGGTGTCTTAAAATATGCCAGATCTAAGGTAAAAACTTGACCAAACCAATCGTATGGAAAGAGGGTCGAGTTATCAATCTATAGATAGTTGATTTATGGGTATGATCTCTCACTCTATCCACATAAAGGGACTGGGACACGGTCAAGCGGCTTGATCGCAAGCATTTAGTTTTTTTGTCTATTATTGTCTATTGTTGTCTATTATTGTCTATGCTTAGCGGCTTGCCAGCCCGCATCAAGCCTCTCCGTCAAGCATGGCCACGCCTTCCTGTGATTTCGTGGTGGTCAAAATTTTATTGGTTTATTTATGCATCTATGTATATGTACTTCTATGCCTTCCTGTCATTTCGGGGGAATCGCTATATGCACAGCGACTAATCGACAGGGGGCGTGGCCAACATATCCGAGCATACCCGAGCTGTTCCGAGTTGCAAAATCAGTGAAACGAAACGTCAGAAATGGTGTTGTAATAATATAATGTAAACAAACCTTTTTAGAACTACGCTAGGTTTGTGTAACATGGTTTGTGATTCAAAAGAAAGTGTCTCCTTAATACCGCCTGCTCGCGTCAAGGCAAGAAAAACATCCCAGTTTTCAATTAGTTTATCGGCTACGCTAGGTTTGTGTAACATGGTTTGTGATTCAAAAGAAAGTGTCCCCTTAATACCGCCTGCTCCCGTCAAGGCAAGAAAAACGTCCCAGTTTTCAATTGGTTTAGCGGCTACGCTAGGTTTGTGTAACATGGTTTGTGATTCAAAAGAAAGTGTCCCCTTAATACCGCCTGCTCGCGTCAAGGCTAGAAAAACATCCTAGTTTTCAATTAGTTTAGCGGCTACGCTAGGTTTGTGTAACATGGTTTGTGATTCAAAAGAAAGTGTCCCTTTTATACATATACTTCACTTCGGGTATGCTCGGATATGTTGGCCACGCCCCCTGTCGATTAGTCGCTGTGCATATAGCGACTCCCTCATTTCGGGGTGCGCCTGTTCTCACATTGCTGGAGGATTGGGGGCGGAGCTACGAAATCCGAATTTCACTTCGTATCTGCCCGGCAAATTTAAACCTGTGACAATGAGAACTTGGCTTTCTTGGTTGGTTGTTATTTCTCCATAAGACTGCATAACAATTACATCGAAGAAGGCACTTTGTCATAAGAATAAAAGTAGTGCATTCAAGTTTAAATGATCTTAAGAGTTACTAGTGAAGTAGGCCTATCGTAAAGGAATATCAGGATAGGTCACGGATTAAACACAAATTTCTTCTACTTTGTGATTTTATTCGGAAAACCTAGAATATATAAGATTAAATAACAATTGTGAGGTCAGGCTTCTGGCAGAAAACTTAAATAATACAAACATAAGCTTCAAATATCAATACAAACTACCAGAGCTAGGTAAGTTGGAGGTTAGTAATAAAAAGTACAATAACCTATCCTAGTAATGGTTTCGTAACCAGGAAGTAGAAGGTTAGGTTAGGTTAGGTTAAAAATAAAATGTCCGTAGGGTTGATTATTCAAACAAATTATTCAAAATCAAGTTGATTGTTGCCAGCCTTCGTGTAC
Organism: Hesperophylax consimilis; assembly: GCF_061612785.1. Classification (NCBI taxonomy): domain Eukaryota; kingdom Metazoa; phylum Arthropoda; class Insecta; order Trichoptera; family Limnephilidae; genus Hesperophylax; species Hesperophylax consimilis. Next base: position 140,189 of record NW_028301262.1, on the reverse strand, counting down.
ACTCGGCAAACTTCGTAGTTCCGAGCCGCTTTGAGCCTTCGTGTTCACTCGGCAAACTTCGTAGCTCCGCCCCCAATCCTCCGGCAATGTGAGAACAGGCGCACCCGTCATTTCGTGACTCGAGGCAAAATGAAATCTGTCAAAGACAAAGCGTTCTTGGCTCTTACGTTAGCTTTATGTTTGAATAAAAATAATAAAAATAAACGAATTTGGTGTCAAGAATGGTACAAGTTAAGGTACCGCTTTACCCATGAGCATTTGCAAAGTGTATTACAGGCTACAGCTATTTTTTGTATGAATATCTTGTGCGGTATTCATACAAAAAATATGTTTTCTCCATTGAAAATTCAGAATAAAAACACATAAATTTGTTTTTGACCACTATAGTTTTATTTTCACTCTACCGGTTTCGGAAGATCCCTTCCTTCGTCAGGAGAATATTTAAAACATATGTTTAAAATATTTAAAACATATGTTTTAAATATTTTTGTCAGGAGAATTGAAAACCGCTGTCATAATTATTAAAAAATACTAAAATACTTCCAGAATTTTTAAATTAGATGGATTTCTACAAATTGAACACAAAAACAATAACTAAGTACCTATTTTATAATAATTTTATTCAATTTATATCATTGTTTATGATACGTGATATTTATTTGTCTATTTTCGTTTGTCTATTCCCACAAAAATACAAATTCGCATCAAGCCCCGCCGCCAGCACGTAGTATTGCGCAATGCTTGCAAGCCAGCTTTGGTACACGGTCAAAATGCACAAAGTGCCATAGACAAAAAACTACGTACTTGCGATCAAGCCGCTTGACCGTGTCCCAGTCCCTTTATACCCGTGTAACAGTAAGAGATTTTTTGGGCTCATATTCCTGGAAACTCTATCGACAACTACATTGTTTATATTGATCGTAGTCACAACATTGTCGTGAACGTAAATAATTTGAACCATCCACTTTTTTGAAAATGCCTCCCGATAAAGAGTTGCTTAAAAGACTGTACTGACAAAAATTCTACTCGACATATAATCCGACCTACGTGAGCTTTAGGAAAGTTGGTTCCGGGATAATAATATGCGTAGTTAAAATCTTTCTTAGTATCGGCAGATGTATGGTTAAATAGTCGACAACACTTTTTCCATACAAAAACTCGGAGCTTTCAATCTAGTGAGTAGTTTATTTTGGTTCTATGATAACTCCTCAAAATGACAATTCAACAAATCGTTGAAATGACATATAAAGTCATTAAAAGTTAAACAAAAACCAGGTTAAATTGTTACATATGTAACATAAAGAAAGTAAACAACGAGTTAAGTGATATAGAAAAAAATAATTTTGGAATCCCACAAGGAACTGTGCTGGGCCCAATACTATTCATATTATATGTAAATGAACTTTTTGAACTCCCAATCATGGGAAAGATTATATTTTATGCGGATGACACAGAATTAACGATTGAAGAAAACTCTTGGCAAGAGGCTGAAATATCGGCAAATAATGCTATAAATATCATTAAATAATGGTTTGACAAAAACTTACTCTGTTTAAATATTGAAAAAAATCATTTTCTACCTCTGAGCCTAACAGAGAATATTTCAAATATAAATTAAAGTTTACGACAGAAATTGTCTACTTAAAATCACACCCTGTAACTCAAATTGTATACATATTAGTAGTCAAGAACAAATAAAATATCTCGGAATAATTATCGACAATAAAATCAAATAAACTCCACAATAAACAGAATGAGGAAACTAAAATATATTCTTCAGACTTAGAAATATTATCTCATTAAAAATATTAAAAGAAATTTACTTTGCACTTGCGCACTCTGTAATACAATATAAAATCATAGCTTGGGGTGTGCATATAAATCATCCCCCCACTCGAAACAATTCAAAAAATTCTTATAAAAATTATCCTAAAAAAACCGTATTACTACCCAACAATAAATGTATTCCAAGAATTCGCTGTTTTCCCACTAACAAAAATTTACGACAAAATTGCATTACTTCAGCTCCACAAAGATATTTTTAATGAAAATAATACCCCACTGCTAAATATTAGCATAAGAAATACTTCTGTTGGTAGACTAACTGTACCATCCGTACGAACCACAACAGCACAGAATCACTATGTATATAAAGGAATAAATTTATTTATTCAATTACCCGCTGATATGCGAACAGAAAAAAATACGACAAATAAAAAATAAAAAATAAATATATTTTTGTAGTACCAACATTTAATTTTAACTTCCTCAAATATTATATTCTGGACTGTTTTGTTATTCCTAATGTTTTATGTACATCTCATATACATTTCTTATTTTAATTACGAGTACCTTTATAATCTTAAAAAATATTATGTCAAAATCTCTAATTATGTTAAATTCTTAAGTTATTAATACGTTGTCCTCTCCTAACCACAAGCTTCAGCTTTTGTAGGAGAGTGTATAAAAATATAACATATTACTCATAATAATAACTCATTTGAACTAAAAAAATTGTTTCATCACTTTTCATAACTTTATAACACTTTTTATGAATCATTGATGAGTTATTTAGTCACCGTTTTTTATGCCTGTAGGAAGGTGGTCACTGTAATCAATAATGATGATTTGAATTTTTATTAAATATGTTATTTGTGTTTCTGATCATGCAGCTCCAATTAGGCTCGTTATAAATACTTATACATTGTAATTGTACTGGACGGGAGTCCGCACAAGACTGTAGATTAAGCGCCGGGTCCAAACCGTGTCTTCAACCGATGAGAATGCTCCTTTACGGCCGATGATGATGATAGTAGAAATATTTGATGAAATCTGCCTCCCGCACCCAGGCTTGGTGAATGTTGGGCACTGGGTGTGCTGTCGTCTCTGCTCGCTTCTGGCGTTGGCGGTTTTCCAGAGGAGGGCCGGCTTGTCTTGAGGAGGTAACACCAGAAGATCTTGGAGCAGAAGACTTGGCGAGGTGAGGCAGATGTTGGGCAGGAGTCACTTGTAGATAAATAAAACGCTTGGTTTCGGTGGTAAATATGAACTAATTTATTTTCAATTATGTGGCTGCTTATATTCAATTAGCATGACTCGCGCCCGACATTGGGCTGGGAGCCCAAAAGTGGTGGGGGATTGTACCCGCGCCAACAATGAGTTTATAGGCCCCGGCAAAATGTCGCATATTCATTTTGCCGGCAGCACCGGCGAAAGTAGTCGCTTACATTTGCGAGTTAGAAAAGATTTTGAACGCTTACATGAATAACAATTACATAGTTTAAATGCATAGTAGTTATAAGAATGTGTATCTTGACAACTTGATTTTTTGTTTGTCAAGATACGATAAAAAATAAGAAATGTTTGTAAATAAATGTGTAAAAATGATCTTAAAGCGATCAAATTTGTAAAACATTGTTAAGTTGATATTTTTCCCAGGTCCCCCGTAACATAGCGCTCAGAAAGAGATAAGATTCACTATGCTACGAGGTTCCTGGATTTTTGTACACGCAAAAAAGGTAAAAAATATTGTTCAAAAAATGGTTATACATATGTGTGAAAAACAGCTTTTTTAATATCTCCTCAGCGGTAGTATATTGAAAATAGTGTTTATTTGACTACCGCCGAGGGGATGAACAAGTAAAATATAAACATTTGCAATATTTAAAAATTGATTTTTCCTAGTAAATTTTACATAGAAAAAATGCTGGACATCGATCCACGCGGCAGGTAAGCCGGCAATGCGGTATCGATGCCGTTCGTAGACAAAGTTTTTCAAGCGGCCGGGAACAAAATGGCCAGTGGCGGGGAGTGATGATTTCGCCAGTGGCGTGGGGTAGGCACATTTTATAAATGTAAAACAGATTTTATGAAATTAAATAATGTGGTTAACTACGTCCGTTACAGAAATGAATGCAGAGATTACAGAGTCTTGACTAGTTGACCCACTAACTTTAGGTGAGAGAGGCTGAACTACCCATGCTACTAAATTATATACTGTTTTATCAGTATTGCAAGAGTTACCATTATTATTGCCTTACATCCTCCTCTGCTTAAATTAGAAGTATTCTTCTTCTTTCGTATGGTGGGGGGTCAGAGGGGGACATCTAGGTCGGCGAGCCAGTCTATGGCCTCAGGCGTCGCCATATGGACCTCCTCAATCCCGCCGGGGAACAAATGGAGCGGGCATTCGTTGACCACGTTAGCCGACTCTTTAAGGCCCCATCTGTGCATCATGCGGGCACAGCGGCTATGGGAGCACCTTACCTATTGATGGCGGACCAGGTTTTGCGAGGCAATGAGATCCCAGGCTATCTCTCGGTGGGGTCCTGCACGTTATTGTTACCGCGCGTGTAGGTAGTGCAGTGAGTGAAGCGGATACCAAATTAAGTTGGCCTCCAACTACAAAACTATGCCGCTTTTTAAGGGGTCGAAGACCGATAGGTCTCCCGGCCAAGGGGAATCGATAAATATCTGGGAACAATTAAAAATATTTTCCCTGAATATTGAGGGAACCTCTTCATCAAAGGTGGATTTCCTATTAGAAGTATATAAACCTATCGATATGAACAATATTTATCATTGTACATTAAATATACTACATACTATAATTCAATTCACAATATTATCCTCATGGATTATCTTTATCCGTTCGCGTTCCCTGGATGCGTTCCATCTTCTGTTTCTCCTCTCTCCTCACCCCCTTCGGATCTGTGGAGAGTCCCTCATCTTGGCCGTTACCTCCTATTCCATGGCTTTGATCTGAAACACAGAGAAATTGGATTTGAATTACATCGGTTACGCAGCATCCCCGCGAGAATCAAATCGTCCGAATCCAGTTATATTGACTCTGTTGCTCTATGACACCCGGGCTGTTTCTCTCACGCCAAGAAACATGTAGTTCTTTCACTTGATCCAAGTGTCTTTTCCAAACCATATTTTAAATATTAATTTTAATTGATTAAATTTCATTACCATTTTTGTTAACGAAATTACCCCTGGAACCCATAATCTATTTCCTTGAGATCTAAAATCCCAAGTCATTTCTTTCTGACCAATATTTAAAACTGCTTTATTTCAACCCTTTTAATGTTTCTTTTGATTAATTTGACTTTGCTTACGTTCTTTAAAACTGTATTTGGTTGTGTAGAAACTAAATCATTCTTTTCTTCCACGACATTTCTAGAAATAGACGAGTCAAAAACTATCCGATTAGTAATAAAGCTATTTGATAACCCGTTGTTGAATGAATGGTGTTCATGTAATCAGTTAAAAAATTACAAAATGATAAACTGGTGTAGTTATGTGCTCCAATCCATTTTACTTACAGAATTCTTCAAACTCATTTGCACTAAAACAATCTCCTTTATCACCCACTGAAGAAGCTGGAAAACCGAATTGAGAAAATAATTTTAATATTTTCTTTTGATGTTTATGTACACTGTTCGCGAGCTTGACCCTGTGTCAGCAGTACGATTTCAATGCACTCTGCGGTCTGCACACATTTCTCGAAAGTTTCTGCTTCAAGAAACAATTTCTCTCGAATCTTCCCCGGCTTATAACACGGTACAAATATATGATGAATGTAAAAACATTTAGATTTGCCAATTATGAAATTAACTTTACCAATTCCACATCGGTAAACTTCTTAGCTATAAGCTGACTAAAAGAAATCGAACGTGCGACGTGCAGTGGGCTGAAAATCGCCTTTCATAGACATAGAGACTTGAATTTTCAACGGTATTTTTTTTGGCTAGAAATGAATTCTGCTGATCATTACTATGCTATAAAATTTCGTATGAAGCAATTACGTGTACAAATGAAAGAGTTATCATTTTTTTAAGAAAAAATTGTATGGCGCTGACATTAAAAATGAGGTTATCTCTGGAATTCTAAGGTTGGCCATTACATTTTGTACGAAATTTAATAGCATAGTAATGATCAGCAGAATCCATTTCTAGCCAAAAAAATACCCTTGAAAATTCAAGTCTCTTTGTCTATGAAAGGCGATTTTCAGCCCACTGTGTGACGCCTGATTGGGACCCAAACACGATGCCGACCAAGCTACTGACCAGTCGTGGTTAAGAAAGTATAGAGAAAGAAACATTAAAAAAACAACAAGAAACAATTTAGACAAGGAACATCTAATTAAAATTTATTGCGCCTTAGGCCAATCTCATCTACAGTGTGGTCTAAACGGATGCGATTCCATTTATAAACCAATCCCCACAGCACGAATGGCAATTTAGTCAAATATACTTAGAGTCTCCATTGGAACCCCAACAGACTATCTATTTAATTCTCAGAATTTAATGTCTCTGAAACAATTGTATTAAAAAAAGATTTAAATTTATGTATTGGAAAACCAGGATAACTTTGCACACACAAACTCGATTCAATTCACCTACAACTAAAAATTTGCAATATTTCTTTTTAACTATTGAATATTCTTCTTAGTGGATTTGGATTACGGACACGGAAAAAAGAATATAGATTAAATTTTCAGACTTAACAAGGATTAAAGCTGCATAGAATTCACCCGTTAGATAGCATAAGCAATCAATTCGTAAATTATTTATATTACAAACTATGAAATATTTATTTAAAAACAAAAATAATTTCAAAATAAATGAAAACAGAATGAGCAAAAGAACAAATAATAATATATTTTACACCCCCCAAACCATAATAAATTAATGCAGACACATAGCAGTTTCATTGGTCCTCGCACATTTAAACTTCTACCACTACAAACAATGATAAAAGAGATACAATTATGGCCGAATGACGCAGTATTGAAACGCTTTTTCTATAAATTTATTGATCCTTTCTACAACTCACTTGCTGTAACTTTCTAAACTGTAGTACATTATGTTTTCTCTTTACTTTTTACAATAACTAAAAACAAAACTAACAAAAAAACTTTTTCTACTTGTTGTATGTATTTTATAATTTAGGTACTTGGAATTATAGTAATCGTTTTTATATTAACCACACTCAGGCAGTGCCTTAGTGGGTTTTTATTTCTTGTTTTATTATTATATATTCTATTTGTTATTATATATTATGTTATTATATACTGTTCGAGGAACGAACAAGGGTTGGGATAGCCGTATTTTGAAGGGCTATTCCACACAGATAAATCATGGATAAAGCCTATGGCTTATGACAGGCGAATGGGATAACACAATTTGTAAGGTTAATTCACAGTCAGCTTACCGGTGGCGAACGTAATCTGCATATCAAGAATCATCTGTCAGCACTGGAACGGTTATCGGTGTGTGAATTCAAACTGTACAGTTCAAATTCTGACCATACTATTGGTTAGCACACGGCCTGTCGGCGTGACCGAATATATACTATTTGTTATTTTTATATGTGAAAAGAAATGAGAATAAATAAAGTAAAAACAAAAAATAATAAAGGGCCTAACAGCCACCCCAATGCTAAGAATCACCACGACTCAGCACCAGTATTTGTTTTTAGGTGTGAAATGGTACAATATGTTACTGTCCAAAAACAAAATTAAGATAACAGAAACATTGAAAAATGAACAATTGTAAAAGAAAATTATTACCCTAAATTGGGTAATGATATATTGTACCCTTAATATACGCATACGATCTATACTATCTAGCTTTTTTTATTAAACTTTGGCTATTGTTATAATACTAATTTTATAAAATTGTGTACATTGAATTATGTTTGTAGTTAATTTGAAGATTGAATTATGTTTGTAGCTAATTTAAATATTGAATTGTGTTAATTTGTTTTTTGAATTACGTTTTTAGTTTTTTAATAAGGAGTTGAATACTGTTCACATATCACCTTTTAAACATTTTTTTATATAAAAACTCCCCCCATAAACACACGCTCTGGAGCTCACCCTTTGGAGTAGTAGAATTAATAGGAAAAAATATATTATTTTGCAAACTGTTATAATTTTGAAATCTTGTACTATTATGTAATAAAAAAATAAATGTTATGTTTTTATTCTGAAAGCTTTGCTTAGTGTAATAATGTTTTGTTTCTCTTTTATTATTATCCTCTTTTGACTATTTTTCCCTTTAAAACCTTATTTAAAAAAAGAATATACTTACATTTTTTTTAACCTATTTTGTTACAAAAACCAAATGCAATGTGACCTTAAAACAGTGGGGTAAAAAATAATAAATAATAAACCCCGTAAGGTTACATTCTTTTCAACAGTTGTAATAAATAATAATAATAAAAATAATAAGTACAAATGGAAAAGAGAACGATTCTGTAGCCAGTACCGGCTATATAGAGAAAAATGTGTTATAATGTTGATCATTGCAACAACACTACACAGCAATTATGCACTAACATATTAGAAGCAAAAAATAAAACATTACTAACAAACTAACTATTAACATTAACATTAATAACTATTTTGTACTAAGTAATAGTCTATTAAAAACTGAACTTAACTAACTAAGTTCTAACTGAGGAAAATGTCAATTAAATAAATGTAGATAATATACAACAATCGGATAACTTTACATGTACTACCGCGAAAACACACCGAATAAACCAAAACCAGACAAACCAAAAAACCAAGACAAATCTCATAAGCAAATAAAAATGACACTTACACACTATCTGTCTATCAGCAGCTGTAGGCAGACTGATGGAACCTAAGCCCAAGCCAAATACTAAGTTTGGTGATCGCGCTTTCGGAGCATCTGGGCCGAAGGCTTGGAATAAACTCGCCCCAGAACTAAGATCCATAACTAAAAACTTACCTTTTTAAGCTATCATACCCTTAAATTAAACATATCATTCCTTAGAAACAGACCAGTTATATCCAATAATGTCCTAAATCCTGTATCTAAATTTCTAGTAAACAATTAAAAAATCCCAAATGACCTACCAGGTAAGTATTGTAGTGTTTATTATCTCCATATATAGTTAGTAATAACAAAGATCATTGCAGAAATGTATTACTTACCTTAAGGTGATTTTGCACAAAAACGGCGTTATACAAACCATCCGAATATTATTATTATTAAATAAAAATAAATAATCAAGTCTATCAGATTATTGCTGTATACCGAACACACGTCTCGAAAACTCAACAATTTATTGAGAACCTCAAAGATGTAATAAATAACAACAAATGGCAACATACTTTAGTGACGGGTGACTTCAATTAAAACAAAGCTCAAAACTTAAACAGCGTCAAAAATTATCTACTTTATATGATGTCTGAAATGCACATCATATAAACGATTACACCAGAGTTATGCCCTGACAAATTACATCGTGTATAGATCATTTTTGGACACAGGCTGACAAAATTACAAAAATAACACTTTTAAATAACAAATAAAAAATTTAAAAATAACAATTTTTTTTTTTTTTTTGAAATTATTTTTTATTTTTAATAATATGTATACATGGTACATAATTAATTTTACATCTTGGGTATTTTTACTACTCTTCCATTGAAAGCATTTGCTTGTGTATGGAAGGGGAGTGTACATAAATGTTGTTGTTAGTTAGTACTTAAATAATTCATTGTACATAAATGTATGTTTGCTGTAGTATTTTTTTGATAGTAGTGAAGGATAATATATTAATTTATTAAATTTTAAAAAAATAAAGGAAGTTATGGAAATCTAAGGATATTTGTGAGATTAATTAAGTGACAGTAGTTTTTTTTTTCAGAATATTTTTAAAGTGTCTCTTGACAGAAAGCAGTATTTGGGTTTTATCATTAATGCTTCTGATTTCTTCTGGTAGACGATTGAAAAAAGTTCTTCCCTGGTAAGTATAATGATGTTGTGCAAAAGACGTATTTAGTTTTGGGCATAGAAAAACGTGTCTAAGTGGCGTTCTGTTTTCATTTAAAAATTGATATTTATCTTTTTCTTTTATAATTTGGATTAATGAGTTTTTAATATATAGGTCTTTAAATGTAGCTACTTGAAATTCTTCAAATAGGCGTTCTGTTGGGTAGTCAAAGGATTTTTTTAATATAATTTTAATAATTGTTCATTGTATAATTTCAATTGGAAGAAGGTTACATTTATACGCGTATCACCAACTAATATTAGCGTATTGTAAAGTGGATTGAACTAAGGCATCGTAAATTAAATATAGATTTTTTATCGACAGAAAGTTTCTAATTCTTAAAAATATATATTACTTTTCTGATTTTGTTTACTACTTGACATATTTTCCCTTCCATTTCCGATTTTTATCAATAATTATTACTCCTAGGTATTTAATTTTATTTGTTGTTTTTAGTACTGTACAGTTTGATTTGCAATAGTTTTGGCTGTGAATTTTAGTGTTATTATGTATCACAATGTTAAAATTTTTAGGAGTATCATTTGTATGGATTTCAAATGGAATTACAAATGTCTTTTCTTTATTAAGTGACAGTAAATTAGTGTCGAAAAAATTCTTGAGCGTGTTGATGTCTTCTGTGGCCTTTAATTCTACATTTTCCCAAGTCTTATCACTTATTATTAATACTGTATCATCGGCGTATGACGTAATTTGACCATGTAAAGGTTGAAAAAAAAAATCGTTTACATATATAGTAAATAGAATTGGTCCAAGCACTGTACCTTGGGGGATTCCAAAGCTTGTAATCTCTTGATCACTATTAACACGATTGATTTTTACTACTTGAGGACGGTTTCTTAAGTAGTCAGTGATCCATTTAAACACAAAAAGTTGGATTGGTTGAACAATAGCGCCTCCAGCGACTAAAATCTTGCGAAAACGGCCCATTGCACTGTGGCTAGAGTCACATTCCATTTGGGTATGACCCTTTTCGAGGAATTTTTGCGTTATTACGACGTTATATTCCATGGCTAAATCTAAAAGAGCATTAGCTAAAACAACGTCCATCAGAAAATAGGATAATTGGCATAGGTTTTTCAGAAAGTGATTTTCTCAGGCAATCTATGACACATGATATGATGTAAAAACAGATGCCACTAATCCTGCATTGTGCTCGTCAAACCAGTAACAATAGACATCTTTTGTAGCTAGATTAAACATTGTGAAATTGTGAACACAGAGTTTTGTTTTGTAATACAAAGCACTAGCCTGCAACATCAGACATAATTTTACTGATTGGAGATCGTGCGTAAATATGTGTGCTTCTCCTGCTAATGCTCGCTCCTTGTCTTTATTTTTCTCCTCTCTAGCTGCTTCTTTTCGAATGACGTGATTGCGATAGATATCTTCACTTATATTACCTGCTTTGAACGCACAGCATGTGTCACATTATTCAAAAGTATGCTTGCAGACTTTGTGATGAAAGGCTTTAAATCACAGTGAAAGAAAAACAGATAAACCATAGCTGCAAGAAAATATGCAAATTATTTATGAAAACGGACATGCTAACGACATCTGGCGGAGAAAGAATTGATCCAGCTTGCTTGCAGTAGACTCCTGTAATAGTTGAAATTAAATCAAGGTTCCGGGACGAGAGCAGAGATGTCGTAAAATCGTCTAGGACGACTGGTACTTCCCCTTTTCCTAGGCCTATAAATAAATATTGAATTTTGTCAACCAATAGATCTGAACAAAGAGCTATAAAATTTTGAGTAACCAATCAGTGAGCGGAGGGAGGTGTGTCTACGACGGACAAAGGAATAAACTTTGGATCGGGCAATAAAAAAAGATAATTAATTGCATTTCCGTTCCCACAAAAATTAGAGGTGAACGCACTATGGTATAAACACTGACGTTCAAGGCGACAAACTCTAGGAAATGTTTACAATAACCGAGACATTTAGGTGATGGCGAACCATAGAAAATCGAGTGCTTTGAAGATTTTACAAGTTGAAAAACACACACACGAAAATGCAATGGAAAAACTATAAACGTGATAGTATAAAAAAGGACGGGAAAAGCGAAGGAAAATCACTGGCAGAATTTTCAACTGTAGTACAATTATTTATGATAGAAGGAGGGTGTCATGTTCGATAAAAATCGTACTAAAGAGAGGAGTGAGTGTTGAAAACAATGGAAATTAATCGTTATCAATTTAAGATGAAACGGACATATTGGTAAATCAATTTTGAATGAAAAATCTCGCAAAAAAATACACATTTTAGAAAAGTGCGGCGATCGAATGGAAGGATAATACAGAGATTTTGGACTGCTACGAAGCTCCTAGGGACATGAAAATTGAGTATCAGAAGAAAACAGTAAAACTAAACAAATAGCGATAGATTAAATTCAGAAAACGTAGGCATTTTACATGATTATCAGGGTAGATATATATTAGAGTTACCCAATATTACGGAGGGATCGAAACAAGATAAAAGGTTGGCGGTCTCATGTATATTTTGAAGGGTAAACAATCGAAATCCGAACATGATTTTTATTTACGTTAAGGTAATAAACGATTAGAAAAGCGATTAACTTTAACGTGGACCTTATGGAAGTATTTAGATTAAGCAAAAGAGATTAAAATTAATAGGTTTGAAATTAAATTAAATTTACGAGTCTGGTACCAAAATTTTAAACGTAAACAGGTGTCCAGACATATAATTTATGTGAAATCTTGTAAGTGAGGGATGGAGGATGGGGCGGAGATTGGATCAGGCAATAAAAGTGACAGATATCCCAGAGTCAAATTAGGTATATCTCCCATAGAAGTGTGGAAAACTATATATTAATTAATAATAAATGAAGTATGAAATTTTCCTGGAGACCACACACATCGGGAAAAGTGGAGAAAAGATAAAAGGAAGGGTAAAGAACGGAGATAAAGAATAATCCAAGTGGAGAAAAGCGATACAATTCGAATTTATCCGTGAAATAAATAAATACGACTTGGAAAATAATTAGTTATAGAGTTATGAGAAATAACAAAAAAATAAAGAAGAAAATTGTGCAAGAAAACGTCGCGGATAAAAGAAAATCCAAGAAGATAAGGAAAAATTCAAATCTGCGGCATTAAGAGAGAAAGTACTGGTGAAAATGGAAAAGCCCATATAAGGGACAATAAAATTGAGTAGAATTCAGACGAATCGAAATTCAAAAATGCGTAGTAAAGATTTCAGCATGGATTTAAACAATTTCGCACGAGATGCATAAAATTGAGATCTATATATATGTTATTGAGGACGGACCTATCGCGAATTGAGAAAAAAAAGGAACGCAAAATCATGAGATTTTAACTACATTTTTGTATGAACAGAGGACAAAGGGAGCTTGGGCGATTAACGCAGACTTACCCGATTCGGACCCTATCGACTTAGATTTGTGAGATAAAAACTAACTACCGCCCAGAGCCGGAAAGCAGAACATCTTATGGAAGCACAATCGATATTGATGGGAGGGATGTTCGGATTTACGAGTTGATAGGAGATAGAATTAAGCATCAAGAGAAATTCAGATACGTCTTTTGGAATCTGAGAAGGGTATAAAGTGACGGTACACACCAGTTTTGGGACAGTCGCGCCGAGGGTTTGAAAAGTTGTTACATGGCAGTACTACGTCTATTGGTAAAATTCTAGTGAAATAATCTAAGTGTTAAATTCTGAACAAGTCCCTGGACTTAGAAAGTTTTGTAAAAAGTCTTAAATTCAGTTTCTAAATTCTGAAAACCCCACCAGTGAAGTTTTGTTAAATCAGTTTAATTTGGTTAAACAGTGAAAATAAATATAATTTAAACTCAGTGCTTAAAAGTGTTAAGTGAAGTGCAAAAAGTGAATTGTGAATTAATTAAAAATTTAAAAATAATTATTTCATTCAAAGTGAAAACATTCAAATTAAATTTAAGAGTTTGTTATCGTTAATCTAAAGTGAACGTGATCGCGTATTGATATTTAAAAATAGATTATAATTTAACGTCAATTTGGTTAAAAAATAATAATAATAGTAATAAATACTTCATCTTAGGTTAAAAGAAACACAAAAACAAAAAAAAAAAGGATTCGATAATAATAAACGTTTAAATCTTTGTTCTAAAATTAACAGTTAGAAAAAAATTTAATTTATTAATAGTCGAGTAAATTAAAAGTTTGCACAATTTGGAATAAATTTTCTTATCAATTTATATAAAAAGAAATTTAGAATTAATAAATTGTTCAATTAAAATCCATCGTGCGTATAGCGACAGTGTTAAAAGTGTTTGTCGTTTTAACCGGAATTTTAATCATCAGTCTATCATTTCGAAAAAGAATTTGAAACAGCTATCATTCAAAAGCCTAAACTAGAAAGGTGTTATTAAATCAACGGGTTTTCTGGATTAGGATTTCGTTCGGAAGAAAAATTAAATATTAGCTAATTTATACGATTCAAGCGAGAATAAAATATTAAATAGGAATAAATAGTCGAAAGGATTTATTTTGAAATTAGTTGAAAAATACAATTAATTAGGTAGGATTTCTTCATCAAGGTTGTTGTGTACTACCCGACCGGAAATACCTTGACGTGGGTGAGTTTTCCTTTTATAAATAATTTTCAGGTCCCAGGAGACACAGAAGGGCTGTGAAGTGGAAGTATATCAATTGAATATTAAATTAAAACGTCAAAACCAAACAAACAAAAGCTTGGAGTTCGATAGCTCTCCAAAACAAACTATCAAATATGACCTTATTCTACTAGTATTTATTAGTATCACCTTATTAGTACGTATATATTCGGTTACCAGACCTAGAGCTTCGCAGAGTTCTTGGCGCGAGATCCGAGCTCGGGATGCGAGGTAGATAGCCTCGTATTGCGAGTTATAAACCTTTCCCAAACTGTATGTATACATATATTTATTCGTATGTACTGTTTACTGGAGAATGCGGACCTGCATACAGCTTGCATTTTAGGTCTTATAGACCACCCTCGCATTTTCTCTTAAACGTGGAATGAGGATTCACGACCCGTAAGTCCACACCAACCGTGAGTATATGATTGTATATAGGACGAAACCGGTTCGCCCTAAGTAAATTGTAGTCCAAGGAGGGGTCGGAATTTGGGGGTATCGGGACCCGGGGGGAAACTTGAATGCAGTACATGATGACGTGGAAGGCTTTTTGGGACACGATAACTTAGGTATCAATCAAGGAGCCGTGTCAAAGGATTGTGCAAATTTCTAGTCCACTCCCGATCATCTCGTTTACTTGATGGAGGATTGGAGCCAAATTATGCCAGCAAATGGGCTATTCCGAGTTCGTCAAATATGCAATTAACTAATTACATTAACCTACTAAATCAATCTTTACATGTACCTTATAGCAGCAGAATCATAAAGGAGTGGTGCCACACGGACACAAAAGTTCACCAAAATCAAATTTACTAACAATTAACCATTTGAGTTATATTAAATTACCTGTCCAAATAAACAAGTATAATATCCTTTATCAGCGTTTAACTACGACTTTGTTAGGGTGTAGGGAATCAGAATAATTACATTAGGAAAGCTAGCTCATTCAGGGAATTCATTTAAGTCTAGGTTTGCAATGGAAAGACCAATTAAATTGTGAAACTCAACACCTCGATCAGAACCAAGAGGGTTACCACAAAAATGAAAGTAATTAAAATCCTATATCATAAATCAAAAAAATTACACAACGTTTGATGGAATTTAATTACAATATAAATACGGGTATATTTGCGTTCAAGATCGTAAATAACGTATTAATTAGTTAAGTACATATGTCTATAAAGATATATAGTACAAGAGAGCTTTAAGTAGCTTTCTGTAGATATCAAAGAAGAGGGTCCAATTTTCATGGAGGCTTATGTGTTGTAGGGGAGGAATTTTCCATCCCTGCGAACACATATGCAAAGCCTTAGAAAAAAAAAATTAAACATCGGTCATAGCCCAGAGAGAAGAAAATTCTATATTGTTTGAAACAAAATAAAAGAATGGCGAAAAGGCGAAAACATTACAACTTGAACACGTCCATTTGCAGTTTCTAAAAAATACTCTTTGGTTTCACTACGCCTAGATGATGATGTTTTAGATTTGACCTGCTTTTTTAGGCATACCAGGGGCCCTAGCATGAACGATAGATAAAGCCCGATATTGACAAAATTCGATAAAATTTGTCATATAAGATCAGTTACCGATAGTTGCGAGCATGGTCAATGGTAGATTGGGTATATTCCGACCGACAATTGACAAAATTCATTGTCTATGGTCAGTTGGCGTTATTTGCGAGCACGGTTGTCAAATATTCCAACCGACGATTGACAAAAACCCGCCAAATCTATCGCGGACTCTTGGCTGTCAGTTAAACTTTCGATATAAAAACAACTTTTTAATAATGCCGTTTTTTTTTACAAAATTACTGGTATATCAATGAACGGAGGCAGGCTAACGATTCCAAAGAAGCTCGTAAGATTGAAAGACGCCGTTTACGCGATCAATTGAATCCGTTTGAACTTGGAGAGACTGAATTCAGACACTTGTTCCGGATATCTCGTATAATGGCTAAAGATCTTATAGATCAACTAACTCCCTTTTTAGTGTCAAAAAGTACAAGCGGACTTTTGATTTTGTATTTTTACAATCTTTTGTATTTTCTCTTTTATTTTTTCAGTGTCTTCTTCTTTTAAGCTTTTAATTATTATAGGAAATCGTTTTTCTTGCGTTTGTGATATTAAGTTTTTTACTGCAGAAGAGTATGAAAATGGGTATTTTTGTGCTTGGTTTTTTTCTTGAATATCACACTTTTCTTGTAATTTAACTAATTCTATTGCCATGTGCGATATCATTTCCATGATGTTATTTATTTCTTTCATCATTTTTGATTTGGTTTCTTTGGTAAGTTTATTTTCTTCTATGATTGTATGTAAGTCACTTATGTTTTGTTTCGCCTTTGTTATGAAGGCATGCGGATCAACCGCTTCCTCCATTTTTCCAGGTTAAAAAAATATATTTTCCGTAAATTTATGTATTTATATAATTTGTCTTGGATCGAAGGTGTTATTTTATTTATTCACCGCTTACGGCGCTCACTCGCGTCCAACACCGTTGGAGGTTTAGGCGACACTGAATCACATCGACATCGACATCATTTGTAAAACTAGCTTTACAGATCACTATACTTGTACATTATATTTTAATTTTCAATATAAAAAAAAAACATTTTCCACAACTGCAACACAGCAACACAACATAAACACACTAAAAATTGAACTTCTGGAACAAAATTTGAAATAAGATGACAAGGAGGAAACTTTAAGCACCGAAGATGCCGAAAAATCACTTTCGAAAACACACTTCACGAACACATATACGAAACTCTGGAGTTCCACAGGGGTCGAATCTTGGACCCTTACTTTTCTCGCTATTTATCAACGACCATTGCATAATATTATCTAAGTTTCTCTTATTCGCGGATGACATGAAACTATTCCTTTTAATAAAATCTTTGGAAAATGGCTTGCAGCTACAAAGTGATTTTTTTTTTTTAAATAGTGAATGCCTCACAAGAGTCCCAACTGCTCCCGTCTGGAGCCAGTGAGACTATGGCATCCCCAATTGGGGGATGTTGTGAGGTTGAAGGTAAGTGGGGAAGGGAAAGAGGAAGGTGGGGAAGTATCTGGCTATTCAGATCTAGTCACTAAACACGGCTAAAGCCATTTGGAGCAACGTTTCAATTCTGAATGGTGGTCTTACACCAGGGCAATACTGGTAGTATCTTCCACTCTGGAACGTGCCGCAAATATACTATATATTATTTTAATTAATTAATTGTGAAATAACACAAATTAATCAAATAAAATTTATTTGCGCACGCCGGGTTCGAACCCGCGACCTTCGGAATGGCAGTCCAATGCGTTACCACTGGACTATGCCGGCCGTCAAATGTAAAGTCAATATAAATTCTATCGTCGAATGGAGTCATACCAATAAATTAGGATTTCATATTAAGAAATGCTCCATTATGTTCTACACCAAGGCAAACAAAACGATTTACAATAACTACAAAATGTTTAATTCATCTTTTCAGTACATTGTTATTTCGAGAGATTTGGGAATTGGATTTGATACGTACCTAACATTTCACGTCCACATAGAAACGATCTGCAACAAAGCTTTAAGAATGCTAGGATTTGTGCTAAGCAACTCCAGACATTTTTGCAGCTCAGCCGCGATTCGTGTGCTATACTATAGTTTAGTACGTAGCATTTTGGAATGTGGTTCTGTAATATAGGGACCAATGAATTTAACTTACTCTCAAATGATAGAGAAAGTACAAAAAAAGTTTCTGAGATATTTATATCTTAGAGACTTCGGATAATATCCCTGGTTATATCCATCAGCCTTTTTGTCCGGCATGCTGGGTATTAATAGCCTAACCGATAGAAGGAAAACTGCTTTGCTGACAACACCATATAAACTTCTAAACGGTAACATCTGTATTCCCGATATAATAGAGAACTCTGAGTTTTATGTCCCCGACAATTACAAAAGAGCGCGCAGACACATAACCTTGTCGTTCCAAAATGCAGAACTAACTTACCATTAGTAATGCCGCTCGGAAAAATGATTCTCTAACTAAATTACCTGTCCCCTGATATAGATATTTTCCAATTAAATTTTCAACAGTTAAAAAACGGGATTATTACCTAATAAAATGTATATTTATTATTGGTTATGTGTAACTGTATGTGTGCATTTAAAATAAAATATTATTGTAGAAAGCAATCACTTTGAGGTTTGACATATTTAATAAAATAAAATAAAATACTTTTTGTTTTAAAACCACGAGTTCTTAATAATTTTTATAACCGACTGGTTTCGCTTTACTCAAGCATCTTCAGGGTACAAATTATTATTAGACAAGAAGTACAAAGTGTGAGCTTATGTATAAAAAATTTTTTTTTGAGGGAGAAAACATGATATAAATATAACAAACACAGAGAAATCATACAATACATTTACACAAGTACAAAAGACATGGGAAAAACCGAAAGATAATTATGTAGACTAATGGATTATAACAATATTTATGCTCGGTCCAACCATCGACTCCATCGGGATATCATCATAGCGCCTTGGCCCCGGCCACCGTCCCTGGCCAGCGCTACATCCACGCACCTAGACCACGCAGCATCTTCCCTGGTCTGTGCACCTCCCGTACAACCGCCTACAAGGTCCACCGCACCTTCGGCCTTCCCGTCAGCACTGGAGTACCTGAAGATCCACGTTCTTCGCCAGTGCCTGACCGTCAACGAGTCCGGTCACCAGCAGCGGCGTCGACTCACTGACCCGCGCTTGACCAGCACATCACCGCCTGCATCCGGAGAATTCAACATCAGTCCTACGTCAATTCTTATCACGGCTACCTGACTCAATAAAACACTGTCACCTTCACCGCCGTCTTTCATTTTGTGCCTCTCGCCAGATCCCCAAAATTATATCTATGAAAATGATTCGTATCCATTATTTACAGCTATTTTTTTAAAATTATTTTTAGTTCATTAGCAAAATTATTATCTGATATTGGAATTGTGACCAAACGATGGACCATTGAATGGAATGCGAATATTTTGGAAAAGATATTATGTTGGTGATGTTTTTTGTATATGGGCAGGGACAGAGCGTCAACTGAATTCCTTCCTCAATCTTATTAACTCTTATCATAATCAGATTAAATTCACATTAGAGATAGGCAATAATTCAACCTAAAATTTTTTAGACCTTACCTTATCGATCGTTAATAACAAAATTGATTTTAACATATTTCGTAAACACTCCTGTACAGATATTGTGATCCACAGTACATTGAATCATCCATTTGCACATAAGCACTCCGCATTCCATTCAATGGTCCATCGTTTGGTCACAATTCCAATGTCAGATAATAATTTTGCAAATGAACTAAAAATAATTAAAAACTCATGGTTTTTAAACAAAAAGCATTTTATTTTATTAAAATTATTTAAAGAAAATCTACGTAATAATGCTTTTACATATATCTATATGAACTATCCATCAAACCACCAAACCGCACGGTCTTACTTATTAACACCTCTAACTCATTCACGTTCATGATTGTCACATATTATACCTACACCCTCCTGTTATGTCTCTTTCCATGGCTCCTTGTCAAAACAAGTAGCCACCTCTAGGCGGGGGGTATAGCTATGATCCAAATTTACCGCAGAAAATATACGGAAGTTTCTTTGGATATTTTGTGACGTCTTCACAGCAATTGGCTATATACCATTGAAAACAGAAATCGTCCCTCATCTTGGCCGAAACTTTCTATTCCACGGCTTTGACCTGAAACACAGAGAAATCAGTTCCTGCGAGATTCAACTCGTCCGAATCCAGTCCAAAATAAACAAATAAATAGGTTAGGTACACTGTCATACACCAAAACGAAGTAGGAAAAACAGATGCCGGTAGCTCGTTCCACAAATAAGCCTTCTTACACAAAAAAAAAACTAGTGGAAGAATCGGTCTGTTCTCATAAAACCAACATCAACTGTGAAAGGGTGTTCCGATCTTGTACGTCAGGTTTCACGCTCGTGCAACGGTGCACCAGGATCAATGCTGCTAACTCCTTAGAACAGGCTCCATTAAAATACCCTTTGAACAGACTCAGCATGCTTAATTTGGGACTGTAGATCTGTGGACCGCCCTTCGTTGCACAGAGTCACGTAGGATCATAGAGTCATTTAGGCCTTCAGTCCATAGTTAAATCCCAAATTCAATTGTTGATCTGACTTGAGATCAGCAGTTGGTCACTATTGTAGAATCTGTTAGCAATATACAATTACAATGCAACATTCCTTCTTCACATCCGGGAGGTAGATATCTATATCCGTATACGGCATCTCACCTCCACCCTCTTCCTGGGACCCTGGTTCTTCCTTGATGGTAACAAGGTCTTTGTTGGGAAGATCCATGGCCTTCTGGTAATTGGTCCCAGCTCAAAATAAATTACATCTGAAACGGAAAATTAATTAATTAATCCTATTTACGAGTGGTCATATTTAGTTAGTAATCACATTCAGTTGGAACGAAATATTCAAAACGTAAGAGATGAACTGGACCACTTACAATCAATATCACGAAAGATTATTTGACCTCGTGAATCAAATATCAAGACGCAGAGCAGTTAAACAAAAGTTCTAACAGTTATCATTTGTGTTATGCATAAAACCTTGTCTTGTAAACTAGTTTATCATTAAATAAAATAATAATATATAATATATTTTACACATATTATACGAGTGGAATTTACATGGAATGCAACAAATTTGCACAAAATAACATGGCTTTAGGTATTTAACTTGTCTATGATATACAGAGTGTATCGGCACGTACCCTACAAACTTTAACCAGCGATTCCTGAGCATATTTTTTTATTATTTGCATCTATATAAAAAGGTTTACATATATTTTTTTTGGCTATGCCTTTCTCACTAGGAAATCCTGTGTCGAGACAGATTAGTTTACTATCTAAATTTAAAACCAGAAAGTCTGTAACAGCAATAATAGCATCGACAGTGCTTTTATTAGACCAAAAACCAAATTGATTTTTGGAAAGTAGCTGCTTGCTTTCCAAAAATGATTATTATTATTATTTTTTTTTCATAGTGAATACCTCACAAGAGTCCCAACTGCTCCCGTCTGGAGCCAGTGAGACTATGGCATCCCCAATTGGGGGATGTTGTGAGGCTGAAGGTAAGTGGGGAAGGGAAAGAGGAAGGTGGGGAAGTACCTGGCTATTCAGATCTAGTCACTAAACACGGCTAAAGCCATTTGGAGCAACGTTTCAATTCTGAATGGTGGTCTTACACCAGGGCGATACTGGTAGTATCTTCCACTCTGGAACGTGCCGCAAATATACTATATATTATTTTAATTAATTAATTGTGAAATAACACAAATCAATCAAATAAAATTTATTTGCGCACGCCGGGTTCGAACCCACGACCTTCGGAATGACAGTCCAATGCGTTATCACTGGACTATGCCGTCCGTCAATATTATAGCGATAGACAAGGTTTTTTGTGTATAGCACAAAGGATAACACATTATTATCAGCAATAATTTGCTTTCCTCTATTATATTCATAAAATACCTTGTCTTATAAAAACAAGTTTATCATTAAAAAAAAATAATAATTCTTACACATATATTATAACACACCATAGAAACATTGCTCACCTAAATTATCTCTAATATTGTAAACATGAAAGTAATTTCCATAATGTTGTGTAAAAAGTAATTTCTCTAATGATTGAATTTATTGTTTTGTATTTGTGTTACATTACCTACTTCATATGAACTAAACATATCAATTTGATTGTCCTGAAATGGGAAACCTTCCCAATTGGACAGTCAAAAATTATGAAGACTATTCTGTAATTGTATTTTTTAGTATCTAATAAATAAAATAAAATAAATAACAAGCCTAATTGGAGCTACATAATCCACATAAGAAGTGGATAAAAACCAACGATCTCACAAAACGGATCAGAATTACAGTGGCAGAAGAAAAATATTGTTACAATGTTTCGTGGCCTAGAGGTCAGCAAAATTTATAACAAAGGAATCCGAAAGGCTGCAAGAATGATATTATCTGCATGGAAAGGCGAATGGATGCCAATATTCACCATGAAAAGGAGTGGACAACAGCGGTTATTACGAAAGGGTGAATCCCTTATCACAAAGTGAGGCTGCACGTGCCAACTAACAACGTGGAGTCACAAAGAGTCAAAGGAGAGGAGAGTCATCGGAGTCTAGACCAGATTGGAGATTGGAGCAGTGCAAGGGAAGTACTTTTTTATGTTTCTTTCTCTATACTTTATTAACCATGACCGGTCAGTAGCTGAGTTGGTATCGCGTTTGGGTCCCACCCAGGCGTCGCACGTTCAATTCCTCGGCTGGCTAAGTCATCCATCACAAAATAAGCAATATTTTCCGCTTACTGTATAGTGGTAGTAGGAGATTTTTAAATATTGTCATGTTAATCGTAACCCAGGAATGTTTGTCTTTCTTTTAAATAA
The DNA here is from genome assembly GCF_061612785.1 of Hesperophylax consimilis. Classification (NCBI taxonomy): domain Eukaryota; kingdom Metazoa; phylum Arthropoda; class Insecta; order Trichoptera; family Limnephilidae; genus Hesperophylax; species Hesperophylax consimilis. The sequence continues at coordinate 117,221 of NW_028301262.1, read as the reverse complement.
ATAAAATTAACCAGATCTGTGGAAGCATGGAGTCTACGATTTTAGATTCCTTTAGTTTTTGCATAGTGGTAAGTGGTAAGTCCGTCTCCAGCAATACATATTGATAAATGATGAGAAATACGCATAACAGAAGTGAAAAATATATGTGGATGTTTTTTCGCTTTAGTCAACAAGTTTTAAAAATAATTCACTAAAGTTTGGTAATTAAATATAACTTGATTGACTGCCGTAATATAGTACCATATTATGAATATGAACCAAATTCATTTTTAGAAAATGAATTTTATAAAATATATTTTGATAAAACTATACTTACAGACCGAACGATTTGTCATAATAGACCCGATATAGTTTTACATAAAAAAAATAACTTTGCTTGATGTCGCTTTTCCAAATTGCTGTAGGACAAAAATTTGTTTCTGAAAAAATTAGGAAACGAGATTAAAAGAATTTGGCATTCTCAGACTATAAAAATATTACTATTTGTTATTTCGGCTACTGGCATTATACCTAGCTCTCTCATTCAAAATTTAGGCGTATTAGATCTGTCAAAGAATTTATATATACAAATGCATATATCAGTCATTTTAAATAAATGTAGGATTACGAAAGATTTTAAAATTATTTAAATTGAGGGATCAATAGGATTTATAGGTCCAGTTAGGAGTTCTACCGAGCCGAACCCATTGATATGAAAATATCTGGAGTTGGTGAATTATTGTCCCATTTGATCTCTGGTGAGTTGACGTGTTGTTCTTGTATTGTGTTGTATTTATTATGCTTATATAATGCTCTTGCATATGTGGATTGACTAGATGATCATTTGGGGAAAAGTGTGTGGAAGGGTTTAGTTTTTCCCGTGGGGAATATTTAATCCGTACATAAAGTCGGAAAAAAGTAAAATTAAACATTTGCCAATACATAAATTTTACATATTTTTTAACATAAATTCTATTGACAAAAAGGCATTAGGCTCAGCTATGCATTCCGGATCTCTCTGGAAATGCAGCTGGTTTTCAGCAGTGCTTCCAATATAATAATATATACATATTTAGGTATAGTAATGAACAATGAAATAATATTAACCATAAAAACTCAAATCAACACAAACAAATAAAAATAAAAGTGTAAATAGAAGTATACAAATCCATGCAAATTAATAATATAGTCAACAAAAATTCTAAATAAACAATAAACAAAATCGCAACCACATGTACCTAAATATCCCCTTCATTGTAACGAGGCAACCATTCGCAGCAGAGCTTTTTGAAGCAATGCAACGATGTCGATATTCGAATTGACAGTGGTACTTCGTTCCAAAGCTTTGATGAAGAATAGCTATAACTACCCTCAAACACAGTAGTTTTATGTTTGGGGAGAACGAGTAAGTGGTTTCTTTGACGCGTACTATGTGTATGAGAGTCACGGGACCACTGCAATCTGTCAAACAGATGGGCAAGAACCTTTTGGTGTAATTTTCTTCTGTTCGACATATTTAGAATCTGATGCCGATAGAGGTAAGGCGAGATATGATCCCGTCTCGGGACATTATAACAATATCGGACACATGCATTTTGGACTCGTTGTACTTGTTTTTGGGTTTTTTCAGTAAAGAGGGACCATATACTGTGTCTCCATAGTCCAATATTGAGAGAACAAGAGTGTCAGTAATAATATTTCGTAATTTCATTGAATTATGAAATAATATATAAATAGTTTGGAGCCTTATTATAAATATAGATGTATTAATCAATAACGTCAAGCTGAAATTCGTGGTAGATTCGGGAACATTGTGCAGCGTGTTAGAGGAAACGAATTATGTATGTGAAACATTTCACTGACGTCAAATTGGTACAAGAATCATTTTGTTGACGTGGTTTTGACAACAAAGTTATTAAGGTTGTAGGTACCTTCATACGCGAAGAACACACAGTATGCTAATCTGACAATTTGAGATTTTTTTCAACAAGAGATTTTATAGAATTGTTTAATGTAAGAATTTCAGGAATATTTAATTGTGTTTATAGTAATACATTAAAAGAACAATTAATTGGGAAATTTCCAGTAGTTTTTTTTCAGAAGAGTCAATTTATCAAATATATGGATGAATTGCAGTTAATGCAACAAGAGGTTCCGATTTAAAAAAAAGTTGAATTATTCCTTTTGAGCTGAAAGATAAAGTGGAAAGTTTAATTATTAGGTTAGTTTTGGAATAATTGAATCGGTATCATATAGTGAATTTGCGAGTGCAATTGTTCCGGTTGTAAAAAAAGACGGAAATATTAGAATCTGTGACGATTATAAATTGACGATTAATCCTCAATTACTGATGTATTAATCAATAACGTCAAGCTGAAATTCGTGGTAGATTCAGGAACATTGTGCAGCGTGTAAACGGAAACAAATTATGTATGTAAAACATTTCACAAAAGTCAAATTGGCACAAGAATCATTTTGTTGACGTGGTTGACAACGTGGTGACAACAAAGTTATTAAGGTTGTATGTACCTTCATACGCGAAGAACACACAGTACATGTTACATTTTAAAGTTTGTAATGGTAGTCGATGCTAATTTGACAATTTGAGAAATTTTTCAACAAGAGATTTAATAGAATTATTTAATGTAAGAATTTCAGGATTATTTAATTGTGTTTATACGCACACATGAGACTCCTCAGGCTGAGATGGGCTGGGCATGTACAGAGAATGCCGGATACACGCGTCCCAAAAAGAATTCTGACTGGTCACCCAGGTGGAAAGAGAAAAGTGGGAAGACCCAGACTGAGGTGGGAAGATGAGGTAAGAGGGGATGCAGCACAGCTTCTCCAGGTGACAAACTGGAAGTCAGCCGCTGAGGACAGGAGGAGTTGGAGGCGACTGTTGCAGGAGGCCAAAGCTCGATATGGGCTGTAGCGCCATCGAAGAAGAAAAAAGATAGTAATACGTTAAAAGAACGAATATTTGGGAAATTTCCAGAGGTTTTTTTTTCATATTTGTGAAGACATTATAAAATATTGTAATCTTTTTATCCTACTATCAATCAACAAATAATAAATTGTCGAAGATCTAACATACCTACATTATTTACAATGATGCACTCCCGAATCAAAACATATTTACACTGATGATAAAAATAAGACCGATAAGTAGATACTATATTCTGAGATTATTTCAAAACATAATATGTTATTCATTCAATGTTATTTCCTTTGGCAATTGTGACATCTAATATCTTAAACTTCTTGGAAAACGTGTGATTATGTAATTACTTACAGCTGATTAAATTAAGCAAATTGCGAAATGCAATTACAAATATAAAACCACACTTATTATCATTAATGTAATGCTTAATCTTAAATCTTTATCTTAATTTGATGTATTATATCAATTTTCTTATTTGATATCTTAATAATTCAACATCGAAGAAATAGTTGATATACTTGCTTTATCTTTGACAAGCGAGAAAGATTTATTTTAAAGTTTAAAGTTGGTGAAAAAAAAGCTTATCGCGTCGTACTTAAAATAAAAAAATAATAAAATATTTTATTCGAAAAGTCTTCCCTAGTAAAATGCATTGTATTATATGCTCAGATTCCGTAAAGAAACATTTATTTAAGTCTAAGCTATAGAATTATAGATGGTCAAAATGGATTGAATACAATGTAACAGTCGAAATTCAGTATATATGTTATGGTTAAGGTTTTCACGGGGGTATGATGTAGAATGATTTTCTCGATTTACCCGCGTAACGTAGTCCTTAAAGGACTTTTTAATCCCTGAAGTTTAATTCCTGAAACGTCAGGAATTAAAAAGCCCTTTTTAAGGACTATGTTACGCAGGTAAACCGAGAAAATAATTATGAATATATATATCGTACGTAAATCTGAAGTTCGGGTCAGGGTTCATATCAATCATCGTAGTTTATATAACTAAATGAAGTAGTTTAATAAGGTAGTTTTTAATAAATTCGTATTTTAATAAAAAAATTATAAGAAACATACTTTCATTCGTTACGAATAATTTTAAGAGATTCTTAATAAATTAGCAATACTCATTTTTCTCATTGTATGGCATTTCCAATCGGGGTATGTTGTTCGGCTGAAGGTTTACCACGGCGATAATGAGAGCATTAGCTACTCTACCATATAATATCTAACCAACGGATCATGGCGCATCTCCCTACTTTCTATTATCAATGGTTGGCTTACATCGAAGGGAGTTTGTAAGATTTGCAAATTATAATTTTTAGTTTCCATTCGTATCTATCTGAGATCGCGTCGTTTATTATGAAAGTCTTTAACAGGGCGATACTGAAAGAATCTACCAATCTAGAAAGTGTTATATTAATTAACTGGGTGGAAAGGAGACGAAGATGATTGTTGGGATGTACCTGGCTATTCAGATGAGGTCATTGCCCAACATTTGTACAAGGTTGAAATTTATCACTCCTATCATATGGGCCATTTCAAGCCCTATGTTCACTCCTCGCTCTCCTCAAAAAGACCCTCCACACAGCATTCCTAAAGGTGACACAGGCACTCAGAGAAATTATTTTCCTCGGGACTTTCGTGTGCTTTTCAGTAAATGTAAAAAAAGTTGACTAACTAACTAACTCACCAATCATCACACCGTTTCAGGCAGGGGCAGGCAGAGAGGATGGACACTCCTTGCCTTATTCTCATTCATACATCGTCTCATATAATATACTCTTCTGTTATTCCGACTTTTGATATGGTCCGACTCATGTATCTGGTTAACTTGATCGTGCCATGTCTTCCTTGGGCGACTCCGACTAATTCTACCATTCACATTCGAGTCACATATTCTCCTTTCTTTATTCATTCGTTCTACATGCTCAAACCATCTAAGCGCCTCTTTCTTAATCTTACTCATTACTCCGACATCAGCCTTGCATTATTTGCGAATCTCCAGACTTCTAACACGATCATAGATGGTTTTACACATACGCCTCAGGGATCTCATTTCTCCAGCACTCAGTTTGCTTTCGAGCCAGTTTCATTCCTCACTGCCATCCATCCGGGTAAACAGGTAAATAACAATGGCACTCCATTGTCAACCGCGTTCAGTTTAATTCAGTCAGTTAAAAAAATTGACATCATAATGTATCCGAAATATGAAAATTGAATAAAATCCACTCCAATCCAATTTCTTTTTTTTATCTCTCTGATAACAATTCTTACAAGATAACAAAATTTCCAGATAAAACGTACAAACCCGCCACAAAATTAATTTACATCATTGTGAATCCGACTTTTGTGGTTTCAAAGTAAAATATAAATTAAAATCACTTTTTGTAAACGTCTAAATCTGCGTCTTTTGGTTTTCGGACCATATTTTTTCAAAACGGTCCACAGTGAAGCAGAAAAAATGTGGACGAAGAATTGTGTAATTTTTTTGGCTTTTTTGGTGGCGTGTGATGCATACGCGATTCCTGAGATTGTCAAGCACCGCGGCTTGGAGAATCTGGACTTCCAGCAACTGCCGACTCCAGCGGACTTGACTTTCGAACTGTCTGAAGACGAATTTGAAGACTATTTGGACTTTTGGCACCAAAAGCAGATGGAATCGTCTCCAATCCACTTGAACACTATTAAGGAAGAATTTGATTCGAGAGGTAAGTTATATTTATTTCTGTATATTAAAATATTTTGTAACTTACTAGATAAAGTCCTCGGCGTAGCCCGGTAAACCATTCTGTTGATACACTCATATCTGATTTCACAATTAATTTAACACTAATTGAGTTGTTATAATTTAAAATAAGTTAATCCTTTCTTTTTTTTGTATTTCATTGGCATTCACTATGTAACAATTTCTGGACATTTTTGTTTTTAATTAGTCTTATTATTTCAATGTACATTTGTTACGTATAAATTTTATTAATTAGCGACCGGTTTCGACACGTCCATGTCATTAACTAGTTATTTTAAAACTAAATTTTTAAGTGTACAAATATGGGGTTTTATTTAGTTTGGTTCTTTGGTGGGAGGGGGTTTGAGGGAGGGGGAGGGGGTTGAGAGGGAAACGGGGGGAGGAGTCAACATAACGGGGAACATTATCAATAGAAGTGGTTTGCAAGGTGATATTATTTTATTAACTATATTAATGCTTGAATTCATTTTTTTGTTAATTTCTAATGTTTCTAATGCGCACAAATTGAAATATTTATTGATGTTAGAATGTTTAAACTTAGTTTTATCCCGGTTGAAGCTATGGCCTGTCTCTATCAAATGATTAGCGAACTCGGAGAAATTATTATTTTTTAAACATCCAACCGATATTTAAATTTCCACAATATATCATGTAGAAATTTGTTTCATGCATCCACTACTCTATTTGCATGGAAGATTAACTTTGGAGATACCCGACATTTTAAATTTGGGGATAAGTTCAATTATTGCTGGTTTGCAATGAAATGATTTGTATTATTTATTTACGTGGTCTCGGCTTTGCTCGGGGTTTTGACTGGTTTGTAGTAAAGTTTGGATGTTGTGATTTCTAGTCTATCTGACAACTGGGTCAATTTTTAACTCCTCAGTCTAACTTGGGAACAAACACCTAGAGCAGGGGTGTCCAAACTAGATGGGACCCAGGGCCAATAAAAAAGACTAAATACATTGGTGGGCCGCAAAATATTTATAAAAATAAAATACTGGTAATAATACGTAATATCGTTATTTTATTATCTACTTTTTCATTAATTTGTCTTTTACAATTCTGTCAACATCAACCTCAATACTAGTGGTAGCTAGGCGCAGTGCATGTTTAAGTGAAGTATCTGTCAATGAAGACCTGTATTTCGATTTAATAAACTTCATTGTTGAATATGCACTTTCACAAAGGTCCCATCATCGAGCCCATTTTTTGCCCGAAATTCGTCAGTTTCGGGAAACGTTCAGCGAGGAGCTTAAAAAAATCAATTCCTGTTTCTGTTCTGCCCTTGTAAAAGGGGTCTGATTGCAGATCACACAGTTCCAATTGATAATCAATCTTCACACTCGCAACTGCGATCGTTAATGGATGAGTAAAGAGAGCTATATCACTCTCAATTTTTTTTAAATCTGCAAAACGCCGCTCAAATTCGACGATTATTTCGTCCATGTATTTGAGGTGGTCCAAAAAATTACATTCTTCAAAATTTTTCATCTCTAAATAATGTTCTTTACAACTTGAAAAAAAAGAAAAATCATTTTGTTGTAGAGACGTTTTAAACAATTTCAGTTTACTTCTGAATCCATTCACATTTCCGTACATGTTGGCTATATTGAGGTTTTTACCTTGCAATTTTAAATTTAATTCATTCAAGTGTTGCGTCATATCAGTTAAAAACGCAAGATCAGCCAGAAACTGAGGATCTCGCATTTTATCTTGTAGTTCAGAAGTGTCAGATGATATCTCATTTTTTAGAAATAAAGGTATTTCTTTTCTTAAGGCGAAAAAGCGTTGCAAGCACTGGCCAGCACTTAGCCATCTGATTTCCGAATGCAATAGTAAATCTCCATAGTTTGCATCGATTTCACTTAAAAAGTCTCTAAATTTTCTATGTGTCAATGCCCTATTTCCACCTCTAATCAAATTGGTTATCCTTATAACAACTTTCATAGCATTCATTTGACGCAAAGATTTTCCACACAAAGCTTCCTGATGTATAATACAATGCAACAACGGGCAATCAATGCCATTTTGTGTTAGAAGTCCCGCGAATCCTGTCACTGTCCCGGTCATAGCTTTTGCCCCATCGGTCACAATACAAGAACACTTACGAAATCCTCCATATTCTACTATAGTTTTGTTAACCGCTTCAAATATATCACTGCCTTTAGTTGTTCCATGAAATGGTATTAAATCCAGCATTTCTTCCGTGATTGTAAAATCTTTGGAAATGCAACGTATAAAGATTATTAATTGACTGACATCGGTCTGGTCGGTACTTTCATCCAAACATATTGAATAGTATTCGCAATCTACAAAGTAATCACATATTTTTTTTGTTATATAATTACCCATGTCCTCTATTCGTCGCGCCACCGTTTGATGAGATAATGCAACAGATTCAAACTTTTCCGCTAATTTCGGCTGCATAAAGCGTTTAGCCATTTCAACTGCGCATTTTTTTATTAAAACTCCATCACTAAATGGTTTTTTTGCTCTGGCTAATTGTAATGAAACTTCATATGAGGCAGCCAAGCTTTGTTCATTCTCAGTACTTAGTTTTGAAAACATACTTGTTTGCTGTATTAGTTTTTTTTTGTACTCAGCCACCATAACTTTTCTTGCTTCACCGACATGTTTTTTATACTTTTCTTCATGTAAAGAAGTATAGTGTCGCTTAACATTATATTCTTTACTTACAGATAAAACTTGCATACAAATCAAACACTGAATTTTATTGTTATTGTTGGAGATAAAGTAGTCTAACTCCCATTTCGCATTGAATGTACGATTTTCTTCACTTAACTTCCTCTTCTTTGTAGACATGATGAAAAGTTCAATATACTCAAACACAAAGCGAACAACGTAATACCAAACTTTAAAATAATGTAAAAGTCTTTAATAACCTGAGAGTAACCTTGCGCAATCAAAACTTTCATTGCGTTGAATTGCGCTTTGTGCCATATTTTTCGTATATCGTGCGCCCGACGCTTTTTCACAATAATACTATCATTTTTCATTCATTATTGCTTTAAGCTTATTTTGAAGTTTTTAGTTCGATATTATTTAAAAGCGTGTTTTTTAGTTTTTTTAAACTATATTTATTTTTCACTTTTTAGTTTCGTATGCTACAAAAGCGTGTTTTTTCAGTTTCTTTAAACTATATTTATTTAATGGTAGTTTCTTTATTACCGACTATGGTTCTAACAGGTAACTTTTATTCCGGAGAGGGAGCCTGAGAAACGGCTACCACTAGGGCCGAGGAAGGCAGCAGGAGAGTTACATACAAGCAAGCAAACAAGCAAGCAAGCAAGCAAACAAACATACAAGTGAAGTTAATATAAAAGCGTGTTAATAAAGTATTATTATATGCAGTGGGTACACCTCTTTGTAGTCGGTGTAACCGAACCGGACTTTTTTTTGAAGTCGGTTAAAAAAAGGTTCAATGGGCCGCAATAATCTAAACCGCGGGCCGCATGCGGCCCGCGGGCCGTGGTTTGGACAGCCCTGACCTAGAGTCCCGTAGAGTCAATTTGTTCGCTCTTTTAAACAACACATATTATGGTCTCATAGAAATTGTTGTCTCCCTTACCGTCACACCAAGATTTATATTCAAGTACAGAAATTAACCACATAGTAATAAAAATGAACACTTCTATCAAACCAAAGGTTCCGACCGCAATTTGAGAAAAACTTATGAAGTTATGTGATTTTTTAAATTTTTTTATACCACTACAAAAGTGAGGTGGCCATAATGTTTAAAATACAATTTTTATATTAAAATGTATTTTTTATTGTCAGTTATATTAGTACAGACGAAAAACGTAAGGTGAGCAATTTTTATCGTGTTTTCATTCAGAATTTAATATTTCCTGACCTGAATTCTGTTGGACTTGTTATGGATCTTAGTTCTGGAGGGAGTTTATTCCAAGCCTTCGGCCCAGATACTACGAAAGCGCGATCACCAAACTTAGTATTTGGCTTGCGCTTAGGTTCCAGTCTGCATACAGCTAATGACGTTGCTGATCTAAGAGTTGACTGCCTCAGTCAGACCAGTGTTTTCCGGGACGCATAGTTCAGAGATGTAGGGTGGGGCCATTTCATTGATGGACTTAAACACCATCCAGCACAATTTGTACTGGATTCTTTCAGGGCACTTGAGCCACTGAAGGTTACGAAGGTGTTCTGAAATGTGAGAATATTTTGAAACCCCGGTTATGTGCAGTGCTGCTGCATTAAACACTGATTGAAGTTCGTCAGTTTGATATTTTGGAAGGCTGGCATAAATTTCGTTGCAGTAATGGAAACGTGAGACTACGTAAGAGTTGATAAGTGGTTTTTTTTAAGGTTTCTTCGGACAGACTAGAGTTGTCTTATTACTATATATTTGACTTTTAAGCGAAAAGTCCGAATCTAAATTGACACCGAGAAGTTTGACTCTTGTTTTTAGGATGATATTGCTGCTGGAAATATAAATATTTGAATGGTTTATGAAATGTTGACGTATGTTTTCAACATCCAGCACAATTTGTACTGGATTTTTTCAGGGCACTTGAGTCAGTAAAGGTTTCAAAGGATGCCATAGAAATAATGTTCGTTTTATGTCATTCTCTTATTGAATATGAAATTATAGTATGTTGATCTGCTGTATCTAAGTATATACACAATTAAAAAATAAATCATAGAGACTACCCTGAAAGTAATCATAAGAACGCCTTCGATTGAACATTTCATTAGTTACAACAAATATTTGCTTAAAATACATTATTGAAACTATTCAAAAATACTGAATCCTCAACAATACCGCGCATTCATCACACTAGGTCAAATCGCAGTGACTTGAAAAACGTTCCAGGTCATAAAAAAAAATTTGGACAAAGAAATTACATTTATTTTGCGACCAAACTACACAACATTCTTCCTCCAGATATATTTTTAGAAAATTTGAATTATTACAAATCAAGAATAAAAATTTGGCTTAAAGAGATTGGATGCAAACACTCTGAAAAAAACTTTAAAATTTACATAGAAAACAAATATAGCAGAAAAAATTTACTATTCAAACTATCATATTCTGTATGTATAATTTTTGAAAATTCGATCAATCACATTTCAGGGCATCAAACCGTTTTCTTTGGTTATTAGTATCCGTATTTCCTCTACATAAGCTAGGAATATTATTAATAATAATAATAATAATAATAAATTTATTTCACATAAAAATCATATATTAAAACATGCGGAAACTTTGACTAGCCAACTAGGAATGGATCCTGTTTTAGGCCAGTCAAATTGACAAGTTTAGTTCATATTATAATTTAGTACTTAATATAAAACAAACCGGTAAAGTAAATAACAGCCAGATAGTAGTAATAAAAAGACAGATCACCACAGGAGTAGTAAGGTAGAAAAAATGGGAAGGGTAGTTTTTAAGTTTATAATATAGTTGGATGATTAGAAAATAATCGATAGCATTGATAAATAAAGTACAGATTAATACAGAATTGACAATTGTGTTCAGAGGTGATAAATATGTGTTTTTGTATTGTATGTACTTTAAAAAATTATGTATATTTAATGTATATTTTAATGTAATCAGACGATTAAGTGTTGAATTTATTATTTATTGAATATCAACGGTATAAATATACCATATATCATAATTCATGTCACAGAATAACACTTGGATCATAAAATAACGACAGAAAGTATACAATTAATACTAGAAGGAGATACAAGTACAAACATTATATTATCAACAAGTATGAGTAGACATACATAGTATTCGTAATGATTTAGAAGATATGATAGTAAAGCCTTTTTGTAGCTAGCTTATGTGCAGTTAAACAGATCTGCTACATCTGCGTACCTATTACTAACATCATGGAATATAGGTACAAGCGAGTGTTTGAAATGCTCACTCTTGGAATTGTTACAATCAAACAGGATTTTATAACGAGTAGCTCTTAAGGGCACATGAAATTCAATGAGGTTAATTAAATCAAGGCTGTCTACACTACATCATGAACATTGGTATTAAGTCGGATATAATTCTTCGATCTGAGAGTTGTTAAAAAATTGTTTTTTAATTACGTAATTATAGTGTATACTTTCAATGAGAATACAGAGTTTAAAATTAATGTGTTTTATAAATTTGTGTTGATTTTTTTCTATTGAATCTGAATGAATTTTATGATGGGGGGACCAGATCGAGGAGTTATATTCGACCTGACTTCAAAATAAAGATGTATACTGTTGGGAAGTAAGAGCTTCATAGATGCACGCACAGATGGCAGTGCATAAAGCTTTCGTGGAAGTCCGCAAGATGGAGCCAGTGGCCAGTAGTCGCCAGGGCCAGTGGGAAGGCTCCCAGAGAGACTTACTGTTTCAGATTCCAATTAGCCAGCTTCTAGTTAGGTCGACTATCGAGTCACCTTTATAATACGTGGAGTATTAATAAATCCCTGATTAATCAAAAAGAACCATTTAATTATAAACTCCTTCCAAGACGAGTTGGAGACCTATCTGTACGAACGCATTAATGACATACAACATAAATTACATAAAACATACATTTTCTAGGTTGAAATATTTCTGAAGCCTCTGGAGTTTCGAAGAATGAACCCAAGCATTTTCATTCCCTTATTGTTAATTGGGTTTATGTGGAATATAAAGTTTAATTTAGGGTCGAAAATGATGCCCAGGTCATAAATTTCTTCGACAGAGGTAAGGGTTGAGTTGTTAAGTTCGTATGAATATATAATTGGTTGACTTATTTTGTAAAATCTTAATCTTAAGTTTATTAAGGGTGCACCAATTAATTTTCCAGTTTAAGTTATTTTGTAGACGGATACAATTTTCAACGGTTTTTACTTTTTAAAATATTTTTAAATCGTCTGCAAAAGGAAATACATTTATATCTTTATCAAATATGTTAACAATATCGTTTATAAACAGTAAAAACAATGTTGGGTCTGAATGAGACCCCTGTGGTCAATGGCGGACTAAAGGGGGGCGGGGGGGCCGCCCCGCCCCGGGCCCCCGGTCCAGGGGGGGGGCCTAAACGCCTCCATGTTCCCATGATCAAATCCTAAACAAGGCTTTAATGCACCAGTAAAAAAAAAATTAATATGCACTTTAAAGTTAAAAATGCTCTCACAAAATGTTTTAAAGATATAAGAATAATTGACGGAGATCATTTTAAGTGAAACCGTTTAAAACAGTTTGTATGTTGAATTATCCTTCAGCAAAACTTTAAATGCGTTTTTCTCGAAACTTTTTTAACACTTTTTTCAACCTGGTTGACAACATCGTAAACAAACTATACATCCGATTTACATGAACCATTTACCTTTAGCTACCATCGGCTAAGGGCCCCTAACTGATGCGTGGCATCAAGGCAGTAGCTTACACTGCCTAATGGACAATACGGCCCTGCCAGAGCCGGGTTAAACATGCCCGGGCCCCTAGGCAATGAACGTCTCGGGGTTCCTTGACCCTATGGGCCCCTACCCGATGGGGGTCCCTAGGCAGTTGCTTACTCTGCCTTACGCATAATACAGCCGACATGTAGGCATGTGCGCGCCACCGATACGAGTGTGAACATTACTGCCCAATGGACAGTACGGCCCTGCAACGTCCGGATTAAACATAAACATGTCGGGGCCCCTAGGCAATGCACGTCTCGGGGTTCCTTGACCCTATGGGCCCCTACCCGATGGGGGTCCCTAGGCAGTTGCTTACTCTGCCTTACGCATAATACAGCCGACATGTAGGCATGTGCGCGCCACCGATACGAGTGTGGACATTACTGCCCAACGGACAGTACGGCCCTGCAAGGTCCGGATTAAACATAAACATGTCGGGGCCCCTAGGCAATGCACGTCTCGGGGTTCCTTGACCCTATGGGCCCCTACCCGATGGGGGTCCCTAGGCAGTTGCTTACTCTGCCTTACGCATAATACAGCCGACATGTAGGCATGTGCGCGCCACCGATACGAGTGTGGACATTACTGCCCAATGGACAGTACGGCCCTGCAAGGTCCGGATTAAACATAAACATGTCGGGGCCCCTAGGCAATGCACGTTCCTTTACCCTATGGGAGCCCTACCCGATGGGGGTCCCTAGGCAGTTGCTTACTCTGCCTTATGCATAATACGGCCGACATGAAGGCATGTGCGCGCCACCGATACGAGTGTGGACGTTACTGCCCAATGGACAGTACGGCCCTGCAAGGTCCGGATTAAACATAAACATGTCGGGGCCCCTAGGCAATGCACGTCTCGGGGTTCCTTGACCCTATGGGCCCCTACCCGATGGGGGTCCCTAGGCAGTTGCTTACTCTGCCTTACGCATAATACAGCCGACATGTAGGCATGTGCGCGCCACCGATACGAGTGTGGACGTTACTGCCCAATGGACAGTACGGTCCTGCAAGGTCCGGATTAAACATAAACATGTCGGGGCCCCTAGGCAATGCACGTTCCTTTACCCTATGGGAGCCCTACCCGATGGGGGTCCCTAGGCAGTTGCTTACTCTGCCTTACGCATAATACGGCCGACATGTAGGCATGTGCGCGCCACCGATACGAGTGTGGAAGTTACTGCCCAATGGACAGTACGGTACTGCAAGGTCCGGATTAAACATAAACATGTCGGGGCCCCTAGGCAATGCACGTTCCTTTACCCTATGGGAGCCCTACCCGATGGGGGTCCCTAGGCAGTTGCTTACTCTGCCTTACGCATAATACGGCCGACATGTAGGCATGTGCGCGCCACCGATACGAGTGTGGACGTTACTGCCCAATGGACAGTACGGTCCTGCAAGGTCCGGATTAAACATAAACATGTCGGGGCCCCTAGGCAATGCACGTCTCGGGGTTCCTTGACCCTATGGGCCCCTACCCGATGGGGGTCCCTAGGCAGTTGCTTACTCTGCCTTACGCATAATACAGCCGACATGTAGGCATGTGCGCGCCACCGATACGAGTGTGGACATTACTGCCCAATGGACAGTACGGCCCTGCAAGGTCCGGATTAAACATAAACATGTCGGGGCCCCTAGGCAATGCAAGTCTCGGGGTTCCTTGACCCTATGGGCCCCTACCCGATGGGGGTCCCTAGGCAGTTGCTTACTCTGCCTTACGCATAATACAGCCGACATGTAGGCATGTGCGCGCCACCGATACGAGTGTGGACGTTACTGCCCAATGGACAGTACGGTCCTGCAAGGTCCGGATTAAACATAAACATGTCGGGGCCCCTAGGCAATGCACGTTCCTTTACCCTATGGGAGCCCTACCCGATGGGGGTCCCTAGGCAGTTGCTTACTCTGCCTTACGCATAATACGGCCGACATGTAGGCATGTGCGCGCCACCGATACGAGTGTGGACGTTACTGCCCAATGGACAGTACGGTCCTGCAAGGTCCGGATTAAACATAAACATGTCGGGGCCCCTAGGCAATGCACGTTCCTTTACCCTATGGGAGCCCTACCCGATGGGGGTCCCTAGGCAGTTGCTTACTCTGCCTTACGCATAATACGGCCGACATGTAGGCATGTGCGCGCCACCGATACGAGTGTGGACGTTACTGCCCAATGGACAGTACGGTCCTGCAAGGTCCGGATTAAACATAAACATGTCGGGGCCCCTAGGCAATGCACGTTCCTTTACCCTATGGGAGCCCTACCCGATGGGGGTCCCTAGGCAGTTGCTTACTCTGCCTTACGCATAATACGGCCGACATGTAGGCATGTGCGCGCCACCGATACGAGTGTGGACGTTACTGCCCAATGGACAGTACGGTCCTGCAAGGTCCGGATTAAACATAAACATGTCGGGGCCCCTAGGCAATGCACGTTCCTTTACCCTATGGGAGCCCTACCCGATGGGGGTCCCTAGGCAGTTGCTTACTCTGCCTTACGCATAATACGGCCGACATGTAGGCATGTGCGCGCCACCGATACGAGTGTGGACGTTACTGCCCAATGGACAGTACGGTCCTGCAAGGTCCGGATTAAACATAAACATGTCGGGGCCCCTAGGCAATGCACGTTCCTTTACCCTATGGGAGCCCTACCCGATGGGGGTCCCTAGGCAGTTGCTTACTCTGCCTTACGCATAATACGGCCGACATGTAGGCATGTGCGCGCCACCGATACGAGTGTGGACGTTACTGCCCAATGGACAGTACGGTCCTGCAAGGTCCGGATTAAACATAAACATGTCGGGGCCCCTAGGCAATGCACGTTCCTTTACCCTATGGGAGCCCTACCCGATGGGGGTCCCTAGGCAGTTGCTTACTCTGCCTTACGCATAATACGGCCGACATGTAGGCATGTGCGCGCCACCGATACGAGTGTGGACATTACTGCCCAATGGACAGTACGGTCCTGCAAGGTCCGGATTAAACATAAACATGTCGGGGCCCCTAGGCAATGCACGTTCCTTTACCCTATGGGAGCCCTACCCGATGGGGGTCCCTAGGCAGTTGCTTACTCTGCCTTACGCATAATACGGCCGACATGTAGGCATGTGCGCGCCACCGATACGAGTGTGGACGTTACTGCCCAATGGACAGTACGGTCCTGCAAGGTCCGGATTAAACATAAACATGTCGGGGCCCCTAGGCAATGCACGTCTCGGGGTTCCTTGACCCTATGGGCCCCTACCCGATGGGGGTCCCTAGGCAGTTGCTTACTCTGCCTTACGCATAATACAGCCGACATGTAGGCATGTGCGCGCCACCGATACGAGTGTGGACATTACTGCCCAATGGACAGTACGGCCCTGCAAGGTCCGGATTAAACATAAACATGTCGGGGCCCCTAGGCAATGCACGTTCCTTTACCCTATGGGAGCCCTACCCGATGGGGGTCCCTAGGCAGTTGCTTACTCTGCCTTACGCATAATACGGCCGACATGTAGGCATGTGCGCGCCACCGATACGAGTGTGGACGTTACTGCCCAATGGACAGTACGGTCCTGCAAGGTCCGGATTAAACATAAACATGTCGGGGCCCCTAGGCAATGCACGTTCCTTTACCCTATGGGAGCCCTACCCGATGGGGGTCCCTAGGCAGTTGCTTACTCTGCCTTACGCATAATACGGCCGACATGTAGGCATGTGCGCGCCACCGATACGAGTGTGGACGTTACTGCCCAATGGACAGTACGGTCCTGCAAGGTCCGGATTAAACATAAACATGTCGGGGCCCCTAGGCAATGCACGTTCCTTTACCCTATGGGAGCCCTACCCGATGGGGGTCCCTAGGCAGTTGCTTACTCTGCCTTACGCATAATACGGCCGACATGTAGGCATGTGCGCGCCACCGATACGAGTGTGGACGTTACTGCCCAATGGACAGTACGGTCCTGCAAGGTCCGGATTAAACATAAACATGTCGGGGCCCCTAGGCAATGCACGTTCCTTTACCCTATGGGAGCCCTACCCGATGGGGGTCCCTAGGCAGTTGCTTACTCTGCCTTACGCATAATACGGCCGACATGTAGGCATGTGCGCGCCACCGATACGAGTGTGGACGTTACTGCCCAATGGACAGTACGGTCCTGCAAGGTCCGGATTAAACATAAACATGTCGGGGCCCCTAGGCAATGCACGTTCCTTTACCCTATGGGAGCCCTACCCGATGGGGGTCCCTAGGCAGTTGCTTACTCTGCCTTACGCATAATACGGCCGACATGTAGGCATGTGCGCGCCACCGATACGAGTGTGGACGTTACTGCCCAATGGACAGTACGGTCCTGCAAGGTCCGGATTAAACATAAACATGTCGGGGCCCCTAGGCAATGCACGTTCCTTTACCCTATGGGAGCCCTACCCGATGGGGGTCCCTAGGCAGTTGCTTACTCTGCCTTACGCATAATACGGCCGACATGTAGGCATGTGCGCGCCACCGATACGAGTGTGGACGTTACTGCCCAATGGACAGTACGGTCCTGCAAGGTCCGGATTAAACATAAACATGTCGGGGCCCCTAGGCAATGCACGTTCCTTTACCCTATGGGAGCCCTTCCCGATGGGGGTCCCTAGGCAGTTGCTTAATCTGCCTTACGCATAATACGGCCGACATGTAGGCATGTGCGCGCCACCGATACGAGTGTGGACGTTACTGCCCAATGGACAGTACGGTCCTGCAAGGTCCGGATTAAACATAAACATGTCGGGGCCCCTAGGCAATGCACGTTCCTTTACCCTATGGGAGCCCTACCCGATGGAGGTCCCTAGGCAGTTGCTTACTCTGCCTTACGCATAATACGGCCGACATGTAGGCATGTGCGCGCCACCGATACGAGTGTGGACGTTACTGCCCAATGGACAGTACGGTCCTGCAAGGTCCGGATTAAACATAAACATGTCGGGGCCCCTAGGCAATGCACGTTCCTTTACCCTATGGGAGCCCTACCCGATGGAGGTCCCTAGGCAGTTGCTTACTCTGCCTTATGCATAATACAGCCGACATGTAGGCATGTGCGCGCCACCGATACGAGTGTGGACGTTACTGCCCAATGGACAGTACGGTCCTGCAAGGTCCGGATTAAACATAAACATGTCGGGGCCCCTAGGCAATGCACGTTCCTTTACCCTATGGGAGCCCTACCCGATGGAGGTCCCTAGGCAGTTGCTTACTCTGCCTTACGCATAATACGGCCGACATGTAGGCATGTGCGCGCCACCGATACGAGTGTGGACGTTACTGCCCAATGGACAGTACGGTCCTGCAAGGTCCGGATTAAACATAAACATGTCGGGGCCCCTAGGCAATGCACGTTCCTTTACCCTATGGGAGCCCTACCCGATGGAGGTCCCTAGGCAGTTGCTTACTCTGCCTTACGCATAATACGGCCGACATGTAGGCATGTGCGCGCCACCGATACGAGTGTGGACGTTACTGCCCAATGGACAGTACGGTCCTGCAAGGTCCGGATTAAACATAAACATGTCGGGGCCCCTAGGCAATGCACGTTCCTTTACCCTATGGGAGCCCTACCCGATGGAGGTCCCTAGGCAGTTGCTTACTCTGCCTTACGCATAATACGGCCGACATGTAGGCATGTGCGCGCCACCGATACGAGTGTGGACGTTACTGCCCAATGGACAGTACGGTCCTGCAAGGTCCGGATTAAACATAAACATGTCGGGGCCCCTAGGCAATGCACGTTCCTTTACCCTATGGGAGCCCTACCCGATGGAGGTCCCTAGGCAGTTGCTTACTCTGCCTTACGCATAATACGGCCGACATGTAGGCATGTGCGCGCCACCGATACGAGTGTGGACGTTACTGCCCAATGGACAGTACGGTCCTGCAAGGTCTGGATTAAACATAAACATGTCGGGGCCCCTAGGCAATGCACGTTCCTTTACCCTATGGGAGCCCTACCCGATGGGGGTCCCTAGGCAGTTGCTTACTCTGCCTTACGCATAATACGGCCGACATGTAGGCATGTGCGCGCCACCGATACGAGTGTGGACATTACTGCCCAATGGACAGTACGGTCCTGCAAGGTCCGGATTAAACATAAACATGTCGGGGCCCCTAGGCAATGCACGTTCCTTTACCCTATGGGAGCCCTACCCGATGGGGGTCCCTAGGCAGTTGCTTACTCTGCCTTACGCATAATACGGCCGACATGTAGGCATGTGCGCGCCACCGATACGAGTGTGGACGTTACTGCCCAATGGACAGTACGGTCCTGCAAGGTCCGGATTAAACATAAACATGTCGGGGCCCCTAGGCAATGCACGTTCCTTTACCCTATGGGAGCCCTACCCGATGGGGGTCCCTAGGCAGTTGCTTACTCTGCCTTACGCATAATACGGCCGACATGTAGGCATGTGCGCGCCACCGATACGAGTGTGGACGTTACTGCCCAATGGACAGTACGGTCCTGCAAGGTCCGGATTAAACATAAACATGTCGGGGCCCCTAGGCAATGCACGTTCCTTTACCCTATGGGAGCCCTACCCGATGGGGGTCCCTAGGCAGTTGCTTACTCTGCCTTACGCATAATACGGCCGACATGTAGGCATGTGCGCGCCACCGATACGAGTGTGGACGTTACTGCCCAATGGACAGTACGGTCCTGCAAGGTCCGGATTAAACATTAACATGTCGGGGCCCCTAGGCAATGCACGTCTCGGGGTTCCCTTACCCCATGGGCCCCTACCCGCTGGGGGTCCCTAGGCAGTTGCCTACACTGCTTTACGCATAATACGGCCCTGGCCATAGTGACTTAATTTTCAAACAGTTCTTTAACCATTCAAAAATCACTGTCTATGACATCATATAGGGGTTATTTTTATATCTAAAAAAAAAGAAAAAATGGCGGACCTTCGAATTTTTTTTCGTTTTTTATGGAAAAAAATGATCGTTCATAATAAATAAAACAAAAGGGTGCCCTTTATAAAAAAATCCCTACTTGGTGTCATAATCGGGGCCAATAGGCAATGCACATCTCGGGTCTCCTTTACTCTAGGGGCCCCTATGCGATGCGTGCCCCATAGGCAGTGGGGCATTGACATACGGCCCTGCCAGGACCGGATTAAACATGTCAGGGCCCCTAGGCAATGCTCGTCTCGGGGCCCCTTTACCCTAGGGGCCCCTACCCGACGCGGGCCCCATACCTTAAGCATAATACGGCCCTGGCTATAGTGACTAGATTTTCAAACAGTTTAAGAATCGGATTTTTTTCGCGGATCGATCCGTATTTCATTTTCCTCGTCCATATCCATATTTAAATTTCGCTTGCAAGATTTTAACTAAATAAACAAACACTTATACATACAAAATGTGAACTGAATAAAAATACTGTAAAATTATATCAACTTCTTGAACTAGGGGGGGGGCTCTCCGAGCTTTGCCGCGGGGCTTTGCCGCCCCGGGCCTCTGTCCGCCACTGCCTGTGGTACACCACTTGTAGCTATAAACTGGTTGGAAAGGAACGAAATGATTTATTATGTATGTATTTTCTGTTTTAGCCTCCTGTTCAGTACCTGTGTCGTCTCTGACAGAACCGCAGCCCGTGTTCGAGACTGGTGGAGCCCTGCTGGCCCCCTTGGGTACCACTGGCAATCTCGTCTTCTCCGACAGACAGGTGGTCACCATGGCTTGCCCCGGTAGCAAATTGGACCATCCCTTAGCGATTGGCAGCCCGGTGGAAGCCGTGAGTAGTTTATTTTATTTTATTTTTAATGTTACTTATTTAATTACAATTAATTCCCGTACCAGATAGCATTTTGTCAACGGTTCCTGATTATCTAACAGTCTAATTAATATTTTAGATTTAGGATCTGTACATATTTTATTATTTAGCATTATAATTTTGAATCATAGACAAAAGATATTTATTTTCTATACATATACAAATTAATGTTTCATTGTTTGTCCCGTATGCGTCCTATTGCATTCATACAACACAATTAGTTTGTTCTTATTAGTGCCAGGAGTATTTAGTGAACGATTCGAATGGTAGATCCGGGAGAAGTCGGGGACGTCCGAGAAGGACTTGACGCATTATTTCAATATTGGAATGAGATACGCAATCGAATCAAAATCAATATAATGTAGTTTGTTTAGCAGTAAAAATGTGTATTTCATGATTCTACATGAAGTGATTATCATTCACGAACTTACTATTCGACTACCGGAATGGTATTTATTTAATTTGTGAAGCATGTTTGGGTAATCTAATCATTGTATGTGTGATAGCTAATTGAGTTTCTTTTGTCAGTGAATTACAATTATTATTTGAAGCTTTCCATTAATCTAACCATATAGTTGTGTGTGATAGCTAAGTGAGTTTCTTTTGTCAGTGAATTACAATTATTATTTGAAGCTTTCCATTAATCTAACCATTAATAGTTGTATGTGTGATAGCTAAGTCAGTTTCCTTTGTCAGTGAATTACAATTATTATTAGAAGCTTTCCATTAATCTAACCATTAATAGTTGTATGTGTGATAGCTAAGTGAGTTTCTTTTGTCAGTGAATTACAATTATTATTTGAAGCTTTCCATTAATCCAACCATTAATAGTTTTATGTGTGATAGCTAAGTGAGTTTGCTTCTGGCATTAACTTCAAAAACTATTATAACTCGATGTTATTTTCAGCAATTCGTCTGCACAGGAGGAACTATGTTCTCGGCGCCGAGCTGGCCCACCAGCACGTTCAATTTCTCCGATGTGAACTGCACTGCTAACCCTGTGACCACCATGGTCAAGGGGGGCAGCTGCGGGTACAATAATGGAGGCACCATCATCACCGTGGGTCTGACCGCCGCAGGCAAGGCGCACACCATCATGACTATCTGCTTCCACGAGAATAGAGCCGAGGTGTCTTATGTGATTTACGACCAGAACGCCAATAATGCTAAATACATGGATAATGTACCTATTATTAGTTTCGAACGTAAGTTTAAAAAAAAAACGTATTTTTGCATTAGTTCCACACAGCCTACGTCATCTTTGGGGATGCTGTGTGGGTTTTTTAACCATCAATAACTAGAATATGAGTTAAGTGATTGGCGTTCGAGTTGAATATTAAATGACCTCATTTAAAAAAAATCATACCTCTGAATTTGAATATGGAGACAAATAAACTGATTGAAGTACTATATAGCCAACAAATTCACCCATATTTTGATATGAAAACATAAAAACTAATTATATTGATATAAAGCCAATGAATTTATCTGTATTTTACCTCTGAATTTTAATATCGAGACACATTAACTGATTATATTGCTCTATAGCCAATAAATTCACCTATAAATTCACATAAACTAATTATATTGCTATATAGTCAATGAATTTATCTGTATTTTACCTCTGAATGTGAATATGGAGACATATAAACTGATTATAGTGCTATATAGCCAATGAAATCATTTGTATTTTACCTCTGAATTTGAATATGGAGACATAAAAACTGATTATAGTGCTATATAGCCAATAAATTCACCTATTAATTCACATAAACTAATTATATTGCTATATAGTCAATGAATTCATCTGTATTTTACCTGTGAATTTGAATATGGAGACACATAAAGTGATTATAGTGCTATATAGCCAATGAATTAATATGTTTTTTACCTCTGAATTTTAATATATTAACTGATTAAAGTGCTCTATAGCCAATAAATTCAACCCATATTTTAATATGGAGACATATAAACTAATTATATTGCTATACAGCCAATGAATTTATCTGTATTTTACCTCTGAATTTTAATATGGAGACATATTAACTGATTATAGTGCTCTATAGCCAATAAATTCACCAACAACAAAAATAATTGTGTTTATATTTTATTTTATATGTTTTCTTTATATTTTCTTATGATTTCTTTATTTTTTTTATTTTTTATTTATTACCACCATAATACGGGCATTCGCCTAGTTTGGGGTATTAATAAAAAAATAAATAAATAAAAAAAATAAAAAAATATATAGCCAATAAATTCACCCACATTTTAATATGAAGACATATAAACTAATTATATTCCTATATAGCCAATGAATTTATCTGTATTTACCTCTGAATTTGAACATAGAGACATATAAACTGAACATAGTGCTATATAGCTAATGTATTCATCTTTATTTGAACTTTTATCTTATATTTTAAGGATTTTTAAAAAACAATAAGGAAATAAAGGATAGGAAGTCCTGGGAGAGAAATGGTATGAGGGGTGGGTAGGAATCTGGGGATCAGGGAATCCAGGAGAGACGCAGGTATGGATCCATCCCTTTCACTGCGGTGCACAGCAATAGGTCGAGAGAGTTCTGCTGGAGAGCTAAAAATAACTTTCTCAACCAGTCTCTTCCGATCCAACCCGTATCGCAGTAGGTGGGCAATGTATCTACCGACAATCCGACCTAGAGTAACCTTACCCCATGAACCCGGGCACCCCTGCTTTATCACCAAACGTAGCCATCCACTTGGGGTGACTTATTGCAGGGGTGTTGGTAACAAATAAACAAAAAGTCTCTAATCTATATCTATATGCTTTTTAATCTACAGAGTGGGAACCTTTACAAATGAATTTGTCTTCTTTGTTCATAGAGGGCGCCTTCTTCCCCGGCCTGAGCGTGAACGACTTGTATAAACCTAACTCACAGAACGAATCGTTAAATGCCATCCTTGGCATTGGTGCCGGCGACGATTACATCAATGGCACGCACTTCCTTGCTCGAGGACGCCTAGCCGCCAAAACCGACTTTGTGTTCTCTCCTTCGCAGAGAGCGACCTATAACTTCGTGAACGTGGCTCCGCAGTGGGAAATGTTTAGCGGAGGCAATTGGGAAAGACTGGAAGAGGTAATCTTGTTATAATCTTCTTGTATCCAAGATGGAACTTTACGTTATCTGTTTCTTTTGGGTTGAAATTTTCTTTTATTTACGAAAAATTTGTATTTTTGTAAGTTACACCAAAAAAATTTTTTTTTTGCTTTTTCAATAATTTTAATACCATAGTAAAAAGAAAATATTTTTTTAATAATGTTCTTTTGCCAAATCATGAGTTAGTTTATTATTTGATAGCCATTATTTTATAATTTAAAGTACATATAAATAAAGTAGAATATATACATACTAGATATTTTCAGTATGTATTTATATTTCAACTGTGTGGTGGAACAAATTCATTACATCGTCCTTGCACTTGCAAGATATGTTAGTTTTACAAGTGAAGCAAAAACAACTTGCCAGTTTTCAATTCAACTGTTGTACGATAACTGTTAAACGTATGCACAGCCGACATTGGGCCCGATTTCTAGATTTGAAGATCGTTGATTTGATGGGATATACTCACCAAAGTTAAATTCCATTTATGAAATCTGTGGTTTCTGAAGCGTACAGCTGTAACACCACCAACTGAACAATTCTATGGGAGGGGGGAATAATCACATAAGTCAAATTAGCTTACTTTCCAGGAGACAGTTTTTACTGTCTCTCATTTTTTTTTCCAAAGAACCCATTAATTTTTTTTTCTGTTTTGTTTTATCCAATGAGTCACTCTCAATTACAACAACGTAATATTTACATAAGTAATGTAAATCATGAAAAGTTTCGACTTATGTGTAATTGAACAAACAAAATGACTAAAAAAATATGACTTATGTGTTTAGGTACAACAAAAAAAAAAATACAATACACAAGGTAGTTTTATTAATATTTTTCAATAAAATTGGTGACCTACACCAATTAGTATAATTTCAACACTTTGTTAGGGTAGATTTGTGTTTAAAAAAATACAATACACAAGGTAGTTTTATTAATATTTTTCAATAAAATTGGTGACCTACAACCAATTAGTATAATTTCAACACTTTGTTAGGGTAGATTTGTGTTTAAAAAAATACAATACACAAGGTAGTTTTATTAATATTTTTCAATAAAATTGGTGACCTACACCAATTAGTATAATTTCAACACTTTGTTAGGGTAGATTTGTGTTTAAAAAAATACAATACACAAGGTAGTTTTATTAATATTTTTCAATAAAATTGGTGACCTACACCAATTAGTATAATTTCAACACTTTGTTAGGGTAGATTTGTGTTTAAAAAAATACAATACACAAGGTAGTTTTATTAATATTTTTCAATAAAATTGGTGACCTACACCAATTAGTATAATTTCAACACTTTGTTAGGGTAGATTTGTGTTTAAAAAAATACAATACACAAGGTAGTTTTATTAATATTTTTCAATAAAATTGGTGACCTACACCAATTAGTATAATTTCAACACTTTATTAGGGTAGATTTGTGTTTAAAAAATACAATACACAAGGTAGTTTTATTAATATTTTTCAATAAAATTGGTGACCTACACCAATTAGTATAATTTCAACACTTTGTTAGGGTAGATTTGTGTTTAAAAAAATAAGTCGTGATAAAAATAGTCAGTGGCAGCCATAGCAGAAATGAAAATGGTGAATAATAAAACTGCAATAATAAAATTTGAAGTACGACGATTAATCATCTTCTGCATCAACAAGGTCTGGATCTTGATCTGGCGCATTAATTGAAGGAAGTTGTCGATAAAAATCATGAAATATTGTGGGAATTAAATCCAACATTGAAAGAATGTCCCTTTTTTTCTCCATACTTATAGGTATTGGATTATTATTAATAATCGGGAATACAACATTTTGTGGTAACCCTGCAGTGTTACGTCTTTTTAAACTTAATGTTTGGAACGGTTCTTCGTCGGCAAAACTTTTTTTGTACCCAATAATTCCAAAGTTTTTATCATAATGGAACCAGCAAGCCTCGTGCCATTTGAAAGGCTGTCCTTCTGAATCTCGTTTTCTTAAAACCAGTGGCCCTCTAAGCAGTGATGAAAACATTAAAAAGTCTCTCTGAGCCATTTCTACAACTTTAAATCGATTCCCACATCCTCGAACTAACTGATACCAGTCATATGGGTGGTTAATCTGGGAACTTAGCTTTTTCTTCTTCTTTTCGATAACTGCATGGTCACTATCAACTTCCATATGAGAGTGGCCGGAGACCATGAACTTATGTTCTATAGTTTCAACTGGAATTGTCTGCAAGATAGCTGTGAGCATTGCAGCAACATGAGAGTTTTTATTTTGTCCTCCACAGGTATCAGAGTACAAAATAACTTTTTTGATACGTGGTGGTAACGCGGAGAGGTGTTTAAATAAACACGAAGCGATCTGATTTGCACCTCGGCCAGCTATGGACTCGTGCCACATGTAGCATGTTGCCTCACGAGTTGCATTGTCATGGATTGTCAAGTTAAACGTCCATAATTGTCGTTTATAAAAAGCTACCGAAGATGCTAATGATGGTGTCGGAAGACACTGCTGCAGGTCAAAAGTCAAGCACTTTACGGAAGTATCTTCTTTTGCTAATGCCGAATCTGGACTCTTTCGTATACCTGTAATCTGCAGCTTTTTGATGGGTGTCCCGCTCTTTGATTATTTCTCCCTTTTCCTCTTCATTCTGTGTCAACTCAATTTTTAATTTATATTTGTCACATTCATAGCAGGTATCTTGTTTGGGTTTTTTGAACGAAAGTTTCATTCTGTGGAATTCTTCTCTATAGTAACGAATTGACACTGGATTTATGTATTCCGCTTTGTACATTTCGTACATTATTATGTAGGTTTAAAGTATAATATAAGTATATTTTTTGTATTTTTTTCACAGTCCTCACTAGGGTTTCCTGTTCTGAGGCGGCCTGTAGTTTTTCTTAAATTTTTGTATTTAGTTTTGAATTGTCTTTACATTGTCTTCATAATGTTTGTAAGTTGATTATTACTTTGATCTCTAAGCCATGTTTTGACTTTTGTTTTAAATATACTCATTTCGTTTATTTTTTTGGTTTCATTTGGTAGAGCATTGAACAATTTTATAGCATGGAATTTATTATTTCTCTGTCCAAAGGATGTGTTCAAACTGGGAGTAATCAGGATATTTTCGCTTTTTGCCCTGGTTGTGTATTTATGTTGGGCAGTGGAGTATTCGGATATGTTTTTTTTTCAGTTTAAATAAAATATTTTTTGAATATAGTTTCTGTACATTGTAAACATTGAAGTTTTTGAATATTTCTTCTGTCGGAGTTCTAAGCGGAACTTTCAGTATAGTCTTTAATACTCCTTTTTGTGCTATATTGAGCCGCTCTGTGTGAGTGCTCAAGGCAGACCCCCATCCAGTTATTCCGTACTCTATTTGTGATTGACACAAAGCATAGTATACTTTTTTAATATCGTTTATATTGAGGATATTGCGAATGTTTCTAAAGAAGTATATGTACCTGGTTAGTTTTTTTGTAATTACATCTATATGTGAGTTCCAACGGAGATTATCATCAATTTCAATTCCAAGATATTTGATGCTTTTGGAGTGTGCTATAGTGGGACAGAGGCATGATAAGCCTTGATTTTTTTGATAAATTCCTTGGCATGAATGTAATTTGAGATTAAGGTCCTCTGACGGCTGCCCTCTGGCTGTTTTAGAAAATGTCAGATATTAATGTTGATGTATAAGTTACTCGGCAAGTATTTCTTGTTATTTTGCCTTCTAGTATAGTGGCTTTCGTAAGCCGGGAATTGCTTTAAATGGGTCCGTATTTCTTCCATTTTGTCCTCACCCCATCTGTTTTTAGGAGCCTGCAAGCCTCTATTGTCGGATGTTTGCAATCCACCAACTGAACTTCTTTTCTTTAAAGCCACTAAGTTCACGAAATTGTCCGTTTCTCCGAGGATTTTCAAAAAACAGCCCTTACAAACATTTATTTTTTCCCCGTCAACACCTAAAAAATATTTATAAGTTTTAAGTCGTACTTTCTCATCATCTGGGTTTCCAGCTCTCGGTCTGCTTGTGGCTTTATCATACATAGTTATCGATGAAGCTACGAATGAACTTCTTCTGTTAAAACTTTGTAATCCCCAATATTCGTTAAAAATATCAGTGCACTTGTCTTCTGGTATTTTTGATTTACATTTTAACCTACAATTTGGTAAAGGTGTCATTTTTCGGGCTTTACGAAGTTTTCCCGAAAGAGTGTGATATTCTTTTCCAGAATTGCGTTAACTTTTCCTGTCTGCTTTAATTTTTCGTGAATGTTTTCCCTGAGTAGGAGTAACACTAAAATTTTCCACATTTGGAGTCGCTCGTGATGATATTATGGACCCATCTGACTCAGGTGGAGGTTCAAAGTTTGGATCTTCGACTGAATCATCGAAATCAAACAATGAGATATCATTTTCCAAATGTCGAGAAGTGATTGCTACAGCATCCATTACTGGTTCTTCTAATACTGTTAGATTGTCTCTCGTGACCCGCGCTTCATCCATTATTGTTGCAGGACCTGTTGAAAATATGTAATTTTGTTTTATTTAGAATTCAAAGTGGCCATCTCATTTTAAAACAGAGTATGTTATGAAAAAAATATCACGTATCAAAAAATATCATGAATGTCAAAATTAGGTTATGAACAAAAAATATATTTACCTTTAGTAAGTCCTCTGTTCTGTTCCATCGCTAACTTAACCATCTTTTTGCTTCTACTTCCCATTGTAAAATAATATTCACCACACTTGACAGTAAATAGGATAAATAGTATTAATAGTTTCCTCAAAATGTTTCTGTTTATACGTCAACACACCAAAAACGCGCGAACAATGACAGTTCGGTTACCATAGAGAAATGTCAAATAAGTCATAGACCTTGCCAGTCTTAAAAATATTTTGTGTTCCAAAGCACATAAGTCAGACTTATGTGTTTATTCTCCCCCATTTCTGTAGTCAATTATTTCGTGTGATAAGGATCAGTGAGAACACTATCCATAATAAAGTTCCTAGACGTGTGTGTTTTGGAACACTTGTGAACATGGTTACATAGTTCACGATGGACAAATAAAAAAAAAATGAAAAAATTGACTTATGTGTTTATTCCCCCCTCCCATAGAATTGTCCGAGTCATACTGTGCCTTTATAATTTCTAGCTTTATCTATGCATTTACATAAGCTACTAAAATAGTTTGGAATGTCCAAACGGATAAAAACTTTTTATTTTATTTTTTTTTTAAAGAAAGACTAACATTCCCGGGTTACGAATAACCTGCCAATATTTGAAAATCTCCTACTACCACCACAGTAAGCTGAAAAATGTTGTGTTGTGATGGAGGACTTAGCCAGCCGAGGAATTAAACACACTACGCTTGGGTGGGATCCAAACGCGATGTCAACTCGGCCACCGACCGGTCGAATAAATGTTGGCAGCGTAAAAACGTGTGCGCGCGTTTAGCGTGTATCCAGACTATGCACTAGTGATAAAGGGATCAATAACGCAGTTCCTCGGAGCATCTTCCATCGAAATACTGGTAGAACAAGTACAGCATTTTTTACACCTGATGCCTATGCTCTAAAGATCCGTTTGTTAAGATAGGTGGCCTTAAGATTGTTAGGATATTTGGCCTTATTACTATTACCACCTGATGGTTGTATTTACAAGACTGATTTTACGTTACATTAATGTGTTTTATGGATTCTTTCGTAATCCTCTAACTAGCTAGGACTTATAACAATACCCTTTCATGTTTCTAGCTGACTAGTATTGCGGCTCATTTGGCCTTATTAGTATTGTCATCTGATGGTTGTATTTACAAGACTGATTTTACGTTAAATTTATGTGTTTGGGATTCTTTCGTAATCCTCTAACTAGCTAGGGCTTATAACAATACCCTTTCATGTGTCTAACTAACTAGTATTGCGGCTCATTTGGCCTTATTACTATTGTCATCTGATGGTTGTATTTACAAGACTGATTTTACGTTATATTAATGTGTTTTATGGATTATTTCGTAATCCTCTAACTAGCTAAGGCTTATAACAATACCCTTTCATGTGTCTAACTAACTAGTATTGCGGCTCATTTGGCCTTATTACTATTGTCATCTGATGGTTGTATTTACAAAACTGATTTTACGTTATATTAATGTGTTTTATGGATTATTCCGTAATTCTCTAACTAGCTAAGGCTTATAACAATATCCTTTCATGTGTCTTACTAACTAGTATTGCGGCTCATTTGGCCTTATTACTATTACCATCTGAATGTTGTATTTGCAATACTGATATGATAATACGTTACATTTATGTGTGCAGACGAGTAAAATTATTAACTGGATAAAAAACCTCATAGACAGGGAAAAAAATCTGAACATTTTTCTCTATTATGCCATTATGATTGACTGAGTGTAAATATTTCATTTTTTCATCGTGATGATTTTGTTACTTGATTGGTGTAGTCTGCTCCATAAGCTTCCCATGTGATGGCGGAGAAGCTCTCTGAAAGAGTGTACTCGTCCCTCCAGGAGCATTTCCGTGGCGCTGCAGTATCTCGGTAGGCGGAATAGTTGGCGATAAGCATTATTGTAAGCGACCTTTTGCTTATGCCATTGGGATGTAGTGTAATCCACCCACAGTTCTGACGTGTACAGCGAAGCACAGAATGCGTTGAATAGTAACTTTTTCACGTTTGTACTGCAAAAATGAAAACGCCTTGACAGCATACCTGCTCTAACGGATATCGCTCTTCTTTGCCTTTCCATATCCTCGATGTCTTTCAGGTCGTCTGTGATAATATGTCCCAGGTATTTGACGGTACGACTAACATCCATTTTCCTTCCATCTAACCATACTGAACATGTTAGCATGTTTCCGTTTTAAGTTTATAGGAATAATCTTAAGCTGCCATCCATCATTACAGATTTTGATCACATTTACATGGAGATTATATTGATAATTCTACATTCAATTAATTTGTTAGAAAACAACAACATAGTCTGGTCTCAAACCATTTGCTGTTTTAAATGAGGTATAAATTTAACTTAGCAAGACTCTAAATTCAAATTTAACTCTGCCAGACCTCTTTTAATTAGCAATTAAAGAGGTCTGGTAGCTGCCCCCGTTAGAGAATAAAAAAAGATTGATGGAAAAAAAACGACGATTATAAGTGGCGCCAAATGAACTAGTTAAATGGCTGATTTAGCCGGTTAAACTGATATGTTTTAAAGGTTTCCATTTTAAACAAAACAAAAATATTTCCGTTTAAGTAAAGACTAAAGAATTGTCGTCTAACTCTTGTTAAGGTGTTTACTGTGAAAATACTACAAATTAATAGCATTAATTGGTTTGCGTTTCGACCTAGAAATGTTTTCGTCTGCGGTGCTTGTGCAGGTGTATTGGTTTATGTAATAATTCATATACATTTAAACCCCAACCGCATAGGTATCTACCCCAATTGGGGATACCGTAGAAAAAATATTTGAGATATAACTAATTTTCCCTCCATTAGATCATCAATTGGGCTAGGAGATTATTGAGGAATGTGCGGTATTCGTAATTCTGTGTTAAGGTGAAGCTATAAGTGAAAGCACTATTTAGATTAATCTTTACTACGAATCGGTATAAGTTATAAATACCAAAATATACTATGAATACATCAAATCTTGTTCTACCGCTTGGTTTTACGTCATGAAAAATATAAGCGTTAACAAGTAAATTGATTTCTTTTTCATGAGTTTACTATAAACTCGTATAAAGAACAACTTTTTAAAAATACTGTTTTATGACTAGGTTTATTTGCTACCACTTGACTTGATTAACTTTTTAACCGTTTTTATTAATTTTTTTCTAAAAATTAAAATCCACTTAGGCGCTTACTTAATAATTTTTCGAGTGACACATTGTATTGATTTCTTGTATTTCTTCAGAAGCCCGCGGAGAGCGGCAACGAACAGATGTCAGATCCGTGCCAGTGTTTTTAACGGTTTCTTTCCTGGTGACATAATTTTAGCAAGGGGTATTTTTAGTTCTCAAACCGTGAGGGTAAGCTTGTGTTTCTTTCTGATATTATCTATTTGAAATTCACTTTCGTTTTTTTGAAAGTATTTATGAACTACCCAACATCCAATCGAGCTGAAACTCGGAATATAGACTCGTTGTCGATGATAACGCATTTTGGTGGCACAGAAGTGAACATATACGCGTTTATCTGAAATTGAATGACAGTTAATATACGCAATAAATGTCGGCCGTACCAAATTAGGATTTGGCTCAGCTGTTTGCGTGGGTGAATCTAGTCCCTGGGGTGGAAGATTTATTATTTAGTAAAATCTAGATATATATTTATTGATAAAACATATGTATTTATAGCAAAAAAACTTCGTTTTTTACTGATTCATTTTTTAAATCTCAAAATTTTGAGATTTCGAAATGTCTTTATTCCGTGTTTACCTGAGTAAATGATTTATTTCTCATGGAAAAATGCTTTCCGTTTGTATTTATAATTACTAATAATGAGTTTTTATAGGTCCATAATTGAAAATGGGGAGTAAAAACAAAAACAAATATCCAAATGTAAGCAAGCTAAGAAAACGAAAAAATTTTCTCAGGAAATGTGGTCTCGCGTTATACCAGTACAGCAGGTGTGTAATCCAATTTACGGTTTTATTTAGTTCTTAAAAACATGTTATTTAATTAGACGAAATTTAGCTGATAAAATTAGTTTAAATATTGTTATTACGCCCGCACTACGAATTTCAAGATATAAAATTTCTATAAATAATAATTAATTCTAAGAAAGTTTAAAACGCTATACCTACCTATCTCCTTTTCAATTTTCAACCTAATTTTGGTTCATAAGTTCAACATTGGTAAAAACACATAAAAAGTTACTGCTCTACTAAAGTTTTATAGTAAGTTGCACTGAAATTCACGATAAACAAAACCTAGTCGTGCAATTAACTTGTTCGCATTTTTACGTCTTTATCTCGGTAACTATTAAAGATAGAAGAAAAACTGTAAATTGAATTTTTCTCAGAGAAGAGAAAAAATCAATAATTATAATATAGTGTTTCCTGAATTTAAAAAATATGTATTAATTTGTGTCGATCCACAAATTGATAAATTGAATGAAGAATTATTAGTTCATATGAGATTTTTTTTTCTTTATTCAGTGTTTTTATTGGTTTTTACAGTTTTTAGGTATGTTAAAACCACCAAGCTAGGCGCATGCCCATGTTATGGTGGTTGATTAAATATACAGTACAAAAAAAAAATCAAGAATGAAATGGTTGTGAGTTGTTCCTCGATAATTTCTAATACTGAGATTTGTTTGCTTCATTTTTTTTTTTAATTGCATTTGTTAAATGATTTTGTAGTGATACTAGTTGACCCGACAAACGTTGTTCTGTCATATTAATTATTTATAGTGAATATTTCGGTTGTTATATAATTTTAATATAAAAAATAACGAATGTATTGTAAGTGTGTAGAGGTGGGATCTATGGCAGAAAGATAAATGGAGCACTGAAGACGATGACCGCGAATCAAAACAAAAAAAAACGCCAACTATTCATTTTCTTAATTCAATGTTCGATCTTTTAAAAGTTAAATGAAAAGTAAAAAAAATAATTATATTTTATATCGTAAAGTAGGAAAATGAAATAAAGTAAATCAACATTAATTTCGAAGAGCAATTGTGTACAATATTTTTAGTCAGTCCGTCTTTAGCTAAAACAAATAAGCTCGATGGTTTGCCCACGCGAGAACATGCTAATTATGTCCATGTGAAAAACATGGTGTGCCGAGATTTAAGCAAAAAAAAAGAAATTAATTTTGTTCACCTCCGTGCCTCTTGAGATTCAGATTTATGCAATTGCGACATGCTCACACGCACAGTTTCGGTATCTTGTTGGATTTGTATGTTTGTTATTTCTGCTCTACTATTTTGCATATTTGTTGCTTTATTCGTTCAACGGCCCAGAATGGGCCCCCTTGCATCTTGCTGGCTTTGTTCACTGTAATACGCGCCCACTGTTGGGGACGGATATAGCACCGTCGCAACGCGGAATAATAGGATTGGAAAAGTTCTGAATGCCGACTTACCCTTTTCTATTCTTCCACGGTTTTCAATCCTTCTTTGCACTGGTTCACAACAATTCACAAATTTCACAATGCGCGAGCTCACGATGGCTTTGATTTTCGACACGGTCGATAAAGGGGGCTCCGTAATCAAACGATGTTGACAGGACGAATATTTTAACTCATCTAACGTCGGCATAGGAGAGGAGAGGGGTTGGGTAGATAGGCCACAATAATTTTACAAAGGATAGAAGGTAGGTAGTACGATGCTAGGTGCCAACACCCACAAATAGATAAATTAAAATAAATCGTTCAAAATTATGCACACAGTGATACATGATACATAACAAATGCCAAATGAAATGTCAAAATGTCACGACGCTTCTCGTGAATGACTTGTTCAATGAGGCAAAAGCAGAGCCATCTGTTATTCAACAACTTAAATAATTTCTTTCTGTCTGAAATATGAACGACTGTTAATTTTTTTAAACATAAATACTATAATCACGATTACGATCACGGCAAAATGGTAGGGAGGGGGTAAGGGGGTGAAAATTTAAGGTTATAGATATTTTTTAATGCCAAATAATAAAAGAACACAAAAAATATTATTTGTCAAAAAAAGACAGATAAAAATTCTGGATAGAGACACCCTAATCACCTAACGGTATGAAATATACTTTACAACCTATTGTCATACCTATCAATTACACATAAAAATTTCATAAAATCGGTCTAGCCGTTTAGGAGGAGTGCGACCACAAACACCGTGCACGAGATTTATATATATATATATATATAGAAGATTTTTTTTTTTTTTTAAAGAAAGACAAACATTCCCGGGTTACGAATAACCCAACAATGTTTGAAAATCTCCTACTACCACCACAGAAAGCCGAAAATGTTGCTTGTGTTGTGATGGAGGACTTAGCCAGCCGAGGAATCGAACACGCGACGCTCGGGTGAGACCCAAGCGCTATGCCCACTCAACCACTGACCGGTCAGATAGATAAGTACGCAAATTTATTTAAGTTTTATATAAGTATATACATAAGTTACATTTTAAAATAATACGATACATTATTTTTAAACGCCCGAAGGGTTTTGCAGCTCATCTTTCTATTTTATTTTATTTTTTATTTTTATTTTTATTTAATTTTTTATTTTTTTAAATAAATTTAAAATAAATCAAATTTAATAATGTAATAATAATTATTAAGTTCTGCAAGTATTTCTGTTATTTTTACAGTTTTTAATGTAGAGAAAAACCACGTCCCGCTTGACAACAACGAGCCTAAACCTTTACACATAGAAAGAAAGGGTTTTAGATTAAATTTACTAGAACAATTAGAGATAAATAAAAGAACTAATGATCCAAACATAACCCTAATTAAAAATCAACCAAAAATGATCATTTCTCCCCTGCTTAATATTTTCAAAAAACCCAAAAAATATAATTCCTTAACATAATCACCCACGTACCAACAATTAAGAAAACCCTTAGGCCATTAATTTTAACAGGTGTGCAAACACTGCTGGATTCCCAAATATTTTGGTTATTCCAATTCTTAATGAATCATTTTTGAACATTATAGAAATTTAAATGGGTGGGGATAAATAAAATCAAATAAATAAGTCGTCGCCGTGTGGACATACCCACAGTTTGATAATGGCCTCAAAAGCCGAAACAGCTGTCACATTAAAAACTGTAAAAATAACAGAAATACTTGCCGAACTTTATAATAATTATAAAATTATTAAATTTGATTTATTTTAAATTTATTTAAAAAAATTAAATGGAGTTCTACGAATTAAACACCAAAACAATAAATATACATCTTTCTATGAAAAATTACAGTGGAAATGTGGCAGTCTGGGTCATAGGCGTCGTGAATTCAATTCTTCGGCTGGCTAAGTCCTCCATCATGACACAAGCAACATTTTCCACTGTGATGGAAGTTTATAAGTAATCTTAGTTAGATTTTCTAATATTGTCAGGTTATTTGTAATCCGGGAATATTTGCTTTTGCGCTTTGTTACGCTACGAGAAAGGTATTGCTTTTCCGATAATTTTATACTGATATCAATCTCTTTGAAAGGGTTCCAGCTTCTAAATATATAAATATGTGTGTGTATTTAAATAATTTGAACCAACTCCGTGTCGAAGAATATTTTATCAAAAGGAAACTGTTTATAAACCCGTAAAACGGATAACACATGCTTCCACTTTTCGCATCGGAGATGCGGAAGTTTTTGATTGTTTTGTAATGATTTGTGCAAAATGAGTCTAGTTTTTGGACTGTTAATTCGTGGTTGAATTCCATTGTATTAGAATTGAAATCTAAATAACTTTTGTACTTTATTCGACTTATTTATTTTCGCTGCTTTTAATGGGTCTAGTTTTTTGTACTGTTAATTTGTGGTGGAATTCCATTGTGTTAGAAATAAATAAAAAAATAAGTGGAATAAAGTACAAAAGTTGTTTTGTTGATGGAGCTAAGCTCAATAGTTCTTTGTATCCGGTAATTGACGGCTACACCAGAGCTAAACGAAGAAAACCACTTTAAATAAAAAAAATGTTATGTTAATGTTAGCTCAGAGGGTTGGAGCTGGCAACACGGTATCACAACTTCATACATAAGCTCACATTTCACCACAACCTCAAATAACACATCTGCCCTGATGATGGACACTGCAATGCTGTCCAAAATGTTGGCTAAAGAAGGAGTTAGCGCAACACGGCATAACACCCCAAAAACAAATAACCAAAATTCCTCGGCTGGCTAAGTCCTCCATCACAACACAAGCAACATTTTCAGCTTACTATGGTGGTAGTAGGAGATTTTCAAATATTGTCAGTTTATTCGTAACCCGGGAATGTTTGTCTTTCTTTAAAAAAAAAAAAGAAGTTATTTTTTCAATCGATATATCACTAAGTATAAGTTTACCCACAATTCAAATAGGTATTTTGATTGAAATAAAATAATAGCTTACCTTCCGTATTTTCGTCTAAACACAGAACTGAAATCGCTGTTAGCAAATAAACATTTTATTAGGAAAATGTATTATAAAGTTGCTGTCACCTCATTTCTTGATGTTCATATAAAAATAATTAATACAAATTCCACAAAACAATTTTTCTCAAATTGCGGTCGGAACATTTGGTTTCAAAGAGGTGTACATTTCAGTTATTATGTGGTTAACTTCTAGATTTGAATATAAAGTATTGTGTTTTCTCTTTCTCGTTTAAATCATATTTCTCACACGGCATCATATGAGCTGTTCTCAAAAGCGAATTGATACAACGGATAATAGATGTTTGTTCCCAAACCGAACAAATTAGCCTGCGGGGTAACGGATTCCCTTGTTGAGTGGTTACGATCCTTGGCTACGAATCCGGAAGTCACGGGTTCAAATTCAATTATGTTGTTTCACAGTTTATTCATTAAAAAATAATGTACAGTACTAACTGAAGTCTCCGGCGTTCCCCGGGCTTACTTTACTAATGCTAAATCTTATAAGTAAGACAGACAACAGATAACAGAAGCATATTGTACGAAACAAATTTAATACTCTAAGGGGGCATTTCACTATCTCTGATTATGTTCTGACTAAGCATTAATCCGCGGATTAGTCATTTTTTCGTTTTCACTATATCTGAATAACACTAACGCTCGGGTTAAAGTTCGATTTGACCAATCAGTGCTCGAACCTCACGTTAGGCGCTATTCCTCGAATCAAAGATGGCGTCAAAACATTCCGAGTTTGACAGCGGAGAAGTGAGTCGAATTTTGTTGCGAATTATTATGGATACCGAGATTTTTGATTTACAGAAGCAGGTGAAAGGGCGGCGATGCGAAGGCCGCGAGTTTTAAGAGCTCGAATGAATTTGAATGCTTGTATGATCCATCCTGAATTATTTGATTGTGTTCAAAATAAGAAACAATGTATTAATTCGACACGAATCCATCTAAAATGACCTGATAATCAATATAACATAACCAAAAAAATGCACCCTTTGCGGTGTGCGGACTGTGGCGGGAAACTTATTAATTGGCGTTGACGCTAGCATTCCATTGACATTGCGGCAAAACATGACAGGCGTTATAGTAGATTGGGTAACTGCAAACATTTTGCGATGTTTGCCAGACCATTTCGAGTGTTATCTATCCGGAAGCTCGGTAACAATGGTGAAACGGTCGCCGTTGAATAACGAAGTTATTCTGATCTTTAAAGCCAGCCAACGGCTAGCTAGTCAGATATTTAGCCCGACATAGTGAAATACCCCCTAAAAATATGGTTCCAAGGAGTTTTTAAAAATTTTTTTTGAAGAATTAGTTATCAAATCAAAAAACCACAGAATTGTAAAAACGTGAATCTTGCAAGTAACCTTTTAACATCATTAATTATAATGTTTCAGAGATTGAAGTTGCGTATCGCAGCCTTAAACACCACCACAAGGTTTTACAGCGGCACTTATGGCATCCTTGAATTTAATAACAACACTGGATATCCAAAGGAAATTTACCTCAATCCTTCAACAAGACAGATCCCTGTGCCACTGTGGTTCTACAAGGTAAGTCAAAGCGCAATTGTTTATTTATATCTATCTATTTCTTAATATATACAAATCACGTGTCACTGTGTTCGTACACGCTAATCTCTGAACCGCCAAACCGATTTCAATGAAAGTTTGTGAATGTGTATTGTCAGTAAGCTTGATAGATATATGAAAGTTTGTGAATGTGTATTGTCAGTAAGCTTGATAGATATGTAGTGGTACGCCACTACTTGATTCGAACGGAGTTCTAGAAGTTTCGGTTTTTTTCCAAACAAGCTTCTTGGATGTTCTTTTATTCTTTTTAATTTTGTTTTATATCTACATAGCAACCAAAATGTTCGAGAAGCTTCTTTACCTTATAAAAGCGGCAGCGAGAAGGAACTCGCCAGTATTCCGTCTCCAAACCGCCAGCCAAGTTGACCTAGATATCGCCAGCATTCTATAGTATTGTGAATAGTAAACGAGTAAATATTGCGTCTGTAAAATCAATTTTAATTTAAAAATTAACACTGTATCAGAGTTGAACGAGACTTTTATTTGTACACCAAGATAACCACAGATATATGAAAGTTTGTGAATGTGTATTGTCATTAAGCTTGAAAGATATGAAAGTTTGTGAATTTTTATTGTCAATAAGCTTGATATATATATGAAAGTTTGTGAATGTGTATTGTCAGCTTGAAAGATATGAAAGTTTGTGAATGTTTATTGTCAATAAGCTTGATAGATATACGAAAGTTTGTGAATGTGTATTGTCAGTATGCTTGAAAGATAGAAAAGTTTTGGACCCGATTAGTGGCGCTGTTGACAAGATCTAAAAAAAAATAAAAAATTATGGTATATATTTTTTTTTAATTTGTCATAAAAAAAACCACAAATTTTAATATTTCCCTGCATAGAAAGCGGTCTGTGGCAGAACAGCGTTTGCCAGGGCCGATATATAAATAAAGCGGTATGTGGAAGAACAGCGTTTGCCAGGGCCGATATATAAATAAAAATGTAAACGTTCGTTTGTGTAAAATCTTAAATTTCCGA
This sequence comes from Hesperophylax consimilis, assembly GCF_061612785.1. Taxonomy (NCBI): domain Eukaryota; kingdom Metazoa; phylum Arthropoda; class Insecta; order Trichoptera; family Limnephilidae; genus Hesperophylax; species Hesperophylax consimilis. Next base: position 77,520 of record NW_028301262.1, on the reverse strand, counting down.
AAGTTCTTCACATTTATTTGAAATTTTGACATTGAATTTGCGTATTTTTTGATATTTTTGATATGTTATATAGATGAGGTAAAAACACGTTTCTTTTAAATAGCGACATCTGTTGGACATAAAAGCAACACGCGCTAATGTTTTTCTATCTGTACTGACAGACTGAGAAACAGCAAAGCGTAGCGGGGTAAAGCTAGTGATAATTAATGAAAAACTGTCAAAAACTTTGTATGATAGAGAGGCGGCTCTGGGGTTAATCGGTCAATTAATAGGTCAGTCGAAAAAACCGAATAAGAGGTAATATTTGTAATCAGAGAGGAATATTATAAAAACGCCAATATATGTAATTGATTCGCCGGTAATCACCTACTTTGAAGCCGGTAGCACAATATATGTAATTAATTTGCCGGTAATCACCTACTATGAAGCCGGTAGCACAATATATGTAATTAATTCGCCGGTAATCACCTACTCTGAAGCCGGTAGCACAATATATGTAATTAATTCGCCGGTAATCACCTACTCTGAAGCCGGTAGCACAATATATGTAATTAATTCGCCGGTAATCACCTACTCTGAAGCCGGTAGCACAATATATGTAATTAATTTGCCGGTAATCACCTACTCTGAAGCCGGTAGCACAATATATGTAATTAATTCGCCGGTAATCACCTACTCTGAAGCCGGTAGCACAATATATGTAATTAATTTGCCGGTAATCACCTACTCTGAAGCCGGTAGCACAATATATGTAATTAATTCGCCGGTAATCACCTACTCTGAAGCCGGTAGCACAATATATGTAATTAATTCGCCGGTAATCACCTACTTTGAAGCCGGTAGCACAATATATGTAATTAATTTGCCGGTAATCACCTACTATGAAGCCGGTAGCACAATATATGTAATTAATTCGCCGGTAATCACCTACTCTGAAGCCGGTAGAACAATATATTATGTAATTAATTCGCCGGTAATCACCTACTCTGAAGCCGGTAGCACAATATATGTAATTAATTTGCCGGTAATCACCTGCTCTGAAGCCGATAGCACATTATTGGTTTATTTAAATTTATTTTTCTTTTCACTTATTATTAACACAATTACTTTGAATGTAATGTTTTTACCATTAATTGCGGAGTTCCCCTATAATTTAAAAATCTACAAAAATATATACCATGATAGTTGCGTTGGATAGGTAGGTATAGGAGTGATGTGACTGATCTTGTGGATTCTATCTTGAGTAATTTGATCATTTTCCTTTTCCAAAATTAAATTATAACATTTGAAAATGTCCGTTAAAAAAAGCTATTTTGCATTAGGCATTACAACACCGGTTGGAGTGGGCTACCTTTGGCAGACAAACTTATCGGTTTCATGTAAAAATTATTTCGCTTTGGCGATCTTGAAAAAAAACGGACAATGATTGAACGGTCGCAAAAAATACTTTTAAACCCGTCGTTATGGTACCAGCTTTTTGTAAAATTAGATTTAGTGAGCATAACCGTCGTAACATTGCGAGTCAACATCAGCTGTCGCGGGAACTCAATATTTCATTTTTTTAATCCTCCTGCGGTGCAAGCCTCTGGGTTAACGAATTTCCAAAAACGTTCACATATGACATTGACTTTCAAATATCTGATCACAAATACCATTTGGGTTCTGGTGGAACCTTCAGTTGTCTCATCCACTTTTTATTTATTTTTTATTTAATAAATAGTAAATACATGTCATCAAACAAGTCCTGCTAAGCCAATTGAATTGGCTTGTAAACAGGTGCTTAAAGTTTAGTTATATATACATTTTAGAAGTTATAATTTACATCTTAAATCTACAGAATCAACATTTTTTCATACAATTTTTCTTACATATTACAGTTTTTTTTCCGATAGCTAATTTTTCACCATATATTTAACCTTTTTCATAGACTAATAAATTAAATATCTTCGGTATGTTGTATTCAAACGTGCTCTGTCCGTACTTATTATTCAATTTTGGAACTATTAACCCGTTATTTATTTCTCTATGCTGCAGGGTAAATATATGCTGAATTATAATTTGTTTGCCATAGTATAGCCTTAACAGGTAAAATTTTGGCACTCTGAAACAGCAACGGTGTATTATGTCCCTGTTTGAAAATATTAGGGACAACGAGTAATTTTACAATTGCGTTTTGTACAACTTGGACTTGTTTCAGATTGGTTATAGTAGTATTTCCCCATATTGTTAATCCATATCTTATAATTTTTTCTGCCATTGGCATATAAATTATTTTAAGTGTTTCAATTGATAGGAAAAAATTTAATGTGTACATTCTGCCAGCAATTTATCTGAGTCTTTTACAGTTTTTTTAATATGTTTGTCCCATTTGAAAAAACAATCTACTGTAACACCAAGATAGACATATTCCTTAACTAATTCTAAGCTTTCACATATAGAATTATTTTTTATGGATGCAATTAAAATTATGAGAAATAATTTTAGGATTAATTTGAAATTTGGCATTAGGTGATCTTATATGTATTACTTCGCATTTTTGTAATGCGTAATGCGTTTTTTTAGCATTCATTAATAGTCCTGCATCATGTGACCATTTACAAAGTTCATTAAAGTCAATTTGCATGAGTTCAATTGCAATTTTTAGATCTTTATAATAGAGAAAAGTGTTTTCATTATAGTTACATAAATTATATACAGTGCAGGTCCCTATATGGAACCTTGTGGAACTCCTGCAGATACATTTTTTGTTTTACTAAAAGTGTTACTTATTTTGGTACATATTTTTCTATCTCTGAAATAATCTCTATAATCTTACTCCAGTTATAATCTTAAATATATCTATCAATATCCTTTTGTGAGATGATTTGAATATACTTATTTGCAAAGTCTACCTGACGTTTATGAAATTTTATATTAATAGCAGTGATAAAATGATCGGCAATATTATTTTCACAGACGCAAGCAGTTATTTTCTTGCCTCTAAATTTGGCAAATATATGGTCAATACACGTGCGAGTAATTTGTCCATTTAATACATCTTCTCTGGTTACTACATTGATGTATTTAGTTAAATAATGGTTATTAAGTAAGTTTTCATATGAAGTTACAATATTATCTTGTTCATTAAGCAAATTTAGATTTATATCTCCAAGAAGATAATATTTTCCTTACTATTAATTGTCTCAAGTATGATGATAATTCCGTCAGAAATGATGATTTACTGAAATTAGGAGATCTATAGATAGCAATTATATTGACTTTAGTTTTGTCCTGGAGTATGAGCTTTCCTGTTTTATTTTCAAAATGTATTGATTGTAAGGTTTTTAGTCTAAATTCAAATTTGTTTCTTATATACAAAATAATACCTCCTCCTGACTTATCAGTCCTGCATTATATCCCGGAATATTGTACATACACGTACTTTCAGTTTGAATAGATGTTTCACATAGCATTAGAATGTCAATATGCTTCAAACAATTAAGTAAATATATATATGCAATACATCCCAATATTTTTGTAGAGATCATATATTTATTTGAATACAAACAAGATTATCAGACGTATTTGTGTTTTGTTTTTTTTTATCCAATCTTCTAAATTATTTACTCTTCTACTTTCTATTTTGTCGTCATTATCTATATAAGAAAAATTAATTTGCGCCATCTAATTCGTAGTTGAATTTTATGAATTACAATAAGATGCTGATACGTTGTTTGGTTGATTTTACATATTGAAATATTTCTATAAGAAATATCTCTTTATAATGCAGTATAAGGTTCAAATTAATACAAGACATAATTACATACATTTTTTTCTCACAACAATTTAATAAACAGTCAATATGATAAAGCATTTGTTTTTTTTCAAATAAACCACCATTCATTTTCTTAAAGTAAAAGCTGTTAGTATAATATGGTTAGTACATAATGGTTTTCCATGCGATCAGCATTAAATAATATTACAAATAAGTATTTCATTTTTAGATAACAATAAAATTTAATAATTTTGTTAGGTTGATTAATTCCCATACATAGATAATATAATTAACACGTATTCTTGTAAGCGCAATATAAATAACTCGATTTATGAAACCTTAACAGTAATTAATATTTTTTGTAGGTTTCAGCCCGTGGTAATTAATTATTTTCTTGTTTTGTTTAACAACAGACGTGTTGTAAGTATAGATTGAAGAATTTAATGTTTAATATTTAACAATATAAAAGTGATTGAATCTGAAGCTAATTGGTACAAGTACTTTTTGATAAACACTTAATAAATACAAAATATTCTGTATGTTCACATCTAGTGTTATTTCAGAATATTTATATCTGTTAATATGTCGATATGATATTAATATTCAAAAAATAATGCTACATAATAATTTTATTTTTGTTAGTTATTATGTGATTTTTTATAACAATATTTATGCTGTGGCAGCGTGGTTGTATGAGGGCTGTACTTATTTGTAATTTACGGCGGCTGCCCAAACCGTAAATTGTGTTCAGGAGATGGGAGATTGACACGAGTGTCTGAACAATTGATTTAGTTTATTTGTGAGGACGAATATTATAATTTATACAGAACGCGGTGACGGTGGCAGAAAGAGTGGAGGTACTGGCGGTTGAATCGAACGCTAAAACAGGGATGAAGATTCCTCTTCTCATGCTCGCTTGCGTATAGCAGCGGAGTGGGGGGAAATAAAGTAGTCCCACAATGTAAGAAAATGTATATTCAATAACAGAATAGAACGACGTTTGGAAGCTTAGAGTTTTTACACAGTGATTTTTTTCTTTAATATAATGTAGAAATAAAAATATGTAATGTTTGGCAATAATAACGTAAATTGTATTTAATGAAATAAATTAAAACACTTTTTTTTACCACGATAATCTTTATTTTTTTAAATCGACATTGTATATTTTATGTCCTGATGAAGAGAACACCATTCTCGAAACATGTCGATTTAAAAAAAATAAAGATTATCATGGAAATGGTGCCACAAAGTGAATTTGCAAAATTTGAAGAAGTAAATTGTATTTATTGAAATGTAGCAAATTCTACGAGAAAAAATCATATGTATTATAATAAAACTATATCTACTTTGGGACAGGTTAAATGTTATTTCTAGTCAATATTATTTTTTTTCTTTTGCTAAAAAGCTCATTTTTTTATACACATTACATTTCGTTTTATCGTTTACAGAATGCCTGATGTCAATATTCCAGTTCATCTTTTTTCTCACAGTTTTTACATTTAGGTTCTTTATCTTGGTTAGCACAATCTTTGTAGGAATGATCACCAGCACAGTGTGTACACAATGGTTTGTCCTTTTCTTTATGAAGACACCTGACAGAAGTATGTCCAAAGCCCAGGCAGTGATAGTACTGCACTAGAGGATGGGCATCCTCTACTTGTATTCTCTGGTATCCCACATAGATTTTACCGGTATATACTAGCCTTCTTCTTATTTCAGTTCTAACTTCTACTTTGTAATTAGATGTGTTATTATATTTGTTTTTCAAGATCTTTTTTAACGTCATCTCAATTTCTGGTTTATCTATCATCACAGAATTGCAACGTTTTTCAATTTCTGTATATCTAGTATAATTTCTTCCTTAGATACTGCTAAAATTGAGTCTAACAAATCATTGTGAATCTTCTAAGATAAACCTTTAAATCTCGAAGACCTTTCTAAATGTTCTTTTAATATTTCCTGAACAAAGTTAATAATACCACGGAATATTCCTGGATTATCAGACTCTTTTGCTTCATCGTGACCTTTTAATGCCAGTTCTAAAGATCCACAAAACACACTTCAAAATTTTTGTTAAAATATACAAATTTGTATCTACTAATCACTATCTTATTTAATACGAATATCATTGGTTCCTAATAAGACAAAGCTCATTGAATTGTCGATATGTAGTGTAGAGTTAGATTGCTTATTAATCTCTTCTTTTGAATATTTAAATCACTAACTCCCATGTCAGTCGGTTGAGTTTAAAAGTAAGCAATGAAAACAAAATATTACGTTACTTTTATCGCCACCACAGATTCATCCACAAAAACTGTAACTTTTCGTATTAAAATATCGTTTAATCCCTTTATTTTTATGTTTTGTAACAGAAACAAATTGCAGTGCGGTTGGGGCCATTCATATACACTTTTTGCGATTTGTCTCAATATGATATCAACAGAATTCGACATTTTTAATTATTCCATGCAAATCCAATTATTAATTATTGCTGCATATTTTTGGTGGTCATTGACCAAATGACCCCCTTACATATAAGAACTTCAGTAAGTAAATTGTAAAGGCTAAACAGGTAATACATACTATTGTAAAATGGAACAGCAATTTGTTTGTGTGCATATTTATTCAATTGGCAACAAAATAATAATTATATTTTTTTTATTTAATATAGATATAAGTAGGTACAGTAGTATTACATAAATTACATATCGGTACAAAATATATTTACAATCGCAATCTCACCAAACAAAAAACTGGTTCTTGTGCTTGGTGAGCGAGTTATATCAATTATAAGGAAAATAGAATAACATTAGTTAATAAGTCATATATAATAGGAACAATTGAAACTTCTGGATCATCAATATGCGTAGGTGTACAAACATATAATTCTGTTACAGTACTGAGCAATTAAGAGAGTAATTAGAAACATCTTAATAAAGTAGAGATTAATATAGGCTGATAATAAATATAAAGAAAGGGAAAAACAGACAATTATTTTAAGATACTATTTAACTCCATTTTTTTCAATTTAGTTATGAAACTTTTAGAACAATGCGTGGCCGGAAGATTTGTACATCTTTATATCGTTTTTCTTCTTAGAAGAGGAGGCAACTACTCCATTGAAGTGGTTCGAAAAACAAAACTTAATTTTGATCTTGAAAATTGCACATATTTGGCTTTTGGCCATAGAGCAGTGCACGACACAGGAGTTTTTTTTACATTTTCCAGACAGGGCCTAAGAGAGATGCTGTGTAGCAGGTCTTTTTAAGATAAGAATCTCTTCAAATTATTCGTAATCCGTTTAAACACGAGATTGCAGGCCCTAAACGAATGAGTTGATAGGTTTCCCAGTAAACTTTAAGTAAAATACGAAAGTCTTATCACGATGTCGGAACACGTGTTCATAATAATAAATAATAAAATAAACAAAAAAATAAATAATCATTATATGTCCGCATTTCGTTATTGTTTTATTAAGACAAATGGAAATTTAGTAAAAGTTTATTAGGAAATAATCCCGAGATTAACCGGATTACCAATAATTTGAAGAAATTTTTAATAAATTATCAATATCAATTTTTTTCGTGTACGCAAAAGAATAGAATTATGCTTAACTTATTTTTTTGTCTGATTGAGTTATGTTATTACAGCCTTCTTGTAACTTTACTCCGTGTTGTTGAACACATCTACTATAGGTACAGCTTATGTGAAAGCATTGCCAACAGCATGCAATCTAGGTACGAGCAACTATCTAAATGACCGAGTCTTGATATCCTGGTCTTCAATATCACCTGTCTTTCGAGATAAAACACTTTAAGTTACAATCTATTGACCATAAAACATGTGACCATCATATTAAAAGCTAGTTTTCATTTGCAGGTAGTGTACGAGCCCAGCACCGGCAGAGCCACCGCTTTCCTGGGACTGAACAACCCGTACGTGACTCTTGCCGAGGCGCAAACTCTGGGGAGAGATTTCTGCCCCGACCAGTGCACCGGCAACACAGCATTCAATTGGATCAACTGGGAGAACACCGACATGGCCAATGGCTTCAGTATCTGCTGCAATATCAACGACTTCACACGTGTCGTCAATTACCTGCCCGACTTACCCACTACCGGCGTACTTTTCACCTAGACGTCTGTGCAAACTGACATAAGAATTGTACAACATAACCTTAGATTTGTGCAACCTTACCTAAGATTTGTGCAACTCAACCTAACCTAACTCCTCTTCCAACTGGCAAAATTCTTACGTGGGTATTCAGAATCCACAGTAACATCGCTGAAATCAGTCATTAGGTTGCTCGACTTCACCGCTGCCATTGGACTCTTATAGTGGACATCTGCGCAACCTGACATAATGTTTGTACAACCTAACCTAACCTTACAGTATTAGGCTGCTTCTAGTACAAATTCTTAAATTGGCCACCTGATCCGATATCAAAGTTAACATTTTTTTATAATATTACATTACAAACAATAAAAAGCTATTGACTACAGATATCATGTTATTTTATTCCAAAACATTATCCAACCTACAGTTGTTACTGTTACCTAACCTAACCTAACCCTTCAGGACTCTGGCTTATTTATGATATAATAGCTGGGATTTGGGAAAAAAATATCAAACTTTGTGAATTTTTTATTATTAATTTTTATATAAAATGACAAAAATTTTACATAGGTACCATTAATAACATTTTAGTTCAATGTTTAGACGAAAAAAAGTATTCTTATTTATTTACGTTTTTATGTTTGATTATGTTAATTTCCACCACTTTTCAAAAACAGTTAGTTTTCTGATACGTTCGGAAATATACTATTTATTCTGTTTTATTGCAAAGCAGAAATACACACAACTTCTCTGACTTTCTAACAGCATATTTAAGAAATACAAGGGTAAATATGCCAATGGATTGAAGGTTTAAGTAAGTCAAAATTTGTTTATTTTATTAAGTAAGACATTTACTGTATACAATTCTAACTTTACAGTCCAACCGAGAAATTCCGGTTTTATGACGGTCTAATAATTGCCAATCTTAGTTCTAATTACACAATAATATATTATATTTTGTGGATCTGGTGGGGGTCTCACTCTGTCTGGGTCCTACTGGAACTTTCGGTTGCGCTGCTATTACGCATAGGCGATAGGCTAGAACCTTCTAGTGAGTTGGCGTAATGTGCCAGACCAACTCGCGACGTATTGTCGTAGGGTAGGTCGCGTTGTTTACTTTCAGTGAGACAATCTGGATTATTCCACCCAACGCCACAATATCATATTTAATATACTCAGTTGAACGATGACTGCCCATATTTGGTGTCAAACGCTCTAGTATAGCTGCATACATTTAGGTAGACGAATTTAGCCTATTTATTTTCTATGATTATTATTTTTATTTATAAAACCTACAAAGAAAAGATAAACGATGAAATAATTCACTGTCTGTCGCGTGTTAACCTGGTTGGTGTTGGGTAGCTCAATATATTATATGGTGCATGTTGTTAATGCGATGTATTCTTATAATAAACATGGGGCAATTAAGGGGCTTACATACTCTATATAACATAAACATACTTATGTACATGGCAACAGTTCCATTGTGTTGAAGAAACGTCACTAGAAAAGTAGAAGTCGAAGAATGTGATTAATTTCGATAGAAATGTGATGTTCACTGAATTGACACAATACTGTATAAATGGAACACAAAAACTGTGCAGTTAATAAAATATTACTACAATAAAGAGGAACAATGATATTGCACTTTTGCAGTAGTAGTTAAGCAATGGTCATAAATAAACCACTCTCTAGATCGATATCTTCGGGCTTTTTGTATGGCCCCATTTTGTCACCCCCTTAACCACAGACGACCACAGATAAAACGGTCGTTTGGTCCAGACAGGTAAATATATTGTGGACCATAAATAAATCTCAAGGCCATTTAAAAAAGTGCAAACATAGATAATATAACAGCACCCAGCTAACATCGTTCATTCACTAGCCCAAAAAAATTATATTTTAAAAATAAAAATATTGGAATGCAGGAAAAGGAAAATAAAAAAAACCCACAGCTATGCACACATAAAAATACTTTTTATTTTCAAAAAGACAATGGACAGTAATACAAAACAGGGTCAGTACAACCGATGTATTGAGCATTGATTTATCATTGAAGTAGAAGATAATACTAATATATCTAAACAAAGCATGATACAGAACAAGACACAGAAAAATAAAAAGTACCGGTCTCAACTAGGAATCGAACCCAGTCTTACTGCAACAACTTAACCCATATTTCGCTGACGGTTCAAAAACGCACCATCCTGGTTGCTTGGTCATATTTTGATAACTTGATAAGGATTCACCGTTATTCTTTCAGGTATTTATAGAAAAGGTTTGACTTTACCGTTAGAACTAAACAGGTAGAAATATATTTGCTTCAGTCGCATTGTAGACGCCCCCAAAGTCGGACAAAATACGACACTCAGGTAAGCAATTTTTAAATAATTATTATATTTAACATATTACTAAAATTCTTAATATATTCCAGCATTTTTTAATACAGAATTGACTCGTATTTAATAATTTGAACACTTTTAAAAAAATAAAAATTTCAAAGGTACTCATTTCACATAGTTTATTTAAGTGGTGCATTAACGCACCGTCGGCGAAATACGGGGGTAAAAACCTTGGCATTATTTTATTCATAATTACCGGCATCAATCGCTAATACTGTGTTTTTTCTTCTGAATAGGATGAATCCAAAGGACTTTTTTACCGCACAAGAAGCTGCTGACTTTATCACAGATAATTGGAATGTCAACGATGAAGACGGCGAAGAAGATATTCCAGATGTGGTCGTTTTACCACCTGAAGTCGCCGAAGTTACTGATGAAGAGGATTTTGATGACAATGATTTACATGAAGACGCTGCATTTAGCCATACTTTCGGAGATACGGCAGGAACTTTGGAAGTCCACTCCAAGAGGCTGATGAGTGAACCTTCAACAACTCTATCCCAACCCCAACCATCAACATCTTCGTCATCAATGCCAAGGGAAATGCGTTGGAAGAAATCGAAACCTAGTTATTCGCGAGTGCCAAACAACGTTGAGAATAGAAGCGTCAAAGATGTGAAAAGAAAATTAGTGGGTAAATCTTGTACCGAGTTCTTTGAACTATTTTTTAATAATGATCTTATTAACTTAATTGTAGAACAATCAAATGGTTACGCTCTATTAAAAAACAAAGTAGCCACATCGTTGACGATCAATAATATAAAAACATTTATAGGATTTTTATTATACACTGGGTATCATAGGTTACCTCGTGAAGAAATGTATTGGTCTCCAGATGAGGACATTACAAATCCTTTTGTAAGGTCATGCATGACCAGACAAACCTATCGTGACGTCAAGAGTAATTTACACTTGGCCGACAATTTAAATATCAATACGACTGACAAACTTTATAAAGTTAGACCATATTTATCCTTGTTGAATAAAATTTTTAAACAGTTCGGGATTGTAAGGCATGCGCTGTCAATAGACGAACAAATGATCCCTTATAGAGGAAAACATTCGTGTAAAATGTATATTCATGGCAAGCCAATCAAATTTGGATATAAGTCGTGGACATTGGCTTCTGCAGATGGATATATTTATGCATTTGATATATATACGGGAAAAAACAAAGTGCCGTCAAATACTAATAATTTGGGTATGGGAGGCAACGTTGTGAAGGATCTTCTGAAAAGTGTAGACACTCCAGGAAATCACATTGTTTATTTTGATAACTTATTTACATCGATCCCACTTTTGAAATATTTAAGTGATTTTTTGTTGTTTGTTTTTGGGGTGTTATGCCGTGTTGCGCTAACTCCTTCTTTAGCCGACGTTTCGGACAGCGTTGCAGTGTCCATCATCAGGGCAGATCCGGTAGATCCGAACACTGCAACGCTGTCCGAAACGTCGGCTAAAGAAGGAGTTAGCGCAACACGGCATAACACCCCAAAAACAAACAACAAAAATGCTTTTGGCCGTGAAAATCTAAAAACTTACCTATTTAAGTGATTATTTGTTTTTCGGTACTGGTACGATAAGAGAAAATCGACTAAAGAACATCGGTACACTAAAAGCGACCAAACAAATTAATAAATTAGAAAGAGGGGAATATGATTATAGATTCTAAAAAAATAATAAGATACTGGTCGTTAGATGGAAAGATAGTGCTGTAGTTACAGTGGCATCTAATTTTGATAACGTAGAGCCCATTAAAAACGTATCGAGGTATTAAAATATTTAAAAAAGATTATATAAATGTCACTCAACCCAGCGCTCTTACCCAATATAATCGTTTTATGGGAGGTGTTGATTTAGCGGATAATTTCATTTCAAACTATAGAATAAGGGTTCGTGGTAAAAAGTGGTGGTGGGCAATATTCTCCAACTTCTGTGATGTGGCACTTTGTAATGCATGGAAACTATACCAAATGGTTCATCCAGAAGAAAATATGAGCCTTTTGAATTTTAGAAGAAGTGTGGCCACCGCTCTCATAAAGTCGTCAAAAGTAAATTCTTCTTCTATTGGCAGACCCAGTAGATTTGCGACAACATCGAGGTCAAGTATAGCAGGGAGTAGTCATTTTTTAAATAAGGGGGAAAATAGAAAAAGATGTCGCATATGTCATTCACACACATATTTTATGTGTCCAGAGTGTAATGTGGCATTGCACCATAAATGTAACGAATTATACCATACCGGAAAATAGTGTTTATTATAATATTTGTGTATGCTAATTTCTTATTATGTCTTTTAGAAAGGTGCACTTTCCTACCTATATATACAATATCTTTAATTTTGGTTAATATTAGTAATATGATTTATAAATTAAGAGAAATAAATCCACTTTAAAATAAACTTGTTTGGTTTCATACATTTACTTTTTACCCCCCTATTTCGCTGACGGTGCGAAAACGCACCACCTCATTTTTTTGTAAGTGTAAGTTTTTTCATTTTTTTAAATTTTTTTATTTTCTTAATTGTGTGTTTATATACCACATATCCAAATTCTATCAAAATCTGACCACGGGAACTGATAGCGGCGAAATATGGGTTAATAGGATTTAATTTGACCTTGCACAAAAATACAAGAATATATACACAAAATACATATTCAACAAATTTAGGTGTTAATTATTATTGCCACAGCACTAGAAGTTATTCAAATTCTCCTGCAAGGGTTTCATATAATTTTCACAGTTTGTCGTCAGCAAACATCATGGAAAATGCTGGTTAAATCTGAATACTTACATGATGCAATTCTAGAGAGGTTAAAATGATCTTGTTTGATGTAATCGTGGCTTTTTTTAGCAGTTTTAGCATCCTAATACGTGGTATAGTATCGCGTCGGAATACGGATAGGTCTGAAAAGGAAAATTAATTAAATTATTAGCCAATGAAGTACATTCAGGAATCAGGAATATTGTATCAAAGAACGAAAGGTTAGTACCTGTATTTATCAACGGGTTCGGGTCCTTCTTTTAGTTGGTGAAGATAGACAGGATATTATATGATGACTGGAAGATTAAGCGTTGCCATGCATTCTTTTTTAACCCCAAAAGTACCGTATTTTTGCTTTCAATTGCGAACTGACACCCACAAACAAACGTATTTCTTGCTGCTTCTTGCTAGCACCAGATTATCGAATCCGTCTGAGCAACCTTTAACACAACACGACATTAATTTATCACCATGAAGAATTCTAGCACACAACATTATTTTTAGATGGGTTAGACGATTTTCAAAATTCAAAATATTTACGCTAATAACTTTCACTAACTTTCGAAATGGCGTCTTGGAAATTACCGTTATTTTTTATCGCAGCATAACACATGCTTAGCTTCTCTTTCTGTTACACAAGTCGCTATGGTAGAGAGCGAGAGATCAAACTACAATTTTTGCTCTGAGCCAATGAGATCTGAGCTTTCAGCCACAACAGCTTTGTCTATAAGAATTTGGGTATTGAATAACTCCTCCCATCAGGGTTACAAGGTCAGACGGGAGTTGTACGCCCCTGGCAATGGTATTGTGCCACGATCATAAATGCAAGACGCGAAACGACACTAGAGTTGGTCGATATTCCTGTCCCGGTCATAATGAACCGGTTCTGAACTGTCACTGGAACCATCGAAATTATTTCTGAGAAAACTGGTTATTTTTTGAGCATCCGGCCGTTCCGAGCATTCGTGAGATATTTTAAATTCCAATTCTAATTTTAGCGTGCACACGTTTTTTGCCGCACGGTTATTGATTGCAAGTTGTTAATCGTTTATTTATAATCGTCACAGATTCTAATATTTAAGTCTTTTACAACCGGAACAATTGCACTCGCAAATTCACTACATGATACCGATTCAATTATTCTAAAACTAACCTATTGTTTACACTTTCCACTTGCTCTTTCACCTCCAAAGGAATAAATCTACTTTTTTTAAATCGGAACCGCTTGTTGTTTTAACTGCAATTGATCCATATATTTGATAAATTGACTCTTCTGAAAAAAAACTACTGGAAATTTCCCAATTAATTGTTGTTTTAACGTATTACTATAAACACAATAAAATAATCCTGAAAGTCTTACATTAAACAATTCTATAAAATCTCTTGTTGAAAAAAATCTCAAATTGTCAGATTAGCATTGACTTCCATCACAAACTTTAAATCTCAAATTAGCATTGACTTCCATCACAAACTTTAAATCTCAAATTAGCATTGACTTCCATCACAAACTTTAAATCTCAAATTAGCATTGACTTCCATCACAAACTTTAAATCTCAAATTAGCATTGACTTGCATCACAAACTTTAAATTGTAACATGTACAGTGTGTTCTTCGCGTATGAAGGTACCTTAATAACTTTGTTGTCAAAACCACTTCAACAAAATGATTCTTGTGCCAATTTGACTTCTGTGAAATGTTTCACATACCTACTCAATTTGTTTCCGTTAACACGCTGCACAATGTTACACAATCTACCACGAATTTCAGATTGACGTTATTTATTAATTCATCTTTATTTATAATAAGGCTCCAAACTATTATTTCATAATCAATTAAATTACGAAATATTATTACTTATAGTCTTGTTCTCTCAATATTGGACTATGGAGATACAGTATATGGTCCCTCTTTACTGAAAAAACCCAAAAACAAGTATAACGAGTCCAAAATGCATGTGTCCGATATTGTTGAAATGTCCCCGAGACGGGATCATATCTCGCCCTGCCTCTATCGGCATCAGATTCGAATATGTCCAACAGAAGGAAATTACAATTTCCAATTGTGTCAAATGTTCAATTTGATGAATTCAAAGGTTCCTGCCTAATTTTTTTTTTTTTTTTTGTGCGGTGAAAAAAAAAAATGAAGACAATGTTAGTAGTTCTTATTCGAAGTATGATACAGTTAAAAGTGATCGAGGAGAATAGGGTCCCATTAGCTCAGTTGGTAGAGCACTGTCCCGGAAAGACAAGGGTCCTGGGTTCGAGTCCCAGATGTGACCGTTTCCTTTTCTAATTTTTCTGTTTCAGATTTTCGTTCAGAAATCACTAATATTGTCTTCAATATTTAAATAAAACTACTGTGTTTGAGGGGAGTTATAGCTATTCTTCGTCAAAGCTTTGAGACGAAGTACCACTGTCAATTCGAATATCGACATCGTTGCATTGCTTCAAAAAGCTTTGCTGCGAATAGTTGCTATCGTTACAATGAAGGGGATACTTAGTTACTTGTAGTTGCGATTTTGTATATTGTATATTTATAGTATTTAGAATTTTTGTTGACTACATTATTAATTTGCATTGATTTGTTTACCTACTATTTACACTTTTATTTTTATTTGTTTGTGTTGATTTGAGTTTTCATGGTTAATATTATTTCATTGTTCATTATTATACCTAAATATGTATATATTATTATATTGGAGGCACTGCTGAAAACCAGCTGATTCTGATAGATTGTATAAAAATGTTGGCATTCTTCAAAGGTGTAATGTTTCTATCTGCTATGGAAATAATTTTGTGCATTTCTGAACTATTAGCTTTCCTTTAGAAAAATCTTTTCTACCTGATTGTGTTTCAAAGAAGTTCATTTAATTTTTCAAAAGAAGCAAACGCATTGTGACTTGACATTTTAAATAATAAAAAGGAAAACAATTTGTTTAAAGTCACTTTATTGTAATTTTTTAAGTCTACCGGTTTCGGTACCTCCGTACCATCATCAGGACTGTTATAAAAATACTAACAAATACAGAATAATACACATATATATAAACAAATAGTTGAGAGAGAAAGAGATAGAAAAACAGAGAGAGACAGTATCAGTTGCGGGAGGGAAGTGGGGTGGGGAGTTAGGGATAACAGGAAACATATTTATTATAGGGCTGAATGTTAAATTTAATTGATTATTGATGATTTCAGCCTTTGAATTGACTGATTTCTTTATTTCCAACGCTTCCAAATTATTAAGTCGTAAACCTATCTCATTTTTGTGTAGGACTTTAATACCCGTGTCACGGTTAAAAGTATGATCTTTATTAATTAGATGTTCTGCAAATTCTGAAAATCCCGAACTGGTTAGACATCTTAGGTGTTCTTTTATTCTAGTTTCTATATTGCGTGATGTTTGCCTTATGTAGAATGCTGGGCAATCATTACAACTAATTTTATATACGCCCGAGTGGCTAAGAACATCTTCTTTATCTTTGGCATTAACTAAATATTTTCCTAGATTATTATTAGTATAATACGCTGGTTTAATTTCTGGTGGGAATTTAATTGTACATGTAGAGGAAAGGTTATTAATATACAAAATTCTTCTCCACTGCTGGTTGGAGTTATTATTGTTGAAAGTTAGTGGACTATTGTAGACGTATTTTTTTATGGCAATATATCTTAATTTTTTTGCAAGGATTCTATCAATAAGGCCTATTTCATATCCATTATTAAGTGCTATTAGTTTAATTGTACTTAACTCATTAGCGTAATTAACATTTGTTAAAGGAGTAGTGACTAAACAGTGGATCATAGAGTGGAATGCCGAATGTTTGTGGGAAATAGGGTGGTTGGACGTATTATGGATTATAGTGTCTGTGAAGGTAGGTTTTCTAAAAATATTAAAATGAATTTTACTATCAATAATCGATAATGTGAGATCTAAAAAGTTGAGTGTCGAATTTATGCCTACTTCTAGTGTGAATTGGATCTGTTTATGTAAGGAGTTGAGGAGTAATAGGAAGGAATTTAGCTGACGCTCTGTACCCGCCCAAATGCATATGATATCGTCTACATAGCGTCTCCATAGTAAAATATTTTTTAACAAAGGTGTTTTAAGTTCAAAAATATTGTTTTCAAAATTATTCATAAAAATATCGGCAATAAGTGGACTTGTGGGAGACCCCATCGGTAATCCATCTCGTTGTCGGTACATTATATTATTATATTTAAAACTGTTCTGGTTCAAGCAAACATCGATAAGTTGGTTAATATCTTTTGTAAAATCCTTATGTAAGTTAGAACCATTGACTAAATTGCTTATAATATTTTTACATTCTACTATCGGAATACTGGAAAACAAATTCACTACATCAAAAGAAATCAGTTTACAGTTGCTAGGGAGGGTTAAATCTTTCAAGTGGTTGATTAATCCATGGGAATTTTTAATTGTATATTTTGGTTGAAATATATTGGAATCCTTAATTACCTTAGTAAGAAAAGAAGCAATTTTATAATTAGGTGCATTACAACAAGTCACAATCGGCCTAATTGGCCTATTAGCTTTATGTATTTTGACAAACCCATATAACCTGGGGATTTTCGGGTTTTTAGTTAAGAATTTAACCTGGTGATAAGTATCATCTTTGAATATTGGGGTTTTACACTCGTTTAATGTACTTTTAAGGGTTCTCTGGTATTTATTAGTGGGATCTACTTTTAAAATTTCAAAGTTATCAGATTCTAGGAAGTCATTAATTTTATGATTATATTCTATCTTGTTCATAATTATAACTGTATTGCCTTTATCAGCTCTAGTTAATATTAAATCTTCTTTCTTCAGTTTTTCACGGATATTCTTGGCGTGTAAGTTTTCTTGATTCTGCTTTGGCTGGAATCTTGGGATAAGGTCTTGTAAGACCTCGGCACTTTTGTAGAGGTAAGGTTTCGGAGATTTATATAACTCTGTTTCCATGTCTACTGCAACGTTTTCCACAGCACTATTGTAATTTTTATTAGTATATTTTAGGTTATATTTTAAACCTTTGGAGAGTAATTCCATTTCTTGTTGGGTAAACTGTACCGAGGAGAGATTCTGTACACGTTCGTAGAATTTTTGAGATGATGATGTCTCCGGGTTCTTGATGTGGGTATTTGATTGGCACAATATTTTGAGTTTATTTTCCAGGGTTATCCTCTTTTTATAAGCTTTCACTGACGCAAAACATCTAATTTAATCATCAATAATCAATTAAATTTAACATTCAGCCCTATAATAAATATGTTTCCTGTTATCCCTAACTCCCCACCCCCACTTCCCTCCCGCAACTGATACTGTCTCTCTCTGTTTTTCTATCTCTTTCTCTCTCAACTATTTGTTTATATATATATGTGTATTATTCTGTAATTGTTAGTATTTTTATAACAGTGCTGATGATGGTACGGAGGTACCGAAACCGGTAGACTTTAAAAATTACAATAATGTGACTTTAAACAAAGTGTTTTCCTTTTTATTATTTAAGTTAATTTAACTTTACCTCTACCTACTAAATTTCTAGGTATAATTTTATTATTATTTTATAATTATTAACTCCCATATTGGAAATAATCGTTTCTGTCCAGCTAAATGCCATCTTTTATTGCACATTTTACAAACCTAATTTTTTAATTTATACTCTTTCGCAATGATAATTGATTATTTGTGTAATGATTGTTTCCACTACGAAAAAGATATTTTTGACTTTCTGAATGTAACTTACAATTTTTACTCGGATAAGTGATCAGCTTCTACTCGATTTACTTCTCGATCGAATTTTATTGAATCTCGTTCAAAACTTTTCTCTACAGTAGCGACAATACACTTTTAACCCTGTGTCAGTTCAATGCACTCTGCGGTCTGCACGAGAAACAAGAAACAATTTCTCTTTTTAATCTTCCCCGGTTTGCGACCCAGCACAAATATTGTAGTGATTTGTTTTTGGGGTATTATGCCGTATTACGCTACCTCCTTCTTTAGCCAACGGATGATGGCCACTGCAATGATGGAAACTGCAATAATACTAAAAAACAACTATTTTTTTATTTTAGTTTATTTAGAAAACAGACAGTTGTACATGCGAATAAATTTTACATTTTAGTTGAATATAAGATTAACCAGTTTAGTTGCATTGACAATCATTTTTATAGATTACAGGTTAGGAAGAAAATAGATATTTAAAGAGCTTGGTAAAAAATAATAATTAAAAGAATAGGCGAACACTAAAAAATAATCGTTGTGATTAAGGTACATTGTAAGGTTAATTTGTTTTTAAAAGTTTTTAGGGTACAGTGGAAAATATCTTAAAGAAGCCATATTGTAAAATATAAATAAGATATCACCAAAAATTTCATTTTAATAATAATAAAAATAAACGTATGGTAAATTAGTAATGTGAGTTCGATTAATGTAGACAAAAAGTGTGCGATGTAAATTTAACCTCTTACGAGACGTATGATATGCCATAACTTGATTAAAAGTAATTTGTTTACTGGAAGTTATAAGATTAAAGAATAGTTTAAAATTGTGTATGCTACATAAAAATGCCAAATGCGAATAGAAATGAAAATAAAAATCATTGTAGTATTTGAAAGGAGTCATACTGTTTTGTTTATATCTGCCTCAGAGGAAATTCGAATAACCGGAGAACAGTCATTTTTTCTCATAAATATATAACAGTTTTTTGTCCAAAGGTATATATAATTTTTTTCACTTTTAAATTTCCTGGCTTTCTTCCTTAGTAACTAGTTAGAAGGTGTGAGGTGATCATTGAGGAATATACGGCTTGCTACTCCTGGAAGGCAGATATCTGCTGAAGTCAAGGTCTGGTGGTGACGTGCAGCTACTAACAAAGCGTTCTTGCAATCTCGCCGAAGAAGACGTATGATTATATTTGATGTAGATGTGGGTGTGGATGTCATTTTAGAAGCTGCCGTTGGCCATGGTCGCACTCTATGAATGAAGTCAATGTCCTCTTTTTGTAGTTGGTACCCAAATTTCTGGAATATATTCATTAACCTGGATGTTTTTACTTTTTGACATCGGAACTCCGCAAATTTCAACATTACGGAGTCTATCATATTGTTCTCGTTGGTTCATTTTCATATTAACGTCCTTTATAACTTCCTTCAAATGAATAAATTCGCATTCCAGAGAATGGTCGAAGCTAACATTTTGGTGTTTAAAGTTTCAATTTGTGAAGATAAAATTCCACTGATTTTATAATAGGTTCTAATTGATCTGTAAAGTCCTTGAATCTTGCGTCTAGCTAACAAAAAATATTGTTTTTCCATCTCTTTAAGTTTGTCATTAAGGGTTCTTGAGAGCTGATTAAGGATTTCATTTAAATTTATAGGATTATCGTTATTACATTATTTGTTTGCCCTCGTAGTATTTTTCATGTTGTTGTTTAAATAAGAATATCACTTGTTAATTACGAAATAATAATAGTCAACGTGATTGGTTTAATTTCAAACACTCAGCCAATAACAGTACGGATGGAGATTTAATAACCAATGAGAGATCTCCGCGGTGACGACACTATTTTCTCACTTCAATATCATTATTTAGTACAGAATGGTAACAAGGATTTATTGGAGATTAATTTGGTTATTGATGTTTATCAGCGCTTGTAGAACAGATAAATAATTTATAAATAATTCACTTAGTAGATTGAGTAAACCTGTATCGATTTAGTGCCGGAGTTTTAGATTAGAATACTTATTTTTATTGATAATCACAATAATTACAGAGACTTATCAACTGTTAAACGTTATTAGGTTATTAGTAGGTACTATAATACTTTTGGTATTGAAATTCTCAAATCATACCTACTACAAATATATCTCTTCACATTTCTGGTAAATCTTTTGTAGATTCGTTATCAGTTTGCTTTGCAGAATAAATTTTTTATTTCTCCTCGAAAGAACATTTAGATTTCCCACAATAATAATCCAATTATGAAATTAACTATTCTAATTTTACATCGGGAAACTTTTTAGGCATTAGCTGACTAAAGCGAAAAAACATTCACATATATTTTTCACTTCTGTTGCGTATTTCTCATCATTTATCAATATGTATTGCTGGAGACGAACCTTAAAATTTTCTCAGTTACCACTATGCAAAAACTAAAGGAATCTAAAATCGTTGACTCCATGCTTCCACAGATCTGGTTATTTTTATTTATTTAAAAGAAAGACAAACATTCCTGGGTTACGATTAACATGACAATATTTAAAAATCTCCTACTACAACTATACAGTAAGCGGAAAATATTGCTTATTTTTTGATGGACGACTTAGCCAGCCGAGGAATTGAACGTGCGACGCCTGGGTGGGACCCAAACGCGATGCCAATTAAGCTACTGACCGGTCGTGGTTACTAAAGTGTAAAGAAAGAAACATAAACAAGTACTTCCCTTGCACTGCTCCAGTCTCCACTCCGATGGCTTTCCTCGCCTTTGACCCTTTGTGACTCCACGTTGTTAGTTGGCACGTGCAGTCACCCTTTGTGATAGGGGCTTCACCCTTTCGTAATAACCGCTGTTGTCCACTCCTTTTTATGGTGAATATTGGCATCCATTCGCCTTTCCATGCAGATAATATTCTTCTTGCAGCCTTTCGGACTCCTTGGTAATAAATTTTGCTGACCTATATGCTACGAAATACTGTTGCAATTTTTGTTTTTCTGCCACTGTAATTTTGATTTCCGTGATTCCGTTTTCTGAGATCGTTAGTTTTTTGCACCGGTTAAAGTTAAATATGTTATTTGTGTGGATTATGTAGCTTCAATTAGGCTCTTTTTTTATTTTCATTTTATTAATTAGATACTAAAAAATACAATTACAGAATAGTCGTCATAATCTTTGACTGTCCAACTGGGAAGGTTTCCCGTTTCAGGACAGTCAAATTTTTTTTTTTTTTTTTTTTTTTTTTTTTTTTTTTTTTTTTTTTTTTTTTTTTTTTTTTTTTTTTTTTTTTAAAGAAAGCAAGACAAAAAAAATACATATTACAGTAAATAATAAAAATAAAAATACAGAAAAAAATAGAAAAGTTCCAATAAACTACTTTTCAGTAGTTTGTCGATGGCAACTTTTCACATAAAAAATATTTAAAAAAGATAAAAACTTATTTTACTTAATGACAACAGTGATAACAATAAAAATAATTTGTTTTAAAAATATAAAAACATATACACAACAGTGATAGTATCTACCTATAGTTTGTATTAGACTCTAATACAAACTATTTCTTTCAGCGAGCCAATTTTTCAACATAATATTTGATTTTACATTTGTACATTTTTTTATTTCAGCAGGTAACATATTTAAGCACCTAGGTATCATGTAGTCCAGTGTTCTTTGTCCATATTTGTTTAAGTGCTTAGGTACAATTAGTCCTTCATTTAACGTAAAACGAGTATTGTAAGTGTGGTCCAGTCTATTTATGTATATAGGGCTATTCATATGCTGAAATATAATTTTATACCACAGAATTGATCTTACTGAGAAAATTTTAAGATTCTGATAAAGGTATGGAACATTATGCCTTTGTTCGTATAAACTTTTATGAGCTAATAATTTAACTAGTGAATTTTGAACTGATTGAACATGGTTTATATTTGTTTTACATGAAAGCCCCCAAGCTGTGATTCCATACCTTATAATAGATTCAGCTAGTGATAAATAAATTATTCTAAGTGTACGTATTGGAACATAGAATTTTAATTTATATAATCTATTAACAATAGATCTCAGACGTTCACATACTTTATTTATTTGTAAGTCCCATTTGAAAAAACAATTAATAATAATACCTAAATATACATACTCTGTGACCAGCTCAATATTTTCACATGTACATATTGCAGGAATACCAACATGTAAGCAATTTGAAGTGTGTGTCTTTATTTCAGGTGTAATAATATTTGCCTTAGCATTGGGTGATCTAATATGTATCAATTTAGTTTTTTTGGCATTTATAATTAAACCAGAGTCGTGAGACCATTTCAAAAGTTCAATGTAATCTTTTTGTAATAGTTCAATACATAATTGCAAATCACTGCGAGAAATCACCAATGCAGTATCGTCCGCATATACAAAGTGTTTTACATGTTTAAAAATGTACTTAATAAAAGATACATAAATAATATATAAAATTGGTCCCAATATGGAACCTTGAGGAACGCCTGCTAATATTTTCCTTTGTTTACTTAAGGTGTTCAAAAGTTTTATTTTCATGCATCGGTTGTTCAAGTAATTTTCAAAGAGTTTTAGAAGTTTCCCTCTTATTCCTATGATTTCTAATATTTTCAATAATTTTTTATGATCAATAGTGTCAAATGCCTTGGAATAATCTATAAATAAGACTAATACATGATTTTTACTATTTAATTCATTATTTATTAGGCTGGCAAACTTCTGAATTAGCATTTCAGTGCCCTTTTTTTTCTGGAAGCCGTATTCATTTGTATCAATAATAGAAAAATCTTCTAAATATTTAATCAATTTCAGCTGAATGTATTTTTCAAGGATTTTTTCGAGTGATGGCAAAATACTAATCGGTCTATAATTACCCAATACAGTGTGATCACCGCCTTTGTAAATGGGTCGGATGATACTACATTTTAAGTCATCTGGAATTTTTGCCTCAAATAAGATTCTATTAACAAAATGGGTTATAATTGGACCTAAGGTAGATATGTGTTTTTTAATATCGCTCATTCTGATATTATCAATTCCAGGAGAAGAGTTTTTAAGTTGTCTGACAATGCTTTCTATATCAGAAATTTTGGCCCTTGGTAGGTACATAGTTTGAGGCATCTCCTCTGGTTCAAACCCAGTTGTCCTGTAATTACATTTATGTAACATATTGCAAACACTATCAGAGAAATAATTAACAAAATCATTATTTACATTTTCTTTGGTCTGATCTTTCATCAAATACTTGGAGGCAACTTGGTCACAATTATTTTTACATTTCTTTCCTAAAATTTGATTACACTCGTCCCATGTTTTTTTTGAATCTTGAAAAAGATTTTTGAATTTATCATTATAGTATGTGGTTTTTAATTTAAGTAACAATTTATTTAAAACATTTCGGTAACACTTATATTCTTTTTCATAGTATTTGTTTGTTGGAGCATTTTTCCAACGTTTATATAAATAATCTCTTTTTTTAATTTTATATAGTGCATCCGTAGATATCCAGTCATTTATGGCATGAGGTCTGCTTTTAGATTTTTTGCTAATTTCAATCGTGCTGTTTTTGTACAAGTCATCAAAATAATTTTTAATTTTTAAATATATAACAGAACATTCGGTTTCTTTTAGAAGCGATTTCCAATCATAATTACAAATATTTTTATCGATCAGTTTTTGCGAAAGAATTTTCACGTTATTAGAATCAGAAGATTTGAAATGATCTATTGAGTTATAGTGTATACTAACAGCCGTTGTATTGTGGTCTGCGATGTTATAGTCACACACGCACGCAGATATTGTACTGGATAATCCAGCTGGTAGCTTTCCACTTAAACGCACATAAAAATGATCGATACATGAGCGGTTTATTTTCTGAAGAACTATTACTTCCCTAGTAGCGACATCTATTCATTTTTTTAAATAGTTATTAGTAAGGATATTTTCATAATTTATTATGATAGCATTATTTTTATTTAATAAATTTAAATTTATATCGCCGAAAAATATAACACTTTCATTTGATTTAATATTGTTATCAAACACAGAGGATATTTCTGACAAGAATGCTTGCTTATTTAAATTCGGAGGTCGGTATATTGCTAAAACATTTAAAGTGCTGTTATTTGGAAGTGTCAATATTCCAAAAACATTCTCAAAATATTTTGTGTCCAGAACTATTTGCGAGAAGGAGAGGTTATTCTTTACATATAACAGAATTCCTCCACCGGATTTATGGCTTCTACGAATAGTGATACGAATTGTATCCGGGAATATCATACAGATTAACAAGTTCCGAACGAATTGCAATTTCGCAAAGCATGAGTATATCAATTTGATTTAAACAGTCTTTAAAATAAACATGAAATAGGTCCCAATACTTACATATTGATCTAATGTTTAGTTCCACAAAATTAAGTTTACTCGTTTTACATTTTATTGTATCTTGTTTTTGAAACCATTCATGCAGGTTATTTACCTTACAAAAATTAATATCATTTTCATCATCTATGTAACTAAAAGACATAATGTTTGTGAAGAAAGTACTTAATAACTAAAATATTTTTTTTCATAAGTATTTGTATCTCATGTCGGTACAAGCCATTGTTATAACTAATTGTCAAAACTGAATTTGATTTTGATGACAAACTATAAATTAGTAGCATATGTACACGGATAATATCAAGGTTGACTTGAAATAGTTTTGGTGACAATATTGAACAACTTAGCATTATATTACTAATGATAATATTATAAAGATGATACATACTATGTAGTATATTAATTTTGTTTTGTATAAATAATATTTTACAAACATTAACACTTTGAGAGTAGGCTAATATTTTAATGCTTCGTTTTTGTCTTAAAATTTTACAGAAATAGATAATTAAATATTTGTTGGATATTTCTGATAAATCGTTAGCTCTTCGATGGCAGATTAATAATATTAAAATGTTTCTCAATTGTTTTAAAGTTTTAATATTTATAGCTAAATTGTGTGAAATGTCAGAAAACAAGCGTATTTGAAACAAAAAAATAAATTTTGGTATTGAGTTTTTAGTATTGTTAAGAATTTTAAAGTTAGTTATTAAGAATGTTAAAGTAAGTACATACCTATTCATAATTTATACGCCCTTGGGCAATAGTCATCATTTTTTTAAATACGTACAATTTTTGCTATTTGCTTTATGATTTGTATCGTTTGTTGACTTATAAGTGTTGTTTTGGAAATCACAATTTTTGCATTTTTCTTCTTTGTTTTTATTGGGACAGTCTTTCCAAGGATGATCCATGGCGCAGTGCAGGCACGAAGCATTCTTGTCCTTATTAAAGCAGTTGACGGCTGAATGACCAAATCTCAGGCAATGGAAGCATTGCATTATTGGATTAGCATCCTCCACCCGCACTCTGTGGTATCCAATATTAATTTTCTCTTTAGATATGAGATATTTCCTAAGTTTTCCACTTGTTTCAATAATATAATTTGTAAGATTATTTTGTCCTTTTGGTTTAAGCATTTTAACTAATTTTACTGAGTTTTTTGGATTTTCATCCATGATGATTTTAATTCCATCATTTTGGGTTTTTAATGATTCTATTATTTCTTCTTCTGATAGGTCGATAGGTAGATTTCTGATGAATAGTTTGGGATTTTTTTTTCTAATTCTTTCGCGATCATATTATTTTTGAAGACCATATTTATTTGTTCTGTTAGTTTTTTTGCGTGATCCTTATTGGGGCAAAAGATGATTAGTTTCTTATTTGATGCTTTTTGCACTCCATTTACTGCAATCCCCAAATGCGAAGTTTTAATTTTTTTAACTATCATGTCTCGAATATCATCAGATGTTGTATTAGTATTTTCACTTGCAATTATTAATGAGTATTTGGCCTCTGGTACAGGTATTGAGAGGGTTGACTTGTTGTATGTTGTATTAATTGATTCATTTTTTTCCTTTAAATAATTTTCAATTTTTTCTGAATGTTTTTCTTCATTTAATATAAGTTTATTTTGTAGCTCAATTATTTTTTCTTGTAGTTGAAGTTTTTCCTTGCACCATATTTCCTCTAGCTGGTGTATATCTTGTTCTATGTTACTCCTTTGTTTTGCCTCTTTGACAGATGAACATTTTCCTATTTCAATTTTAATTGAGTCAATTAATGATTGGACACTTCGGTCCATAATGAGTTATTTTTTTTGCGGGCTGTCTGGCGACGCTGCCAGCCTGCTTTATTTTTGCAACAACAATATGTTAAACTGGGTATCACTGTGATTTGTGGTTACTGAGTTTATCGAAATTTCTGAAACGTGCGAGCTGCACGGTGACAGAAACTAGACTATGTTAAGTTCATTTGAAGTAGGTAATATAACTAACTAACTAATCATCAAGCCGTTTCTCCGCAGGGGTAGGCAGAGAGAACGGACCGCCGAACAACTCGGTCACACCACACACTTCTTGCCTCATTCACATTCATACATCGTCTCATACATACTCTTCTATTATTCTGACTCTTGACATGGCCCGACTCGAGTATCTGATTTACTTGATGGTGCCATCTCTTCTTCGGGCGTCCCCGACTTCTGCTACCATCCACATTTGTATCATATATCCTCCTTACACTCCTATCTTCGCTCATTCGCTCTAAATGCCCAAACCATTTAAGCGTCCCTTTCTTAATCTTACTCATTACGCTTACATCAACCTTGCACTCTTTGCGGATCTCCACATTCCTCACACGATCAAACATGGTTTTAGCACACATACGCCTCGGAGATCTCATTTCATCAGCATTCAATCTACTTTCATCCTTTCATTGCCAGTTCCATGCCTCACTTCCGTACATCAGGGTAGGTACCAGCACTCCGTTGTGGACTGCTAACTTCGCTTCTTTGGA
Source organism: Hesperophylax consimilis (assembly GCF_061612785.1). Taxonomy (NCBI): domain Eukaryota; kingdom Metazoa; phylum Arthropoda; class Insecta; order Trichoptera; family Limnephilidae; genus Hesperophylax; species Hesperophylax consimilis. Next base: position 49,863 of record NW_028301262.1, on the reverse strand, counting down.
TCACAAATACAAAACAACAAATTCAATCATTGGAGAAATTACTTTTTACATAAAATTAAATTCATAACATTATGGAAATTACTTTCATGTTTACAATATTAGAGATAATTTAGGTAAGCAATGTTTCTATTGTGTAAATTATTATTTTTTTGATAAATTAATGTTTTAAAGACAAGATTTTATTTATGCATAGCATAAAAATAATTGTTATATATAAAAATATATATATATATATATATATATATATATATATATTGTCCTCTTCCCGTATTATGTTGATCCAGTAAGAAGTTGTTAGACTAAGTTGATCCACCTTTAACACCATATAAATTGGCTATTATGGAATACATCTGAATGAATTGACAACAGTGGTACAATAATTATCAATGTTGCCAGTTTGCCAGAAAAACCATTTGATATACTGTTAATAAAATTTTCAAAATTTGTATGGAAATCGGATGCATAATTTATGTTGATCTACCCAAATTGGCAAACTTATGTTGATCTCATATATATTGATCTATTCCCGTAGTATGTTGATCCAGGTAAGAAGTTATTAGACAAAGTTGATCTGTGTCCCTATATATGGTTTTACTAAATGAACCAATCAAGGGGCAATCGGTGGACTGTTCATCACAAGGTTTTATGTGATTCCGTAATCTTTTGTGATATTGAACTCAAAGTATTAGTCTCTAGAGTCGAATATCGCATGAAATGACTGTGAAATGGTACTGTTTCAAATCAAAATGACGTGTGTTGCTTGAATTGTTTATAAGAAATGTATGCGTATTTAGATCGAAACGAAAATTTCGCAAAAACAAATCCATAAGAAAATCATAACTTAGCAGGGGTACACGGGTTCATAGGGTGAGGTTTGTCTAGGTCCTGGCGGCGGATGCGTTTTCCCATCTACTGCGTGGCGGGCCGGATCGAAATAAACTGGTTGAGGGATACCTTTCGACCATAAAAATCCAAAATGGCGGCAAAAGGAATAATGTTATGTAGGAAATTTTGAACCTGTATCTTTTACCATCTCTCCTGATTACGCTTCGTGACTTAGTAGGGGAGGCCGGGTTCTTGGTTATAATGGGTAATTAATGGATGGTTGGACGCGGTTGGAGCTAACTAAAAACTGTCCAAAGAAGCGAAGCTAGCAGTCCACAATGGAGTGCTGGTACCTACCCTAATATATGTTGCTTGAATTGTTTATAAGAAATGTATGCGTATTTAGATTGAAACGAAACTTTCGCAAAAATCAAATCCATAAAAAATACCTACTGCGTGGCGGGCCGGATCGAAAGAGACTGGTTGAGGGATACCTTTCGACCATCAAAATCCAAAATGGCAGCAAAAGGCATAATGTTATATGGGAAATTTTGAACTTGCATCTATTACCATCTCTCCCGATTACGCTTCGTGACTTAGTAGGGGTGGCCGGGTTCTTGGTTATAATGGGTAATTAATGGATGATTGGACGAGGTTGGAGCTAACAAAAAACTGTCCAAAGAAGCGAAGCTAGCAGTCCACAATGGAGTGCTGGTACCTACCCTAATATACGGAAGTGAGGCATGGAACTGGCAGAAGAAGGCTGAAAGTAGACTGAATACTGTAGAAATGAGATCCCTGAGGCATATGTACGGTAAAATCTTGTATGACAAAATGTGCGTATGCTGTGTCTATTCTACAGATATTTTATTAGAGCCTGTTAAAAGGAGCTAGCAGCATTGATCCCCGGTGCACCGTGCACGTGCTTGATACTCGACGGTCCGAGCGGAATACACGTTCACAGTTAAGTTGATGTTATCTATACATATATGAACGGGTCGTTTCTCCGACTCGTTTTATCGTAAGTCGGCTCGCATGTGGAACGAGCTATCAATATAATCCGGGCCTCTTTAAGACCCGCATTTATAAATTCATTCCTACAGCCCCTACCTTAACCCGCCTCATAACGCTGCCCAACCGGTTGGCGACATAGTTTCTATGTATTTAACGTGTAAAGACAGGGGCACTCTAGTGAGAGGTGTCACATAAAAAAATCATACCGCCGAATTTGAATATGGAGACTTACAAAAACTTCCGTCTGGAGCCAGTGAGACTATGGCATCCTCAAAGGAGACCTCAAAGGAGATGACGAGGAGGAAGGTGGGAGAGTACCTGGCTATTCAGATATAACCAAACACTAATTGTAAAATAGTGCAAATTAATTTTAATAAAATTTATTTGAACCCGCGACCTACGGATTGCTAGTCGAGAGCCACCTCAAGTAGTTTGATATGTTTGGTGACTTAGCAGGAGTGCCCGGGTTTATGGGGTGAGGTTTGTTCGGTTCTTGGCGGCGGATGCGCTTGCCTACCAAATGCGTGGTGGGCCGGATCGATTAATCCTCTTTCAACGCATTGCCTTGCAACGCAGTAGGAGAGTTGGAATCTTATGTTTATCACTCGAACACACTGACCCCCAGAATACTACCCACCCATCCATACCTATTTCCTTCCCAGAACTCACTGACCTTCCTTTCTTTCAAAATACCCCCAACACAGCATTCACAAAGATGACATAGGCCTTGAGGGTTACGATTTTCCTTAGGGCCTCCTGTGTGGAGACGATGTAAAAAAATACAAAAAATAAACAACTATCTCGCTAAAACGTTGGCGGTGACTAATGGTAGGTGTATTGGTTATCTAATATATTGGCTCCCGGGGCGGCGGTACACATAATTGTAATAATTCTCGAGGGCTCTGATGTACAGACATTATGGCTCCTGTTGATTGACGAACATATACTAAAACATCGTTGGTTGGAATCGGTGCTTGAAATGACTTTAGCCATGTTTAGTAAAAAACAAATTGGAATAAATTTTTCAGCAATTTCAATTTAAAATTTTAAAAATTAAATTCTCACCAATCTAATCACCGCAATTTTAATAGGCACATATTATGGATATTACGCTTTGCTTCAACTTAATCATTACAAGAAACTTACGTCGGGAGAGATGGTAAAAGATACATTAAAATAAAATTTTATTCAATCAATGTTCAAAATTTCTCTTATAAAATGACTTAGACAAATCTCACCCCATGAACCCGGGCACCCCTGCTAAGTCACGAAACGTAGTAAATGATGCATTAAAGTTACATTTTTGTTTAATCAAGTTCAAAAGATTTTGTTGATCTCATATATATTGATCTATTCCCGTAGTATGTTGATCCAGGTAAGAAGTTATTAGACAAAGTTGATCTGTGTCCCTATATATGGTTTTACTAAATGAACCAATCAAGGGGGCAATCGGTGGACTGTTCATCACAAGGTTTTATGTGATTCCGTAATCTTTTGTGATATTGAACTCAAAGTATAAGTCTCTAGAGTCGAATATCGCATGAAATGACTGTGAGATGGTACCGTTTCAAATCAAAATGACGTGTGTTTCTTGAATTGTTTATAAGAAATGTATGCGTATTTAGATTGAAACGAAAATTTCGCAAAAACAAATCCATAAAAAAATCATAACTTAGCAGGGGTACACGGGTTCATAGGGTGAGGTTTGTCTAAGTCCTGGCGGCGGATGCGTTTGCCCATCTACTGCGTGGCGGGCCGGATCGAAAGAAACTGGTTGAGGGATACCTTTCGACCATAAAAATCCAAAATGGCGGCAAAAGAAATAATGTTATGTAGAAAATTTTGAACTTGTATCTTTTACCATCTCTCCTGATTACGCTTCGTGACTTAGTAGGGGAGGCCGGGTTCTTGGTTATAATGGGTAATTAATGGATGATTGGACGCGGTTGGAGCTAACTAAAAACTGTCCAAAGAAGCGAAGCTAGCAGTCCACAATGGAGTGCTGGTACCTACCCTAATATATGGAAATGAGGCATGGAATTGGCAGAAGAAGGCTGAAAGTAGACAGAATACTGTAGAAATGAGATCCCTGAGGCATATGTGCGATAAAATCATGTATGACGAAATGTGCGTATGCTGTGTCTATTCTACAGATATTTTATTAGAGCCTGTTAAAAGGAGCTAGCAGCATTGATCCCAGGTGCACCGTGCACGTGCTTGATACTCGACGGACCGAGCGGAATACACGTTCACAGTTAAGTTGATGTTATCTATACATATATGAACGGGTCGTTTCTCCGACTCGTTTTATCGTAAGTCGGCTCGCATGTGGAACGAGCTATCAATATAATCCGGGCCTTTTAAGACCCGCATTAATAAATTCATTCCTACAGCCCCTACCTTAACCCGCCTCATAACGCTGCCCGACCGGTTGGCGACATAGTTTCTATGTTTTTAACGTGTAAAGACAGGGGCGCTCTAGTGAGAGGTGTCACATAAAAAAATCATACCGCCGAATTTGAATATGGAGACTTACAAAAACTTCCGTCTGGAGCCAGTGAGACTATGGCATCCTCAAAGGTGACCTCAAAGGAGATGACGAGGAGGAAGGTGGGAGAGTACCTGGCTATTCAGATATAACCAAACACTAATTGTAAAATAGTGCAAATTAATTTTAATAAAATTTATTTGAACCCGCGACCTACGGATTGCTAGTCGAGAGCCACCTCAAGTAGTTTGATATGTTTGGTGACTTAGCAGGAGTGCCCGGGTTTATGGGGTGAGGTTTGTTCGGTTCTTGGCGGCGGATGCGCTTGCCTACCAAATGCGTGGTGGGCCGGATCGATTAATCCTCTTTCAACGCATCGCCTTGCAACGCAGTAGGAGAGTTGGAATCTTATGTTTATCTCTCGAACACACTGACCTCCAGAATACTACCCACCCATCCATACCTATTTCCTTCCCAGAACTCACTGACCTTCCTTTCTTTCAAAATACCCCCAACACAGCATTCACAACGATGACATAGGCCTTGAGGGTTACGATTTTCCTTAGGGCCTCCTGTGTGGAGACGATGTAAAAAAATACAAAAAACAAACAACTATCTCGCTAAATCGTTGGCGGTGACTAATGGTAGGTGTATTGGTTATCTAATAAATGGCTCCCGGGGCGGCGGTACACATAATTGTAATAATTCTCGAGGGCTCTGATGTACAGACATTATGGCTCCTGTTGATTGACGAACATATACTAAAACATCGTTGGTTGGAATCGGTGCTTGAAATGACTTTAGCCATGTTTAGTAAAAAACAAATTGGAATAAATTTTTCAGCAATTTCAATTTAAAATTTAAAAAATTAAATTCTCACCAATCTAATCACCGCAATTTTAATAGGCACATATTATGGATATTACGCTTTGTTTCAACTTAATCATTACAAGAAACTTACGTCGGGAGAGATGGTAAAAGATACATAAAAATAAAATTTTATTCAATCAATGTTCAAAATTTCTCTTATAAAATGACTAAGACAAATCTCACCCCATGAACCCGGGCACCCCTGCTAAGTCACGAAACGTAGTAAATGATGCATTAAAATTACATTTTTGTTTAATCATGTTCAAAAGATTTTTTAAGCATGGATTTGACGTTTTTGAAAGTTCCATTTCAATATAAATACGCGTGAGGCAGTCTATCCCCTTTAAGTACAGAGTCATTTTCATAGAATATGGATGTTCTAACGGAATCTAAAAAGTACCACAACGCGCGCGAAATTGGCGGTTACAAGTTACAACACATGCAAGCGGTCAAGTTTGTCAGAAATATATAGATCAACAAAATAAATCGTGTAAAATGTATATGCGACCGAAAAATGGGCGTGGCTTACAGCAAAATCTCGATGACACAAGTTGATCTATAGGGATTTACATATGTATGCCAGCTTGGGTAGTGGATCAACATATCCGGGGTGGATCAACAAATGCAAACGGATCAACATATACCTGGCGTACCGTCGCGCGAGATCAACATAGTACGAGAGGGGATATATATTTATAAAAATAATATATATATATATATATATTATATATACTTATAAAAATAATTGTTTCTATTGTGTGTTATAATATATGTGTAAGAATTATTATTATTATTTTTTAATGATAAACTTGTGTTTAAAAGACAACCTTTTTTATGCATGGCAAAGATAATAATTTGTTATCCTTTGTGCTATGCATAAAAAACCTTATCTTTAATCATAATCCTCAAATCTACTAAACATTCCAAAATTAAATACACCTTTCGGCCAGAAAAACCACTATTTCCATGCTATAAAATTATATAATGCCCTTCCTATTGAAATTAAAAACACCAAAGATAGAGAAAAGTTTAAAAAGGACATCAAATTATGGCTGACAAAACATGAAGATGAAGAAATCATTAAATGTATGAAGTAACCCCAACGCAACTTACAGACAACAAACACATAAATACTTTTTGCTTAATATATTTTATATTTTGTGGGAACCAACAAATTAGAAGATGAGGAAATCATGACCAACACAAATACAACAAGCTACAAACCACCTCGGAACAGGAATACCTACCTATATAGTGAGGAGGACTGAGAACAAACTACATCACTTTATATCTTTTTTACTTAATATTGTATCATTTTCACATTACATTATATTGCCGTTAAATAAAAAAATAAATAAAAAATCTATCGCTATAATCATTTTTGGAAAGCAAGCAGCTACTTTCCAAAAATCAATTTCGTTTTTGGTCAAATAAGAGCAATGCTGATGCTATTATTGCTGTTACAAACTTTCTGGTTTTAAATTTAGATAGTAAACTAATCTGTCTCGACGCAGGATTTCCTAGTGAGAAAGGCATAGCCAAAAAAAACATATGTAAACCTTTTTATATAGATGCAAATAATTTAAAAAAAATATCCTCAGGAATCGCTGGTTAAAGTTTGTAGGGTACGTGCCGTACACTCTGTATATCATAGACAAGTCAAGTACCTAAAGACATGTTATTTTGTGCAAATTTGTTGCATTCCATGTAAATGGATGACTCGTATAATATGTGTAAAATATATTATATATTATTATTTTATTTAATGATAAACTAGTTTATAAGTCAAGGTTTTATGCATAGCACGAAGGATAACTGTTAAAACTTTTGTTTAACTGCTCTGCGTCTTGATATTTGATTCACGAGGTCAAATAATCTTTCGTGATATTTATTGTAAGTGGTCCAGTTCATCTCTTACGTTTTGAATATTTCGTTCCAACTGAATGTGATTACTAACTAAATATGACCACTAGTAAATAGGATTAATTAATTAATTTTCCGTTTCAGATGTAATTTATTTTGAGCTGGGACCAATTACAGGAAGGCCATGGATCTTACCAACACAGATGTTGTTACCATCAAGGAAGAGTCAGGGTCCCAGGAAGAGGGTGGAGGTGAGATGCCGTATATGGATATAGATATCTACCTCCCGGATGTAAAGAAGGAATGTTTGCAGTATGCAGCGAGTAGTAAGTTGCATTGTAATTGTATATTGCTAGCAGATTCTTTAATAGGGACCAGCGGCTTATCTCAAGTCAGATCAACAATTGAATTTGGGATTTACCTATGGACTGAGGGCCCAAATGACTCTATGATCCTACGTGACTCTGTGCAACGGAGGGCGGTCCACAGATCTACAGTCCCAAATTAGGCATGCTGAGTCTGTTCAAAAGGTATTTTAACGGAGCCTGTTCTAAGGAGTTAGCAGCATTGATCCTGGTGCATCGTTGGACGTGCGTGAAACCTGACGTACAATAGCGGAACACCCTTTCACAGTTGATGTCGGTTTTATGAGAACAGACCGATTCTTCCACTAGTTTTTTTTGTGTAAGAAGGCTTATTTGTGGAACGAGCTACCGGCATCTGTTTTTCCTACTTCATATACTTCGTTTTGGTGTATGATAGTGTACCTAACCCATTTATTTGTTTATTTTGGACTGGATTCGGACGAGTTGAATCTCGCAGGAACCTATTTCTCTGTGTTTCAGGTCAAAGCCGTGGAATAGAAAGTTTCGGCCAAGATGAGGGACGATTTCTGTTTTCAATGGTATATAGCCAATTGCTGTGAAGACGTCACAAAATATCCAAAGAAACTTCCGTATATTTTCTGCGGTAAATTTGGATCATAGCTATACCCCCCGCCTAGAGGTGGCTACTTGTTTTGACAAGGAGCCATGGAAAGAGACATAACAGGAGGGTGTATGTATAATATGTGACAATCATGAACGTGAATGAGTTAGAGGTGTTAATAAGTAAGACCGTGCGGTTTGGTGGTTTGATGGATAGTTCATATAGATATATGTAAAAGCATTATTACGTAGATTTTCTTTAAATAATTTTAATAAAATAAAATGCTTTTTGTTTAAAAACCATGAGTTTTTAATTATTTTTAGTTCATTAGCAAAATTATTATCTGACATTGGAATTGTGACCAAACGATGGACCATTGAATGGAATGCGGAGTGCTTATGTGCAAATGGATGATTCAATGTACTGTGGATCACAATATCTGTATAGGAGGGTTTACGAAATATGTTAAAATCAATTTTGTTATTAACGATCGATAAGTTAAGGTCTTAAAAAATTTAGGTTGAATTATTGCCTATCTCTAATGTGAATTTAATCTGATTATGATAAGAGTTAATAAGATTGAGGAAGGAATTCAGTTGACGCTCTGTCCCTGCCCATATACAAAAAACATCACCAACACATCTTTTCCAAAATATTCGCATTCCATTCAATGGTCCATCGTTTGGTCACAATTCCAATATCAGATAATGTTCCGTAACGCCAATTGCTTTGACAGGCCATGTACTAACCAATCGTATCGTCAGAATTTGAACTGTGTCGTTTAAGTTCGCACAAGTCAGCTAAAACGACGGTAAGCCGTGAGCCGAGCCAGTTGAAAAATGACCGTTCGTCCCGCCAAATCTCGATCGCCGGTTGTCAAATCGGAATAATCCTAAGACGTATTTTATCGCAATTTACTTTAAAACAACAAGTGCTAAAGAACCACCAGTTCAGTTCCAGTGCTGACAGATGAGGCTGATGCAGATTTCACCATCATTTCACCGGTAAGTTGCTTGTGAAGTAACGTTACGCATTGTGTTTCCGCATCCGCCTGTCAAAACCATATAATTAATTTATTTGTTATCTGTGTGGAATAGCCCTTGAGTCGGCTATTCCAACCCCTGTTCGTTTTTCGAACATTTTTGGTGCCGAAACTAGGGAACTTTAAGATTATAATCTATCTATGCCAAAACGGATAGTGCTGTGGAATGTTTCTTAAATTTTGAATAATAATCAATTCGAACAGTAATTAGGTAGGTACCTAGCTCTTGAGTATTTACGACCTACCGCGCATATAATTATAATAGATTAAATTATTATCATTTATTTCGTTTATTTACGACCATAGTATTTACGATTTCATAGTATTTACGACCTACCGCGTATATAATTATAATAGATTAAATTATTATCATTTATTTCGTTTCGTTTTTAGGTACGTTTCCAATCGCGTTTATTCAACATGGCCCCAGCCATTCAAACATTGCGCCGGAAACGGACATTAGCGAATAATAGGTTAGTCAAGACACATGAAATAGCAAAAAGCGCTTTGCACGATGCAACTAAGTGCAACTTATTGTTAGCGCATTATACTACTCTGGAAAAGATAGTTCTTGAATTTGAAACGTCTCACGCGGAAATATTAGCTTTAGATGACACAAACGAAATTGATGAGGATAAAATTCGTGAAACCTTTGACGAGATGTATTATCAAATTGTCGAAATTTACCAGGAGTTAACCAGTCAGCCTCTCGATTGTAAGACCGCGAATGCGTGCACAAACGTTAAATTACCAAAAATAAACATTCCAATATTTTCTGGAAATGTCAAGCAATGGCCCGAATTTTACGACATGTTTAACGCTCTGATTCATGAAAACAAATCTTTATCCAACATCGAACGCATGCAGTATTTGTTCTCATGTTTATCTGGAGAAGCTTTAGGGTTAATTCGGACATTTCCAGTACAAGGAGCTCACTACGTTGAAGCATATCAAAGATTAATCGCGCGCTATCGTAACGCGCGTGAACTCGCCTTTACGTGTTGGCGGGAAATGCTAAATTTAAATTTTCCGCCCAACGATCCTTTTGAATTCCGTCGCGTGTTCGATATATTTAACGAGGATTTAACAATTTTAAAGGAATTGGATCTCCCAACGGACAATTGGGACTTCGTTCTTTGTTATTTAATTCTATCGAAATTAGATTCACCTACAAGATGTGCATTCGAACAACTGCAATCTCCTACCGAGCTGCCTTCATATTTGAAACTCAAAGAGTTTCTTTACAACAAATGCGAAGCTCTTGTACGAGACTTACATTTTTCGACTCGCGATAGCAGTACTATTGACAAACCTCTTGCACGGAACTTTAATCAGGCTGCCAAAAAACGCACTTCAGCACTTCTTTGCGATCTTAAGAAAGGACAGTCTGAAACAAATAGGTCCTCGACCTCCACCACTTACCTGAAGTGCTCCTGTTGCGGGGAAGACCACTCCATTTCCAAGTGCAAGGTATTTGCACTCAAGTCAGTTCAGGATCGCCTACAGTTTGCTCAATCACACCGTTGGTGTTTCAATTGTCTTCATTCTTCTCATTATCTCAAAGATTGTAAATCTTTGTTTACATGTCAAAAATGTCAGCAAAAACACCATACTTTGCTCCATCGAGACGAAAATGCTTCTTCGGAAGATCAGCATCAACACCCCACGACGTCTACGGACCCGGAGACTTCTTCTTCCGACTCTAAAATTCAGGTCCTCACCAATTTAGGAGACAAGTCCATAGTACTATTATCAACAGCCAATGTTGGCATTCGCGATTCATCCGGCCGTTTCCAAACCTTTCGCGCATTGATCGATTCGGGCAGTCAAGCTCACTTCATCACCGATCGCGCTGCGGAGCTCGTAGGCATCCCTCGTCAAGCCAGTTCTCAGAGAGTTAGCGGCTTAGGCCAATCTTCCGCAACCACGTCGGGAGTCATTCAATTAGAGATCGGTGTTAAGGGACGGGTTCTCTTCAACATCAAGGCACTTACGCTGCCTAGTATCTGCGGCAACATGCCAACTGTTCGTCTAGATAAGTCATCGTGGCATCAGTTGAGAAACTTGCCTCTTGCCGATCCTGACTGTCACAAACCGGGACCGATTGATCTTCTTCTGGGTGCTGAGGTTTTCTCTTCTCTTCTGAGACCTGGTAATGTGAATGGTGGTCCACGTCAGCCATCAGCTTTCAATTCTGCATTTGGTTGGCTTCTTCTAGGTTCAGTTGGTTCGGACACTGCTCACGAAACGAAATCTTTCATCGTTACTAACGAGGACCGGCTTCACGAAGAGGTCCAGCGACTGTGGGAGTTAGACACCATTCCCCAGTCTTCACACCTTACTCCTGAGGAACAACTTTGTGAACAAATGTACTGCACTGACCACTCACGGGACGGATCTTCGGGAAGATACATCGTATCCTTGCCTTTCCGAGAAAGGGGAAGGGATATCTCTTTCCCAGGGTCGCGTGAGATCGCTTTACGCAGATTCCATTCACTCGAGCGCAAACTCATAGCAAATCCAACCTTACGTGAACAATATTCTGCTTTCATGACTGATTATTTACACAGTGGTCACATGACTCGTGTTCCTGGAAAAGATTTGCACAAGGGAAAGTATCACATACCTCATCATTGCATTCTTCGTCCAGGCAGCGCTAGCACTAAGTTAAGAGTGGTTTTCGACGCCTCAGCGACAGATGTGAACGGATCTTCGTTAAATGATACCTTGCTTATCGGTCCAAAGCTTCAAAAGAACCTGCTGGAGCTTTTGCTGAAATTCCGTATACCATCGGTAGTGTTTACTGCTGATGTACGACAAATGTATCGCCAAATATTGGTTCAAGAACCAGATCGCGCTTTCCAAAGAATATTTTGGCGTTTTCATTCGTCGGAACCCATCCAAGAGTACCAACTAAACACTGTAACCTATGGTGTCTCCTCTGCCCCATTTTTGGCTTGTCGTACTGTCAAACGGTTGACCAAAGATGAAGGTTATGATTTACCGCTAGCGCGTCGTGTGCTAACTTCGGATATTTACATAGATGACATCGTCACCGGTTGTAACAGCTTAGAACAAGCTCAACAAACGAAAACCGAAGTTATCGAGCTGTTCAAACGAGGTCAATTCGAATTGCGGAAGTGGGCTAGTAACAAACCAGAATTACTCGCCGATCTGCCTCCGGAATACTGCCTCAATGACTTGGTGTCCATGGATGTTGATAACTCTCACATTCTCAAGGTATTGGGATTAAAGTGGGAGCCACGACATGATACATTTTCATTCGAAGTCCTGTGCCTCGATCGCGAGTGTACTAAACGCACTATCCTCAGTGAAGTCGCTCGGGTTTTTGACCCTCTCGGTTTTCTATGCCCTTTGACGTTTTTCGCCAAATCCCTAGTACAAAAGTTGTGGGTTCTAAAGGTTGGGTGGGATGACACCCCCCCTGTTGACATTGTTCGTCAATGGGATCGTTATACTAAACAATTACCGCTCTTGAAGTCGTTCAAAATCCCTCGATGGGTGTCATTCCCTCACATGGAGTCGTGTCAACTTCATGGCTTCTCAGATAGTTCGGAACTTGGATATGGCGCGGTAGTTTACTTGCGAATCACGGATGTTGACGATAAAGTCCAAATATATTTGGTTTGCGCCAAATCTCGAGTCGCCCCAACAAAAAAGATTTCGTTGCCTCGCCTTGAACTGTGTGCGGCAGTTCTTCTAGCAGATCTATTAAAATTCGTCAAAGATTTATACGTACCATTGCTTCCGATCTCCAATACCTTTGCGTGGTCGGATTCAACCATCGTGCTCGCTTGGTTACGTTCTCCTTCGTGTCGCTGGAAGACTTTCGTAGCTAACCGTGTCAGTCACATTCAAGATACCCTCGAAGGGACTTCTTGGCATCACGTGTCATCTGGAGATAATCCAGCGGATGTCGCTTCTCGTGGTCAATCTCCAGCCGATCTGATCGATAACACGTTATGGTGGGCGGGGCCTTCGTGGCTGATCCAGTCATCCGATTCTTGGCCGTCTTTCGATGGCAATGTCGACGAAATCGAACTTCACTCTGAGGAACGAGTTCGATCGTTATTTGTCCAACAGGACGAAAATCTGGTGGACCTATTACTAGTTAAATTTTCTTCGATTCGGAAAATCCAACGCATTCTCGGTTACTGTCTTAGATTCATCTACAACCTACAGAATAAAGAATCTCGTCGTTTGTATCTTCCATTAAACCGTGCCGAAATTCACACTTCACTTTTGACAGTAGTTAAACGCACTCAACATGTACATTTTAATGATGATATCACGCGCTTGAAAAAGGGGAACCTTATGTCGAAACAAATGCGGAAGCTTAATCCCTTCATTGACGACCACGGTGTGCTCAGGGTGGGTGGCAGGTTATCACGATCTGGGCTTGAATTCGAGCATAAACATCCTGCCCTACTTCCTCGCGAATCTAAGCTTACTTATCTTGTGATAGACGCTGTACATCGAGAACATTGTCACCCAGGCATTAACACAATGCAATATTTCTTGACACAACAGTTCTGGATTCTGTCCCCCAAGCGCGCCATAAGACATTGTCTGTCAAGGTGTATACAATGTTATCGCCTAAATCCAGCACCTCTAGAACCTTTCATGAGTGACCTACCCGCCGCTCGCGTTAATCAGGTCAAACCATTCTCGATTGTGGGCATTGATTACGGTGGTCCGTTTCGTATAAAGGCCGGCAACCATCGCGGCGCTAAGATAAACAAGGCTTATCTTTGCTTATTCGTCTGTTTTACCACCAAGGCTCTACATCTTGAAGTCGCTTCTGACCTGTCTTCCGAAGCTTTTATTGCAGCGCTACGTCGATTTGCAGGTCGACGAGGTCGTGTAAACGTCATACACTCAGATTGCGGCACGAATTTCGTTGGAGCTAAGACTCAGCTCAATTCCTTTATGCAGACTGCTTCACAGTCAGAACAAATTGAGTTCCGTTTCAATCCACCATCGAGTCCCCATTTCGGTGGCGTATGGGAGATTCAGGTTAAATCGGTTAAAACTCATCTCTATCGCTTAATCGGTAACCAAACGTTAACTTTCGAGGAGCTGACGACACTATTCGTGCAGATTGAGGCCATGCTAAACTCTCGGCCTCTTTACCCGATGAGTTCTGACCCAAACGATTTACGCGTGTTGACTCCAGGTCATTTTTTGACTTTGGAACCCTTGACTTCCGTGCCGGACGAGGATTATACTAATCTAAAAATCAACCGTCTGAGTCGCTGGCAACTCATTCAACGTTTCCAACGGGATTTTTGGAAACGTTGGAAGTTTGAATATCTCCAATCGCTAACTCAGCGCGCCAAGTGGACCAAGGATTGCAACTCACTGTCTGTGAATGATGTAGTAATAATCCGACTCGAAAATACTGTCCCTTTGCACTGGCCTCTCGCGCGAGTCGACAAATTGCACCCAGGTCCCGACGGCGTTGTGCGTATCGCTACGGTTCGTACATCGAATGGTTCTCTTCTCACGAGACCATTAACCAAATTATGTCCATTGCCTAGTCAATGTGACTAATCATCTTCGCTTCCGCGGCGCATTCTCTCTTATCGATTTTCGTTAGTCTTATTTTCATTATTTTCTTTTCTTATCATTTTCATTATTATTATTAATACTTTTTTTTTTTTTTTTTCTTTTTCTTCTCTCTTTTCACTGTTCTTCATTCACGCAACGTTTCACAGCATTGCCCGTTTTTGGTTTCTAAATTTTCTTTAAAATACACGTTGTTGTATTTTGGTGGGCGGAATGTTCCGTAACGCCAATTGCTTTGACAGGCCATGTACTAACCAATCGTATCGTCAGAATTTGAACTGTGTCGTTTAAGTTCGCACAAGTCAGCTAAAACGACGGTAAGCCGTGAGCCGAGCCAGTTGAAAAATGACCGTTCGTCCCGCCAAATCTCGATCGCCGGTTGTCAAATCGGAATAATCCTAAGACGTATTTTATCGCAATTTACTTTAAAACAACAAGTGCTAAAGAACCACCAGTTCAGTTCCAGTGCTGACAGATGAGGCTGATGCAGATTTCACCATCATTTCACCGGTAAGTTGCTTGTGAAGTAACGTTACGCATTGTGTTTCCGCATCCGCCTGTCAAAACCATATAATTAATTTATTTGTTATCTGTGTGGAATAGCCCTTGAGTCGGCTATTCCAACCCCTGTTCGTTTTTCGAACAGATAATAATTTTGCTAATGAACTAAAAATAATTTAAAAAAAATAGCTGTAAATAATGGATACGAATCATCTTATAGATATAATTTTGGGGATCTGGCGAGAGGCACAAAATGAAAGACGGCGGTGAAGGTGACAGTGTTTTATTGAGTCAGGTAGCCGTGATAAGAGTTGACGTAGGACTGATGTTGAATTCTCCGGATGCAGGCGGTGATGTGCTGGTCAAGCGCGGGTCAGTGAGTCGACGCTGCTGGTGACCGGACTCGTTGACGGTCAGGAACTGGCGAAGAACGTGGATCTTCAGGTACTCCAGTGCTGACGGGAAGGCCGAAGGTGCGGTGGACCTTGTAGGCGGTTGTACGGGAGGTGCATAGACCAGAGAAGATGCTGCGTGGTCTGGGTGCGTGGATGTAGCGCTGGTCAGATGCGCTGGAACCAGGGCGCTGAGATCCGATGTAGCGCTGGCCAGGGACGGTGGCCGAGGCCAAGGCGCTATGATGAT
Organism: Hesperophylax consimilis; assembly: GCF_061612785.1. Lineage (NCBI taxonomy): Eukaryota > Metazoa > Arthropoda > Insecta > Trichoptera > Limnephilidae > Hesperophylax > Hesperophylax consimilis. The sequence goes on along the minus strand of NW_028301262.1, from coordinate 34,102 downwards.
ATCCCGATGGAGTCGATGGTTGGACCGAGCATAAATATTGTTATAATCCATTAGTCTACATAATTATCTTTCAGTTTTTCCCATGTCTTTTGTACTTGTGTAAAATGTATTGTATGATTTCTCTGTGTTTGCTATATTTATATCATGTTGTCTCCCTCAAAAAAAAAATTTTTATACATAAGCTCACACTTTGTACTTCTTGTCTAGTAATAATTTGTACCCTGAAGATGCTTGAGTAAAGCGAAACCAGTCGGTTATAAAAATTATTAAGAACTCGTGGTTTTAAAACAAAAAGTATTTTATTTTATTTTATTAAATATGTCAAACCTCAAAGTGATTGCTTTCTACGATAATATTTTATTTTAAATGCACATTTACAGTTATACATAACCAATAATAAATATACATTTTATTAGGTAATAATCTCGCTATTGAACTGTTGAATATTTAATTGGAAAATATCTATATCAGGGGACAGGTAATTTAGTAACAGAATCATTTTACCGAGCGGCATTACTAATGGTAAGTTAGTTCTGCATTTTGGAACGACAAAGGTTCTGTGTCTGCGCGCTGTTGTGTAATTGTCGGGGACAAAACTCAAAGTTTTCTATTATATCGGGATACAAAAAATGTTACCGTTTAGAAGTTTATATGGTGTTGTCAGCAAAGCAGTTTTCCTTCTATCGGTGAGGATATTAATACCCAGAATGCCGGACAAAAAGGCTGATGGATATAACCAGGGATAATATCCGAAGTCTCTTAGATATAAATATCTCAGAAACTTCTTTTGTACTTTCTCTATCATTTGAGAGTAAGTTAAATTCATTGGTCCCTATATTACAGAACCACATTCCAAAATGCTACGTACTAAACTATAGTATAGCACACGAATCGTGGCTGAGCTGCAAAAATGTCTGGAGTTGCTTAGCACAAATCCGTGTCATTTTTATTTTCTTATGAAATTTGTCTTGGTTTTTTGGTTTATCTGGTTTTGGTTTATTTGGTGTGTTTTCGCGGTAGTACATGTAAAGTTATCTGATTGTTGTATATTATCTACATTTATTGAAATATTGAAGACAATATTAGTGATTTCTAAACGAAAATCTGAAACAGAAAAATCAGAAAAGGAAACGGTCACATCTGGGACTCGAACCCAGGACCCTTGTCTTTCCGGGACAGTGCTCTACCGACTGAGCTAATGGGACTCTATTCCCCTCGGTCACTTTTAACTGTATCATACTTCGAATAAAAACCACTAACATTGTCTTCATTTTTTCACCGCACATTTTTATTGGCAACTATCTTTATGTATGATCGCAAGATTCAACCCGAACTAAATGCAATCCAGACAGCGTCTTTTTTAGATAAACCTATCTTATTTTTTTTATTTTTAATGTGCGACATCTGTTGACTTTTCTGCAAGTCTAGAATGAATATTTATTTTTCGGAATAACTTTATTGAGTAAAACCTCAAAATTGTAATATTTAATTATTGAAGACAATATTAGTGATTTCTAAACGAAAATCTGAAACAGAAAAATCAGAAAAGGAAACGGTCACATCTGGGACTCGAACCCAGGACCCTTATTGAATTGACATGTTCCTCAGTTAGAACTTGGTTAGTTAAGTTCAGTTTTTAATAGACTATTACTTAATACAAAATAGTTATTAATGTTAATGTTAATAGTTAGTTTGTTAGTAATGTTTTATTTTTTGCTTCTAATATGTTAGTGCATAATTGCTGTGTAGTGTTATTGCAGTGATCAACATTATAACACATTTTTCTCTATATAGCCGGTACTGGCTACAGAATCGTTCTCTTTTCCATTTGTACTTATTATTTTTATTATTATTATTTATTACAACTGTTGAAAAGAATGTAACCTTACGGGGTACCCCACTGTTTTAAGGTCACATTGAATTTGGTTTTTGTAACAAAATAGGTTAAAAAAATGTAAGTATATTCTTTTTTTAAATAAGGTTTTAAAGGGAAAAATAGTCAAAAGAGGAAAATAATAAAAGAGAAACAAAACATTATTACACTAAGCAAAGCTTTCAGAATCAAAACATAACATTTATTTTTTTATTACAAAATAGTACAAGATTTCAAAATTATAACAGTTTGCAAAATAATATGTTTTTTCCTATTAATTCTACTACTCCAAAAGGTGAGCTCCAGAGCGTGTGTTTATGGGAGGAGTTTTTATATTAAAAAAATGTTTAAAAGGTGATATGTGAACAGTATTCAACTCCTTATTAAAAAACTAAAAACGTAATTCAAAAAACAAATTAACACAATTCAATATTTAAATTAGCTACAAACACAATTCGATCTTCAAATTAACTACAAACATAATTCAATGTACACAATTTTATAAAATTAGTTATATAACAATAGCCAAAGTTTAATAAAAAAAGCTAGATGGTATAGATTGTATGCGTATATTAAGGGTACAATATATCATTACCCAATTAAGGGAAATAATTTTCGTTTTCAATTGTTCATTTTTCAATGTTTTTGTTATCTTAATTTTGTTTTTGGACAGTAATATATTGTACCATTTCACACCTAAAAACAAATACTGGTGCTGAGCCGTGGTAATTCTTAGCATTGGGGTGGCTGTTAGGCCCTTTATTTTTTTGTTTTTACTATATTTATTCTCATTTCTTTTCACATATAATAATAACAAATAGTATATATGTTCCGTCACGCCGATTTGCTTTTGACAGGCCGTGTGCTAACCAATAGTATGGTCAGAATTTGTACAGTTTGAATTCACACACCGATCACCGTTCTAGTGCTGACAGATGATTCTCGAGATGCAGATTACGTTCGCCACCGGTAAGCTGACTGTGAATTAACCTAACGAATTGTGTTATCCCATTCGCCTCTCATAAGCCATAGGCTTTATCAATGCTTTATCTGTGTGGAATAGCCCTTCAAAATACGGCTATCCCAACCCTTGTTCGTTCCTCTAACGGTATATAATAACAAATAGAATATATAATAATAAAACAAGAAATGAAAACCCACGAAGGCACTGCCTGAGTGTGGGTAATATAAAAACGATTACTATATTTCCAAGTACCTAAAGTATAAAATAAATACAACAAGTAGAAAAAGTTTTTTTTGTTTATTTGTTTTTAGTTATTGTAAAAAGTAAAGAGAAAACATAATGTTCTACAGTTTAGAAAGTAACAGCAAGTGAGTTGTAGAAAGGATAGATAAATTTATAGAAAAAGCGTTTCAATATCTGCGTCATTCGGCCATAATTGTATCTCTTTTATCATTGTTTGTAGTGGTAGAAGGTTAAATGTACGAGGACCAATGAAACTGCTATGTGTCTGCATTAATTTAGTATTGGTTTGGGGGGTGTAAAATATATTATTATGTGTTCTTTTGCTCATTCTGTTTTCATTTATTTTGAAATTATTTTTGTTTTTAAATAAATATTTCATAGTTTGTAATATAAATAATTTACGAATTGATTGCTTTTGCTATCTAACGGGTGAATTCTATGCAGCTTTAATCCTTGTTAAGTCTGAAAATTCAATCTATATTCTTTTTTCCGTGTCCATTATCCAAATCCACTAAGAAGAATATTCAATAGTCAAAAAGAAATATTGCAAAATTTTAGTCGTAGGTGAATTGATTCGAGTTTGTGCAAAGTTATCCTGGTTTTCCAATACATAAATTTAAATCTTTTTTTAATTTATTTATTTTTATATATATAATTTGTACATTTATTAATACAATTGTTTCAGAGACATTAAATTCTGGGAATTAAATAGATAGTCTGTTGGGGTTCCAATGGAGACTCTAAGTATATTTGACTAAATTGCCATTCGTGCTGTGGGGTTTGGTTTATAAATGGAATCGCATACGTTTAGACCACACTGTAGATGAGATTGGCCTAAGGCGCAATAAATTTTAATTAGATGTTCCTTGTCTAAAATGTTTCTTGTTGTTTTTTTTTATGTTTCTTTCTCTATACTTTCTTAACCACGACCGGTCAGTAGCTTGGTCGGCATCGTGTTTGGGTCCCAATCAGGCGTCACACTTATAACACGGTAAAAATATATGATGAATGTAAAAACATTTACATTTGCCAATTATGAAATTAACTTCACCAATTTCACATCTGTAAACTTCTTAGGCATAAGCTGACTAAAAGAAATCGATCGTGCGATGCACAGTGGGCTGAAAATCGCCTTTCATAGACAAAGAAACTTGAATTTTCAAGGGTATTTTTTTGGCTAGAAATGGATTCTGCTGATCATTACTATGCTATAAAATTTCGTACAAAATGTAATGGCCAACCTTAGGATTCCAGAGATAACCTCATTTTTAATGTCAGTGCCATACAATTTTTTCTTAAAAAAATGATAACTCTTTCATTTGTACACGCAATTGCTTCATACGAAATTTTATAGCATAGTAATGATCAGCAGAATTCATTTCTAGCCAAAAAAAATACCCTTGAAAATTCAAGTCTCTATGTCTATGAAAGGCGATTTTCAGCCCACTGTGCATCGCACGTTCGATTTCTTTTAGTCAGCTTATGCCTAAGAAGTTTACAGATGTGAAATTGGTGAAGTTAATTTCATAATTGGCAAATGTAAATGTTTTTACATTCATCATATATTTTTACCGTGTTATAAGTCGGGGAAGATTCGAAAGAAATTGTTTCTTGAAGCAGAAACTTTCGAGAAATGTGTGCAGACCGCAGAGTGCATTGAAATCATAGTGCTGACACAGGATCAAGGTAGCAAACAGTGTACGTAAACATCAAAAGTAAATATTAAATTTATTTTCTCAATTCGGTTTTCCAGCTTCTTCAGAAGGTGATAATGGTGATTGTCTTAGTTCAAATGAGTGATTAAGAATTCTGTAAGTAAAATGGATTGGAGCACATAACTACACCAGTTTATCATTTTGTAATTTTTTAACAGATTACATGAACACCATTCATTCAACAACGGGTTATCAAATAGCTTTATTATTAATCGGATAGTTTTTGACTCGTCTATTTCTAGAAATTTCGTGGAAGAAAAGAATGATTTAGTTTCTTTACAACCAAAGACAGTTTTAAAGAACGTAAGCAAAGTCAAATTAATCAAAATAAACATTAAAAGGGTTGAATAAAGCAGTTGTAAATATTGGTCAGAAAGAAATGACTAGGAATTTTAGATCTCAAGGAAATAGATTATGGGTTCCAGGGGTAATTTTATTAACTTAAATGGTAATGAAATTTAATCAATTAAAATTAATATTTCAAATATGGTTTGGAAAAGACACTTGGATCAAGTGAAAGAACTACCTGTTTCTTGGCATGAGGGAAACGGCCCGGGTGTCATAGAGCAACAGAGTCAATATAACTGGATTCGGACGATTTGATTCTCGCGGGATGCTGCGTAACCGATGTAATTCAAATCCAATTTCTCTGTGTTTCAGATCAAAGCCATGGAATAGGAGGTAACGGCCAAGATGAGGGACTCTCCACAGATCCGAAGGGGGTGAGGAGAGAGGAGAAACAGAAGATGAAACGCATCCAGGGAACGCGAACGGATAAAGATAATCCATGAGGATAATATTGAGAATTGAATTATATTAAGTATGTAGTATATTTAATGTAAAATGATAAATATTGTTCATATCGATAGGTTTAAATACTTCTTATAGGAAATTCACCTTTGATGGAGAGGTTCCCTCAATATTCAGGGACAATATTTTTAATTGTTTCCCGATATTTATCGATTCCACTTGGCCGGGAGACCTATCGGTCTTCGACCCCTTAAAAAGCGGCATAGTGTTGTAGTTGGAGGCCCACTTAATTTGGTATCCGCTTCACTCACTGCACTACCTACACGCGCGGTAACAATAACGTGCAGGACCCCACCGAGAGACAGCCTGGGTTCTCATTGCCTCGCGAAACCTGGTCCACCATCAACAGGTAAGGTGCTCCCATAGCCGCTGTGCCCGCATGATGCACAGGTGGGGCCTTAAAGAGTCGGCTAACGTGGTCAACGAATGCCCGCTCCATTTGTTCCCCGGCGGGATTGAGGAGGTCCACATGGCGACGCCTGATGCCCTAGACTGGCTCGCCGACCTAGATGTCCCCCTCTGACCCCCCACCATACGAAAGAAGAAGAATACTTCTAATTTAAGTAGAGGAGGATGTAGGACAATAATAATGGTAACTCTTGCAATACTGATAAAACAGTATATAATTTAGTAGCATGGGTAGTTCAGCCTCTCTCACCTAAAGTTAGTGGGTCAACTAGTCAAGACTCTGTAATCTCTGCATTCATTACTGTAACGGACGTAGTTGACCACATTATTTAATTTCATAAAATCTGTTTTACATTTATAAAATGTGCCTACCCCACGCCACTGGCGAAATCATCACTCCCCGCCACTGGCCATTTTGTTCCCGGCCGGTTGAAAAACTTTGTCTACGAACGGCATCGATACCGCATCGCCGGCTTACCTGCCGCGTGGATCGATGTCTAGCATTTTTTCTATGTAAAATTTACTAGGAAAAATCAATTTTTAAATATTGCAAATGTTTATATTTTACTTGTTCATCCCCTCGGCGGTAGTCAAATAAACACTATTTTCAATATACTACCGCTGAGGGGATATTAAAAAAGCTGTTTTTCACACATATGTATAACCATTTTTTGAACAATATTTTTTACCTTTTTTGCGTGTACAAAAATCCAGGAACATCGTAGCATAGTGAATCTTATCTCTTTCTGAGCGCTATGTTACGGGGGACCTGGGAAAAATACCAACTTAACAATGTTTTACAAATTTGATCGCTTTAATATCATTTTTACACATTTATTTACAAACATTTCTTATTTTTTATCGTATCTTGACAAACAAAAAATCTAGTTGTCAAGATACACATTCTTATAACTACTATGCATTTAAACTATGTAATTGTTATTCATGTAAGCGTTCAAAATCTTTTCTAACTCGCAAATTTAAGCGACTACTTTCGCCGGTGCTGCCGGCAAAATGAATATGCGACATTTTGCCGGGGCCTATAAACTCATTGTTGGCGCGGGTACAATCCCCCACCACTTTTGGGCTCCCAGCCCAATGTCGGGCGCGAGTCATGCTAATTGAATATAAGCAGCCACATAATTGAAAATAAATTAGTTCATCTTTACCACCGAAACCAAGCGTTTTATTTATCTACAAGTGACTCCTGCCCAACATCTGCATCACCTCGCCAAGTCTTCTGCTTCAAGATCTTCTGGTGTTACCTCCTCAAGACAAGCCGGCCCTCCTCTGGAAAACCGCCAATGCCAGAAGCGAGCAGAGACGACAGCACACCCAGTACCCAACATTCACCAAGCCTGGGTGCGGGAGGCAGATTTCATCAAATATTTCTACTATCATCATCATCGGCCGTAAAGGAGCATTCTCATCGGTTGAAGACACGGTTTGGACCCGGCGCTTAATCTACAGTCTTGTGCGGACTCCCGTCCAGTACAATTACAATGTATAAGTATTTATAACGAGCCTAATTGGAGCTGCATGATCATCATCACAAATAACATATTTAATAAAAATTCAAATCATCATTATTGATTACAGTGACCACCTTCCTACAGGCATAAAAAACGGTGACTAAATAACTCATCAATGACTCATAAAAAGTGTTATAAAGTTATGAAAAGTGATGAAACAATTTATTTAGTTCAAATGAGTTATTATTATGAGTAATATGTTATATTTTTATACACTCTCCTACAAAAGCTGAAGCTTGTGGTTAGGAGAGGACAACGTATTAATAACTTAAGAATTTAACATAATTAGAGATTTTGACATAATATTTTTTAAGATTATAAAGGTACTCGTAATTAAAATAAGAAATGTATATGAGATGTACATAAAACATTAGGAATAACAAAACAGTCCAGAATATAATATTTGAGGAAGTTAAAATTATATGTTGGTACTACAAAAATATTTTTTTTTTAAATTTCTTATTTGTCGTATTTTTTTATGTTCGCATATCAGCGGGTAATTGAATAAATAAATTTATTCCTTTATATACATAGTGATTCTGTGCTGTTGTGGTTACGGATGGTACAGTTAGTCTACCAACAGAAGTATTTCTTATGCTAATATTTAGCAGTGGGGTATTATTTTCATTAAAAATATCTTTGTGGAGCTGAAGTAATGCAATTTTGTCGTAAATTTTTGTTAGTGGGAAAACAGCGAATTCTTGGAATACATTTATTGTTGGGTAGTAATACGGTTTTTTTAGGATAATTTTTATAAGAATTTTTTGAATTGTTTCGAGTGGGGGGATGATTTATATGCACACCCCAAGCTATGATTTTATATTGTATTACAGAGTGCGCAAGTGCAAAGTAAATTTCTTTTAATATTTTTAATGAGATAATATTTCTAAGTCTGAAGAATATATTTTAGTTTCCTCATTCTGTTTATTGTGGAGTTTATTTGATTTTATTGTCGATAATTATTCCGAGATATTTTATTTGTTCTTTACTACTAATATGTATACAATTTGAGTTACAGGGTGTGATTTTAAGTAGACAATTTCTGTCGTAAACTTTAATTTATATTTGAAATATTCTCTGTTAGGCTCAGAGGTAGAAAATGATTTTTTTCAATATTTAAAGAGAGTAAGTTTTTGTCAAACCATTATTTAATGATATTTATAGCATTATTTGCCGATATCTCGGCCTCTTGCCAAGAGTTTTCTTCAATCGTTAATTCTGTGTCATCCGCATAAAATATAATCTTTCCCATGATTGGGAGTTCAAAAAGTTCATTTACATATAATATGAATATATTGGGCCCAGCACAGTTCCTTGTGGGATTCCAAAATTTTTTTTTTCTATATCACTTAACTCGTTGTTTACTTTCTTTATGTTACATATGTAACAATTTAACCTGTTTTTGTTTTACTTTTAATGACTTTATATGTCATTTCAACGATTTGTTGAATTGTCATTTTGAGGAGTTATCATAGAACCAAAATAAACTACTCACTAGATTGAAAGCTCCGAGTTTTTGTATGGAAAAAGTGTTGTCCACTATTTAACCATACATCTGCCGATACTAAGAAAGATTTTAACTACGCATATTATTATCCCGGAACCAACTTTCCTAAAGCTCACGTAGGTCGGATTATATGTCGAGTAGAATTTTTGTCAGTACAGTCTTTTAAGCAACTCTTTATCGGGAGGCATTTTCAAAAAAGTGGATGGTTCAAATTATTTACGTTCACGACAATGTGACTACGATCAATATAAACAATGTAGTTGTCGATAGAGTTTCCAGGAATATGAGCCCAAAAAATCTCTTACTGTTACACGGGTATAAAGGGACTGGGACACGGTCAAGCGGCTTGATCGCAGGCACGTAGTTTTTTGTCTATGGCACTTTGTGCATTTTGACCGTGTAACAAAGCTGGCTTGCAAGCATTGCGCAATACTACGTGCTGGCGGCGGGGCTTGATGCGAATTTATATTTTTGTGGGAATAGACAAACGAAAATAGACAAATAAATATCACGTATCATAAACAATGATATAAATTGAATAAAATTATTATAAAATAGGTACTTAGTTATTGTTTTTGTGTTCAATTTGTAGAAATCCATCTAATTTAAAAATTCTGGAAGTATTTTAGTATTTTTTAATAATTATGACAGCGGTTTTCAAGGTCATTAATAATCAAACTGTAGAATAAATAATTTTCTGAATTTTCCGTAATTGTAAAAGCATTCACTTTGTGGCTCATCATAATTTATAATAAAAACACATAAATTTGTTTTTGACCACGATAGTTTTATTTTCACTCTACCGGTTTCGGAAGATCCCTTCCTTCTCCTGACAAAAATATTTAAAACATATGTTTTAAATATTCTCCTGACGAAGGAAGGGATCTTCCGAAACCGGTAGAGTGAAAATAAAACTATCGTGGTCAAAAACAAATTTATGTGTTTTTATTCTGAATTTTCAATGGAGAAAACATATTTTTTGTATGAATACCGCACAAGATATTCATACAAAAAATAGCTGTAGCCTGTAATACACTTTGCAAATGCTCATGGGTAAAGCGGTACCTTAACTTGTACCATTCTTGACACCAAATTCGTTTCTTTTTAATATTTTATTCAAACATAAAGCTAACGTAAGAGCCAAGAACGCTTTGTCTTTGACAGATTCCATTTTGCCGCGAGTCACGAAATGACAGGAAGGCATAGAAGTACATTTACATAGACCACCACGAAATCACAGGAAGGCGTGGCCATGCTTGACGGAGAGGCTTGATGCGGGCTGTCAAGCCGCTAAGCATAGACAATAATAGACAACAATAGACAAAAATAGACAAAAAACTACGTGCTTGCGATCAAGCCGCTTGACCGTGTCCCAGTCCCATTACGTTAGCTTTATGTTTGAATAAAATAATAAAAAGAAACGAATTTGGTGTCAAGAATGGTACAAGTTAAGGTACCGCTTTACCCATGAGCATTTGCAAAGTGTATTACAGGCTACAGCTATTTTTTGTATGAATATCTTGTGCGGTATTCATACAAAAATATGTTTTCTCCATTGAAAATTCAAAAAATTATTTATTCCACAGTTTGATTATTAATGACCTTGAAAACCGCTGTCATAATTATTAAAAAATACTTCCAGAATTTTTAAATTAGATGGATTTCTACAAATTGAACACAAAAACAATAACTAAGTACCTATTTTATAACAATTTTATTCAATTTATATCATTGTTTATGATACGTGATATTTATTTGTCTATTGTCGTTTGTCTATTCCCACAAAAATATAAATTCGCATCAAGCCCCGCCGCAAGCACGTAGAATTGCGCAATGCTTGCAAGCCAGCTTCGGTACACGGTCAAAATGCTTGTCACAAAGTGCCATAGACAATAAACTACGTGCTTGCGATCAAGCCGCTTGACCGTGTCCCAGTCCCATAACATGGGCATAACTTTGCGGTCACTGGCAAGAAGAGGCATTACACGGTTTGCGAAGCCTCTCTATCTGCTACACGGGTTTTATGGTGGAGTGAGCGAGAAATAAAATAAATTTGCATCAGTGAGGTCTCAAACATAGATTTTTACCATGTCTACGGTTTGTGTTGACGTTTTTAAGCGGAGTTATACCCCCCTATCATACCACAGTGGGTTTTCATTGGTATTTAGCTAATTGCTGTGAAGATGTCAAAAAATAACCATAGAAATTTCCGTATCTATTCTTTGATTTTAAATTTGAATCGTAGGTATACTCCCCTCCCTACAGGTTTCTACTGGTTTTGCAACCAATACCTCTACCATAGGACACCTCAATTGGTTCACGACGATAGGAGATTTATCAGGGGTGCTCGGGTTCAAGAAGCACCTGCCCACCAGCTGCGTGGCATGCCAGATCGAGAGAGGCTGGCTTGAGGAGAACCTTTGACTTGGTCTCTCGATCCATCGCCCTGCCTCGCGGTAGGAAGGATATATCCATTAGTCCGTCGGTCACTCCTGGACATAATGATTCCCTCGTACCTTTTCTTTCCAAAAACGTCCTCTCCTTCCTTTCCTTAAAAAATATCTCCACACCGCATCGCAACAGATGACATAAGCACTGATATTTTTCACTCAATAAATTTTCCTAAAATGAAGTTAAAAAAAAATCCCGTTGTTAATCTAAATAATATCAGCAGTTCCAATGGGAGCAAATTAAACCAAAAAGGGAGGTTGCTACAGGAATTTCTCAAAAAGGGATCCGGTTATTCAAAAATTCCGACTAATTTGTTGTTTTTTACAATTATTATTAAAATATTTTTTTTAATTGTAAAGTAATATTTCCAAAGTAACCTGTTCAGAGAAGAGCCGGTTCCTCAGAGAAATAATTTCGATGGTTCCAGTGACAGTACAGAACTGGTTCCTTACAACCGGGACAGGAATATCGACCAACTCTAGTGACGTTTCCATTACCATACCATTGCTCAAGGGCGTACAACTCCCGTCTGACCTTGTAACCCTGATGGGAGGAGTTATTCCTAATCCAAATTCTTGTAGACAAAGCTGTTGTGGCTGAAAGCTCAGATCTCATTGGCTCAGAGCAAAATTGTAGTTTGATCTCTCGCTCTCTACCATAGCTACTTATGTAACAGAAAGAGAAGCTAAGCATGGGTTATGCTGCGATAAAAATTAACGGTAATTTCCAAGACGCCATTTCGAAAGTTGAAGCATGAAGTCAGTTGAAATTTTTAGCGTAAATATTTTGAATTTTCTTTCAACCATCTAAAAATAATGTTGCGTGCTTAAATTCTTCAAGGTGATAAATTAATGCTGTGTTGTGTTAAAGTGTGTTATCCGGTCTATCTCCACCAATTGAAAGAAGGACCCGAACCCGTTGCTAAATACAGGTACTAACCTCTCGTTCTTTGATACAATGTTCCTGATTCCTGAATGTACTTCATTGGCTAATAATTTAATTAATTTTCCTTTTCAGACCTATCGTATTCCGACGCGATACTATACCACGTATTAGGATGCTAAAACTGCTAAACAAAGCCACGATTACATCAAACAAGGTCATTTAAACCTTTCCAGAATTGCATCATGTAAGTATTCAGATTTAACCAGCATTTTACATAATGTTTGCTGACGATAAAGCTGTGGAAATTATATGAAACCCTTGCAGTAGAATTTGAATAACTTCTAGTGCTGTGGCAATAATAATTAACACTTAAATTTGTTAATCTTCTAATATTTATAAGATGTAAGTCACCTACAGTACGCTTTAACAGTGTGGAATCCTCATTTGAAGGAATATTCTGAAGGTATACACCTAATTTTTATTGCACTGAAACTCGCTCAAGAAGTTTTGTTTTCGCTCCCTACAAATTCTGCAGAAACTGCATAAAACGCGATTTTTTCCCATACAAGAAAGTTCAACAGTGAATTAATCCATCACCATTTAGTTGTCGACTCGCTAACTTTCTACCTAAAGTATAATGCCATTTTATCTTTTCTTCATCAAGAAAATATAATCAACAGTGACAGAAAAGATATCAGTAACCTAGAAAAATATCAAAATCTCGAAAACAAGACAACTACGAGAAGTTACGCTAACATCACAAGTGGAAAATACACGACACCTAAGATTCCAGTATTCCTCGCTAAAATAAAAACTAAAAATGATACTGAAGACATAAAAGAAACAATCACGAAGAATGTCAAAATATCTAAACTAGGAATCGGAGTAAGTAACATCAGGAAAACATCCAAAAAGAATAAATAAATTATTTTATAAAAAGCAGATGATATGGCCAACATCAAAAATGAAATTACACAACCAAAACTTGAAGGAATACAAATTGAAAACATTGATAAAAAAGACCGTGCATGATCTTTAAAGGAATCAACGAAAAATTCACACATGAAGAATTTATGTCGGATCTAATTCTGAAAAATGAAGATATAAAAATAATGTACGAAAAGGACCCAAATAAAATAAAATATAAAGGAACCACACCAATAAAAAAAATTCTACAAAAAAATATCATCCCCGAAACCAGTGGAGATTTGAGAAATCTACTAACTGAGAAAAAAAAGGTTAACCTTGGTTTTTACCAAATCAAATTAGAAGATCGTAACCCCATAATGCAGTGTTACCACTGCCAAAAATGTGGGCACACAGAAATGCGTTGCCTTCAACTTCCAAACACTTAAATGCATTAATTACACAGAACTTAATTTAAAATGTAAAATCACGAAACTAACAGACCAGAAATCAAATAGCGAAAATGCAAACCAGAATGAACACGGCCTGCGCTCAAGAAAAAATTGATTACAATTAAAAATGACCGATTTTATAGTAAAACAAATTGACGAAAAATACAAAATAAACAAAGAAAAATGTCAAAATATTACAGAAGATAAGTGGTGCATTATAACCCATTTTCATATTACGTACGAATATTCATGGCATCGCCAAAACATCAATGAACTTTTGATAAATATTAATGTTCTGCATTCATCACCACCTGCATAGTGTTAACGGAAACGCACTGTAATAATTATCAATACATTAATGCGCTACACAACTACAAAGGCATCGCAACAACAACACGGATTAAAAAAAATACTGATTTAATTATATTTGTTCATGATGTGTGTGAAATTTCTGACATGGAAGAAATTTATTTACAATATGTAGACTGTCTAAAAATAGATATGAGATTAAGAAATAAATTATACAGAATTATCACAGTGTACAGAACACACAAATCAAACATAATTAACTTAATAAACGAACTATGTGAATATCTAAGCAAATTGCCGTGAAAACTTAATTTAGTGTGTAGTGATTTAAATATAAATATTTTTACAAACATAACTCAATAGAAAAAATAATTTCATTCCTATAACCTCCATGACGATGTCTATAGGCATCAAAAAAATAGATGAAAAGTATGATTTTTTTCATGATGACGCACCTCAATTTTAAATCTTATGTAAAAAGTAACACTCGAGAAATTACAAACCAGACGCCATCATGCATAGATCATATCTGGTGTAATAAACATTTAAATGAAATAAAAAATATTAAATCTACCGTTTGGGAAAACCAATATAATTGATAACTACGCATGTCTTATATTACATGATACAATAAGAAAACTAAACGCGAAACCCAAATTAAATCTTTCATATTCCCAAGTAGACTATTAGTCCAGTCAGTGGGGGATAAAAAAGGGCTCCACCTTGCAAAAGGTTAGGTAGTAGCGATTTTCACATATGTTGTTAAGATTGGGACTCGAAAGAAAAAAAAAAGTTTTCGACCTTGGGGGGGTCGAGCTCGATCCGCCATCTTGGATTGAAGGTGCCAAAATTTGGTTTTTTCAAAATAATTATGTAGTGGTTGATTTAACAAACAAATTGCGGAAAACAAACTTAAAAACAACTAAATTACCTACATTTTTTGTAGAAAGTTTTTTTTTGTAAGTCTAATAGGTAACGAGTTACAGCGGTTGAAAGAAGAAAATTTTGACAAAAAATTGTAAAACTCCAGTTTTCTTGATAAATTTTGTACTAACATATTACACAATATCAATTTAACGTATTTCTACGTTACAATATACCCACTGGAACGATTTCGGTCGAAAAATCGACCACTTTTATTTTTCTGCGATTGATATCGGTCCAAAAATGGACCGATTTTTCTACCATTCGTAAAATATTTATTGTAATTATTTAAAACGTTTCCATGGCCAGCTACTTGTTTTATCGAATAGCTGATAATATATTCTCTTTGTCTATGAACTTATCCGTTGTCTTTGAAGTGTTATTTAACGAGTTTTCGCGGTTTTTTTATGGCGTCCTGTCAAAAACAAAATTATAAATTTTCAACATTCACGAAATTTTGGACTCTTCCTAAAATGCCGTAAGTAATTAATTTATTGGGTTTTTAACGCATAATTATATATCTGTGTAATCATGATTGACTTATCTATCTTTGAAATGCGTTTTTAATTCGTTTTTTTGTATTATATTGTTTTGGTTGAAGTTTTTGTGTAAGATTACGTCAACTGAAGACGTCATCTGTTTTTGATTTACAATAATGTCTTAAATACTGCACTCGCGCATTTGAAATATAGATATTCCATCACAGTGATTCAAAACAAAGAGATATATATAAGTTTTATTTGAATTGGTTCATTATTAATACAGATATTTGCTAACCAATTATTTTAAGTCATATGTCAAAAAGTTGACTCTTTTTCACATGTAAAATGGTGTAAAGCCTTCGTCACACAATAAAAATTTAGTAATTTAGTTGTATAATTAATTAATTTGTTTACTTTTACCAAATTTGTGCAGAAACAGCTGTCGTCCAGGGAAAGGGATCACTCCACAACCCAATAATTATTTTCAAATTTTATATTAGTGCAATATTTAACAAAATTTAAACATTTAAGTACTTACATTAAGTGTTTTCAATTTAAAATTTATAGAGCGGTGCTGACTGCAAGAGGAGGCAGAGGAAAAGGGAGACGTGGGGTACGAGCTGGTGCCGGACTACCTGCACGTGGACGTCAACGCAGAGCTGCAATTGCAGCCTCGTCTGGAGTGTTAGTATTTTTTAATGTTTTTTTATGAAAGTACTTTGCTGTGGCCGTTGAACTCATCATATATTTGTATTTATTTAAACAGCGACCCTGCTTTGCTACTGGTGCGAGAGGATCGCGTCAAGGCCCTAAAGGCTGTTAGGGCCCTGCCTGCTTCCATCCGGCTAGAGCTGGAAAGCCGAAAATTCAAGAAGCAGGCGGCGCGCATTTTGCTCCCTACCGCACCTCCAAGAAAAACTAAACAAAAGTAAGTAATCGTATTTAGATGCTTGGTACAATATTATTGTTTTTTCCTGACAGCGTTCCACTCTTACAGTGAGAGTTGGTAAGTTCAGCGCTCTGTGCATTTGGCACATTCAGTGCATATTTTACAGAGTTCTTATTTTATTGTTTATTTACATACTGTACTTACTGTTTCACACGTGAATGAGAACAATTTTCTATGATTTATGTAAATGTTTTCAGAATTCCATCTCCGGAGAGAACAACGTGTCCCTTTTCACAAGGGACGCCTTCACCGTTGCCACGACCCGTACCACCACCGTGGATGTCCACTCCCGCACAGACCCAATCAACGGCTCCCAATGCACCAATTATGCCTATCCGTGCAGCATCTCCCGAGCCGTTACCTGGGACATCGCGGAGTGGGGAACTCTTCTCTCCGGAAGCCGGCTATCACAGCGAGCTGTGGGTGGACGTACCATTCTACGAAGAATTGTCGGCGTTTGGGAACGGTGAGTTTATTTTTTGAAATGTCATACCAGGGGCTCAATATAAAATCAATTATCTATATTTTATATTGATATCCCTAGCACAGTTTCACTGTTGGTATATTGGCAGGAAATAAGCATAGTACTTAAAAATTCCACA
Organism: Hesperophylax consimilis; assembly: GCF_061612785.1. Classification (NCBI taxonomy): domain Eukaryota; kingdom Metazoa; phylum Arthropoda; class Insecta; order Trichoptera; family Limnephilidae; genus Hesperophylax; species Hesperophylax consimilis. The sequence goes on along the minus strand of NW_028301262.1, from coordinate 17,090 downwards.
TAACAAACATACAAAATGTATTGTTGTTATGTCGTGGATGCATCATTACACATCTTTTTTCTGTAACGGGTATTGCAGAGTGAGAAATAAGACATGCCGAACTTCTTTGCGAGGATTACATTTGATTCACCGGCTTCTAAACGGTGTAATACAGCATTTTTTTCTTAAATTGAAAAAACACTTTCGCTTCACGGGACTCATTGTGTTGCGAGGCTGTATTGGTAGGTGGGTTTTGTAACCGGACAAATTATCATTAAAATAGGTCGCTTTACGTAGTTGGTCACTTTAAACGGATACGTTTTCCTACTAAAAGCTATGAAACCTTACTAGAGTTTACATTATCGTCACTTAAAACAGTAGACCGTTAAATGCAAAGTCATTATATCCAAATTCTACTGTAAATTTGTGTTTTCTTTTATTTCAGAGTCAGACATGGGCAGAAAAAGTAACGTGGACGAGGCAGCTGTACTAGAAGAGTCTGTACTTGGAAACCGTGAGTTATAAAACTAACTAACTTACCTTCACGCCATTTCGGTAGGCAGAGAGGATGAACCACCATGCAACTCGATCTTGGCACACACACTCTTTTCTTCATTCCATACCTACCTGACTGTGCTATTCTGACTCCTGACATTGCCCGCCTCAAGTATTTGATTAACTTTTTATATATTTTTTTATATGAATACCTCACAAGAGCCTCAGCTGGAGCCAGTGAGACTATGGCATCCCCAATTGGGGGATGTTGTGAGGCTGAAGGTAAGTGGGGAAGGGAAAGAGGAAGATGGGGAAGTACCTGGCTATTCAGATCTAGTCACTAAACACGGCTAAAGCATCAATCAAATAAAATTTATTTGCGCACGCCGGGTTCGAACCGGCGACCTTCGGAATGGCAGTCCAATGCGTTACCACTGGACTATGCCGGCCGTCAAAAGCCATTTCAAGCAACGTTTCAATTCTGAATGGGGTCTTACACCAGGGCGATACTATGGGTATCTTCCACTCTGGAACGTGCCGCAAATATAATATATATTATTTTAAATGAATTTTGTGTGAAAATAACACTAATTATTCAAATATAATTTATTTGATTTGATCCCGCGACCATCGTATTGCGAGTCATAAGCCGTACCAGAGGCAGTGGGTTATCGTAATATAGACACATTAAATTAATTTGGGTTTTCTGTTGTTTCAGAAATGGACAGATCGAGCGACGAGGATGACGAAGCGAGTGACGTCGACCACGAAGAGAGCGATGAGGATACCTTCTGCATGCCGCCAATACCTTATCATAATATTATCAACGTTTCACCTAACTCCGCTATGGCCATAGACTTTAGTAGACAAGACCAGGTAGATAGTGAGGCAATGCGTTTGATTCTGCCGCCTGAAGGTTACTCTTTCGATTGGTCTAATGATATCTTACGTTTTACTGGGATAAGGGAGACTTTCACAGGCACGCCGGGACCAACTTTCAATACCGACGAAATGGGCAAACCTGTGGATGCCTTTCTTAAAATCTTTGATGCAGATTTCGTTGAACTGATCGCGAGAGAGACCAACAGGTATGCAGATCAATGGATTGCGAAAAAACAATTTAAGCGTCATGCGCGTACCAATAAATGGGCTCCCACGAATAAAGAGGAAATGTATGTATTCTTGGCAATTTTAATGTATCAAGGTATTAGTCTTTTCCAGATCTAGTCACTAAACATAACTAAGCCAATTCAAGCAATGTTCAATTCTGAATGGTGGTCCCTCACCAGAGCGATACTCAGAATCTCACTCTATAGCGAGGCACAATGATATTATTATGTATTGATTTTCTTAAATTATGAATAAACCAATAAACTGAATACATTTTTATTATGACAAAGTGTGTAAACAATGTTTAAATCAAAATACTGCTCTTTCATTGTAACCATACAACTGTAATATTGATTTAAAAGGATATTAGGGCTTAATAAATAAATCAATTATTGGTTCCATCAATTATTTTCCCCTCATCCATTTTTTTTCGATACCTTTGCGTTTAGATATAAAATTATCACTATGATTTTATTTGCCATTCTACGGTCATACAAAGGTTTGATATATATATACAAATTTATCATCATTTTACATATTCCGATATACCCTATGTAGATTGACCTTAAGGTAGCTGTCAGTAGTGATTTTTCGTCAAATATTGGTGAATTTCATCAACTTTCAAAGTATCCCCCTGAAATATTGGCAATGTTTATATCTATGATGTATATCTCATTTTAAGCCTTATTTCCTCGTTTTGCACGTTATATAAAAACATGGTTACAAATCTCCAGTTCTAATTTACAATTATTTAAAAAGTAGCACCATGATTTTGACATCGTGAAATAGGCTCTCTGTATAATTCATCAAATGAATAAAATAAAGCCAACACGGCGACTATGCTTATTAATAATTGTAGACAGTTAATGTATCTTCCTAACGTAATACCAGTTTTTGTGGTAAATTTATTATATAGTATAATACAGTGATTTCAATTTTGACACGTCACGCACTCAAATTTTAAAAAATTATTTTCTAACCAAACTTTTGAAGAGAGCATAACGTACAAAAAATTATTTTCCCATTATATTCTTGCATCTGTGGTTATCAAACAGGCCATAGAGAACATAAAAACGTAGAAAATATTCTATAAAGATATTTAAAACTGCCACTGGCGGCAATTTCAAATCACAAAAACGCTAATTTCGCGCATTCATAAAGTTTAAGATTTTTTAATAATTTATCTATCAATTCTAAAAATATAGAATAATTATAAAAATATAGGTGAATTCATTGGCTGTATAGCACTACAATCAGTTTTATGTCTCCGTATTAAAATTCGGAGGTTTGATTTTTTTAATGTTGGCGGAAAATATTCAAATTCGTCGCCAAAAAACCGCGAGCAATCGGAGAAAAAAGTTTTTTGACGCGCGATCGTTCGAGTGGTTATATAGCATCATCCGTGTTGCTCGATGACGTTGATTTGTTATAGTGGGATCCTAGTCTACAGCTGACTTGGCAACACTGATTGAGTCCTGGTTACAGGACGTTGCCTGGATGCTCATGTCTGCAGATGTTCTTTTCGATGAAACAATGCCAGTTCAAGTTTCACAAGAACGATTTTTAGCCAATGAAAATAAAAAAGTCCGTCTGATTTCGATGCTTACAAAGCGATATTATACAGGATGATTTTACAGTTAAGCAGGCTGAAGAAGATGCTGATGAGTTGATTGTCGGTACTGCGATTTCCTTGTGTTCATCATATGACGCTGTTTTCATTATTGGCGAAGATGTTGGAACTAGGAGATCCTAGTTCTGCTGACAGCATATGTACCACCCAAAATTAGTATATATCTTCGCAAACCTGGGAGAGGCAAAACTTTTGAAAGACTGTATTCCGCGAATAGTGTGAAATACAAAGAGGCGGCTGAGAATATTCTGTTTCTTCATGCCTTTAGCGGCTTCGATACAACATCGTCCTTCTTCAACCAAGGAAAAACAAAATTTTGTTCGCTTGTGCAAAACGACACAAGACTCAATGCCATGATAGGAATCTTCAAACAACCTGATGCAACATTAGAAGACATAGCAGTTGCAGGAACACGCTTCCTTGTTGCTTTGTACGGGGGTGACATGGATAAGGAAACCTTGGAAGAAGTCCGCTACAAACGTTTCGCAAAGTCGACAACAAAAAGCAAATTCAATCTTGCCTCTTTACCACCAACGAACGACGCTGCACGGTACCATGCATTTAGAACGAACCATCAAGTCCAAAAATGGTATGGAATCCAAAAAAATCCAGAAAACTGGGGCTGGAAACGTGACACCAACGGGCTTTTTCCATTAAGAATGACAAAGAAACCAGCACCCGAGACTTTATTAAAATTTATTTCATGCAATTGTAAAAAAGGATGCGGCGTTGCATGTAGCTGCAGGAAAGCTGGATTGAAGTGTTCTATTGTATGTGGGTGCTGTAATGGTCAAACATGCCGAAATTCGCCAGAGGTTCACATCGATGTCGAGGACGAAGAAGAAGAGATTTTGTCAATGGAAGCCCAGAATCTCAGTATCACAGGCAATGAGTTAGATGATGACATTGATGACGAAGACTGTTATTAAGTAACATAATTTATAGTAACATAATTCATAGTAATAATAATCTGTGAAGTAGACCTACTGGGGATACCACAATAAAAAAAATTCGACATGTTCTCTACCTCATGGTGGTGTGGAAATGAGTTAACAAAATTATTATAATTATGTAATGAATAACCCGAAAAATTTACAATGTTGGGAACTTCATCATTTTTTAGAATAATATTCACATTTCCGCCACTGTAACTCGTTATCTATTAGACTTACAAAAAATAACTTTCTACAAAAAATGTAGGTAATTTAGTTGTCTTTAAGTTTGCCCTCAACAATTTGGTTGTAAAAACGACCACTTCACAATTATTTTGAAAAAAACAAATTTTGGCATCTTCAATCCAAGATGGCGGGTCGAGCTCGACCCTCCCAAGGTCGAAAACTTTTTTTTTTCCTTAGAGTCCCAATCTTAACAACATATATCAAAATCGCTACTACCTAACCTTTTGCAAGGTAAAACTCCCCACTGACTGGACTATATCAATTATTAGAAAAATCATTCAAAACAGAAAAATAGGAAGAAATTAAAAAAAAAAAAATGCGCCAACCAAAGTACCTGAAGGTAAGCCAATCTCACGGGTGTGTTTTTCTAGCGCATAGTGTCTACATATTATAGGTTTGTATCTGCGCAATGTTTGCATGAATGTCCGGTTAAATCTCTGACGCGGCAAACAGTCCAGTTTACAAATACTTTCTACTGTTCAGTTATTAATTTAAGCATGGTAGCGGGCATTTCATAAATACGATGTTTCCTGAGCGAGCACCAGCAAAGCAACTTAATTTACAGCACGTAATGGTTGTAACACCCGAGTGTTGAGACCCTTAATTTACAGCACGTAATGGTTGTAACACCCGAGTGTTGAGACCCTTAATTTACAGCACGTAATGGTTGTAACACCCGAGTGTTGAGACCCTTAATTTACAGCACGTAATGGTTGTAACACCCGAGTGTTGAGACCCTTAATTTACAGCACGTAATGGTTGTAACACCCGAGTGTTGAGACCCTTAATTTACAGCACGTAATGGTTGTAACACCCGAGTGTTGAGACCCTTAATTTACAGCACGTAATGGTTGTAACACCCGAGTGTTGAGACCCTTAAAAATTCTTTGTCAGTCAGGTCCCGCGGTATTCTAAAAAAATTTATTATCGGAAATCGCTTGGTCGATAGTCGGTCCTGAATTGTGCTCGATTTGTCGAAGCTGGATGCATTTAATAGTTTTTGCTGGTCGCTTGCAATTGCCGTGTTTATTGAGATACATTTATTTATTATTTTTTATTCCCGTGACCCGAACACCTAGCTCAAATGACCGAATTATGTCTTGGATAATCTTTTGATACGGTTACAATTTTTGGTGGCGTCTGCATCTGTTGGAAATATGCATATGGCAGGTATTTGTGCTCCGACAGCTGAGATACGAATCTAAAAACTTCCGATACGTTTAAGAGACCTTCGACTGCTTCTCTGACAAAACATCATGTATAGCTGTCAGACGTGTTTGAACTTCACTAAACACTCTACTCCTGAGGCGCAAGGATATTGTATTTCTTACTAACGTCAATAATCATTTAAAAATACGCTTTCATTTTAAAAGAGTCATCATCAGTAATTTATAACTTTTTGGATTGTTATTGATATCCTTTAATGTTAATCTTTCGGGGATAAATTTGCGCTAAATTGTGAGTTATTTTATTACATCTAATATATAAATAAAATTTTGAAAATAATGTTGCTTTATTGATTTTAAAAAAATTGTGACTAATACTGATGCATTCGCTATTATTTAAAATATGTAAACATAAAAAAAGAAATAATTTATTGTGCATTCAAAAAGATATTATAGGATGAATATTTGTCTCGAGCTGTTTTTATATTTTAGTTAATAATTAACCAATTTACAGAGAATAATCATTTATGCTAACTAAAATAATTCGTAAAATTAGTTTTCACCTCCTTTGATTTTTTAAATTTTTTTTTCTTTTATAGAAGTAAGTACTTGTGTTTAAAAGGGTGGTGATAATCAACATTTTGTAATCAATAATGATTTAAGGAAATATGATTATTATAAAAATACTTGTAAATAAACAAATAAAAATTAATATTTACTAAGAAAATGAGAACTAATAATGAAGTTAGTAAAATGACATCGTACACAATGCTACAACTGGGCCACTCGGTATACTTCTATTTTAAAAATGTTTATACAATCGAGTTAAAATATGTACATTTAAAAGTTATAACATTAATACATAAATATATGTTTATACAATCGAGTTGAAATATGTACATTTAAAAGTTATAACATTAATATATTCTTAATAGCTGGCTATCATAGGAGTTTAAAATAAAGGAAGGTAGGTACGAGGAAAAATGTTATACATTGATTAAAAATTAGAGTTTTTTTGTATAATTTCGAACACCGAGGGAGTATTATTATTGTCACAATAAAATGTGCAAAAACTCAAGTGGCTCGAAGGTACAAAGGGTTCCAAATATCACATTAAAAATTTCAATAATCATTCGCCCATTGTGCATTACTTTCAGAAGATTTTTTAAAAAACAATTATTATTAAAAAATTTAAGCGAGAATTATGAGTAACTTTCAATTTTCGGTACCATCGGTTACAGTGCATCCGCTGTCGTTAACAAGACTTTGATGATGAATGTATATTTGTTTGTGAGATCATTTACATCGTTCAATATCCCCGTCTTCACTCCGAGAGACAATTAATTGCTTGCGATGTAGTAAAGAATTTTTTTTTTCTAAACCAGGTTATTAAATCAGAATAGCTTGCAATAGATAAAAAGTATATGTTTTGCGAAATATAGGTCATTTAGTTCAATTTAAATTAAACGCGGCCAGTTGGCCAGCATTATCGTTCTTCAACACATCCATCGTTTCGTTCTCGTTGGCCGCATAGACATTTTTTTCTTTTTAAGATACACTTTGAACGTTCGCAGATGCACGAGCTGTGTGAGTCAGAACTGCTTCCAAACTATATAAAATTAAAAAGAGCTTTTTAAGCTTAACTTCAGTAACGATTATAAATTTTTCGTGTGTACCATAACCTTGCATTTCATAGAGAAGTTGATGAAAAGCAATGTTGTTGAATATTTAAATAAAAAATGTTATCCATCAACTTTTAACTGTGATTCAGCGCGTGGCTCGTCAGAAAAGATAATTATTAGTTTCACTCGTAACGTGACAGAGGTTTTCTTTCACTATGAGTGAGCTGTGTCTTATCAGTTTGCACTTCGGAGAAAATGAGTAGTTGCAATCGGAATATGAAAAAGGTTTTTCTCGACTGTGAGTCAGCAAGTGGCTTATCAGAGAGCTCCTTTGATAGCATGAATAGTTGCACTCGGCACATGAAAAATGTTTTCCTCCACGGTGAGTGAGCATGTGGTTCTTCAGATTGCCCTTTAGAGAAAATGAATAGTTGCACTTGAAACATGAAAAAGGTTTTTCTCCACTGTGAGTCAGCACATGCCTCGTTTGAAAGCTTTTTCGAGAAGATGAGTAGTTGCATTTAGAACATGAAAAACAGGAAAGGTTTTTCTCCACTGTGAGTCAGCATGTGCCGGGTCAGATTGCCCCTTTGAGAATATGAATAATTGCACTCAGAACAGAGAAAAGGTTTTTCTCCATTGTGAGTCAGCATGTGTCTTGTCAGAAAACTTTATTGAGAACATAAATAGTTGCACTCAGATCATGAAAAAGGTTTTTCACCACTGTGAGTCAGCATGTGGTTGGTCAGTAATCTTATTCGAGAACTTGAATATTTGCATTCGAAACATGAAATAGTTTTTAAAAACTGTGAATCATCACGTGGCGTGTCAGAGAGACCTTTTGAGAACATGAATAGTTACACTCAGCACATGAAAAAGGTTTTTCTCCACTGTGAGTTCGCATGTGGCTCGTCAGATAGCTCCTTTGATAGCATGAATAATTGCACTCAGAACATGAAAAAGGTTTTTTTCCACTGTGAGTCAGCATGTGTTTTGTCATATAGCCCCTTTGAGAACATGAATAGTTACACTCAGCACATGAAAAAGGTTTTCCTCCACGATGAGTGAGCATGTGGCTCTTCAGATTGCCCTTTAGAGAAAATGAATAGTTGCACTTGAAATATGAAAAAGGTTTTTCTCCACTGTGAGTCAGCACATGCCTCGTTTGATAGCTTTTTCGAGAAGATGAGTAGTTGCAATTAGAACATGAAAAACAGGAAAGGTTTTTCTCCACTGTGAGTCAGCATGTGCCTGGTCAGATTGCCCCTTTGAGAATATGAATAATTGCACTCAGAACAGAGAAAAGGTTTTTCTCCATTGTGAGTCAGCATGTGTCTTGTCAGAAAACTTTATTGAGAACATAAATAGTTGCACTCAGATCATGAAAAAGGTTTTTCACCACTGTGAGTCAGCATGTGGTTGGTCAGTTATCTTATTCGAGAACTTGAATATTTGCATTCGAAACATAAAATAGTTTTTAAAAACTGTGAATCATCACGTGGCGTGTCAGAGAGACCTTTTGAGAACATGAATAGTTACACTCAGCACATGAAAAAGGTTTTTCTCCACTGTGAGTTCGCATGTGGCTCGTCAGATAGCTCCTTTGATAGCATGAATAATTGCACTCAGAACATGAAAAAGGTTTTTTTCCACTGTGAGTCAGCATGTGCCGGGTCAGATTGCCCCTTTGAGAACATGAATAGTTACACTCAGCACATGAAAAAGGTTTTTCTCCACTGTGACTCAACATGTGCCTCGTTAGATGGCTATTTCGAGAAGATGAGTAGTTGCATTTAGAACATGAAAAAGGTTTTTCTCCACTGTGAGTCCGCATGTGGCTCGTCAGATAGCTCCTTTGATAGCATGAATAATTGCACTCAGAACATGAAAAAGGTTTTTCACCAATGTGAGTCAGCATGTGGCTCTTCAGATTGCCCTTTAGAGAAAATGAATAGTTGCACTCAGAACATGAAAAAGGTTTTTCTCCACTGTGACTCAACATGTGCCTCGTCAGATGGCTATTTCGAGAAGATGAGTAGTTGCATTCAGAACATGAAAAAGGTTTTTCTCCACTGTGAGTCCGCATGTGGCTCGTCAGATAGCTCCTTTGATAGGATGAATAATTGCACTCAGAACATGAAAAAGGTTTTTCACCACTGTGAGTCAGCATGTGGCTCTTCAGATGGCTCTTTAGAGAAAATGAATAGTTGCACTCAGAACATGAAAAAGGTTTTTCTCCACTGTGAGTCAGCATGTGTTTCGTAAGATTGCCCCTTTGACAACATGAATAGTTACACTCAGCACATGAAAAAGGTTTTTCTCCACTGTGACTCAACATGTGAATCGTTAGATCGCCTTTTCGGGAAGATGAGTAGTTGCACTTAGAACATGAAAAAGGTTTTTCTCCACTGTGAGTCAGCATGTGACTCGTCAGATTGCTCCTTCGAGAACATGAATAGTTACACTCAGCACATGAAAAAGGTTTTTCTCCACTGTGACTCAACATGTGCCTCGTTAGATGGCTATTTCGCGAAGATGAGTAGTTGCATTTAGAACATGAAAAAGGTTTTTCTCCACTGTGAGTCCGCATGTGGCTCGTCAGATAGCTCCTTTGATAGCATGAATAATTGCACTCAGAACATGAAAAAGGTTTTTCTCCACAGTGAGTCAGCATGTGGTACTTCAGTTGGCCACTTCCAGAACAAGAATAATTGCACTCAGAACATGAAAAAGGTTTTACTCCACTGTGAGTTTGCGTGTGACTCGTCAGATTGCCTGTATGGGTGCTTAAGTGCCTTTTGAAAATCGACTTATGAGAGTTGGAATAGGTGCAATGAGGACAAAGTAATTGTTTTTCCATAGGCTGCGTCTTCAGATCTGTAGATAAAAATAAAGAAATACGATTATAAAGACTCAACACGACTAAATATCAACACTTAGCATAAGGAAGCACAGAAAATTAATAAAAATGTATAAAAAAATAAGAAGGCAGAAATTATAAACAAAAATAAATTATTTTTACCGGACTGGTCAATTCTTTCAAAGCGTTCTAAGCATTCCTTTTTTACATCCTGCAGGTCAATGTCAATTTCCAAACAAGAAAATCCCCCATCATTTTCTTCTCGGCGTCCGAGTTTTGCCTTGACCGTTATAGTCTCCATATTAATGCAAGCTATAAAACAACATGTTCGTACATCGACAATTTAAACAAAAAAAAACATTTTTAAATAAAATATTTTCTATAAAAAAAAATCGTAGATTAACCCCGTAGTAGTGAATATTAGGAGAAAAGAGTTCAAGGTTAATTGAAGAAAATTAATAAGTATGACCAAGACGTCCGCTTCAGGAAGGAAAAGGTTTTTGTTCTTAAGCACCTTCAGTGTGGAGTCATTTTACGTCAACGAAATGATGTTTTCTTCCATCAATATGTATTTTAAACGTATGAGTAAAAAGTGAACAACTTGATGAATCAAGCACTTATTGTGAGCATTAGAGGCTTCTGTGATTGTGGGGTATGGCTCTCGACTAGTAATCTGGAGGTCCCGGGATAAAATTCCAGCGGACGCAAGCAAATTTTATTTGATTGCTTCATAACATCTTACAATTTATTCTCGTAGCGCGTTCCAGCGTGGGAGATACTCTCGGTATCGCCTTGGTGTAATATAAACAATTCACAATTTAAACATTGATTGAGATGACGCCATCTGAATAGCCAGGACTTCACACCTATCACCTCCCCATTTTCATCCCCTCCTTTCTACCAGCCTTACAACATACACCAATTAAACCAAGAGGTTCAGAGCAGTTAGGACTCATTTGGGGAATTCACAAAAACTAAATAAAAATTACTAACTTTGACTAATGTTGTAGTTTGGCTGTTCTGGTAAAGATATATATCTAGATAAAAATTAAAATTACTACGGCAACAGAGGACCGCGTGAACAAGCATATTATGTTCTGTCGCCATGGTAATCCAAAATGGACTCGGAATAATAATATATAACTTATTTTACGCATGTAATGCAACTAACTGGCTGTCTGAGTACTCTCCGCACATTCCTTCTTTACATCTGGGAGGTCGAAATCCATAAACGTGTTCGGCATTACACATCCGCCTCCTTCCTGGGGCCCTGGTTCCGTCTTGACGGAAACAGTTTCTTGGTTTTCTAGATCCATGGCACTGCTGTGGTAGGGTTTGGTAATTGGTACAAGCCCAAACAAATATATATGTACCTGAAACAGAACATAGTTGTAACGGAACCCTCTTTTGAATGAGCTTAATATTTTTTGATTGAAACATTCTGTCAAAACAATGATATCTTATGCGATACTCATATTTGGAAATAGGTATATACATATTGTGACTATCTTGACCTTGAAATTGTCATTTGAAATCTGTTGAAAGATTTGTCATTAATCGTCTGATAAGTTGATATAACTATAACCATAAGTAAAGTTTAGCGGGTAAACCCTTTGTTAAGTCCGCTAATCCGCTTTTAATAAAATATTTTATACTAAAAATTAAAATATTTTCCAAACACTTTATTTAATAAAGTAGTAGTATAAGCAGACGTCTAATTGACAGTTTGAACGTTACGCAAACAAAACGCCAATAGATTTCCTAACTTAGTGTACCGATAAGGGCCACTACCGAAATGATTAGAGTAATTATTAAAAGCATTAGAACTCACTTATTAATATCACAAGTATGGAAAGATAAATTGAACTTCGTGGGTTAAACAAGGGATAAAATGTAGAATTAGAGAGTAAAAACCGGGTGATACGACTGGCGATGACAAAAGGATGAGTCAACAAATTAGGTTAGTTTTACAAAGACAATAATGAAGTCATAGACAAGTATTATGACATCAGCAGAATCACACTTAGCCCGCGCCACGCAACGTAACGCGGCGCAACGTTCTTGTCGGTGTTTACACTGGCCCATAAATAAACCAATCACTAGATTGATAACTCCGAGCTTTTGTAGGGGGAAATTTTGTCATTACAGCCCATAAATATACCACTCTCTAGATCGATATCTTCGGGCTTTTTGTATGTAACGGAATTATAAAGTACTTAACCACAGATATACAAGCAGCATACAAGCAGTACCTACCGTGCGGAGCAGAGCAGTAGACAAGGTAGAGGAAACTCAAGGCCATTTAAAAAAAGTTGCGACCATAGACAACATAATTGCTCTCGGCCTACTTTATTCATTCACTAGCCCAAAAAAACTATTATAAAAATAAAAATGTCCTTGAAGCAGAAAAATTTCGAAATGTTTTCCAAGGGCAAGGTTCATCTGACTAAGAAAATAAACTTTTACAGTGCATTTCCTTTAGATGAAACTTGTTAATCTGAGAAGAAGAAACCCAAAATGACAAGAAATTTGCAAAAACACTGAAGAAAATTTCCAAAACATGATTGTCCGACAGTACGGCGAAGAATTCCGACATTTTTCAGCCTCATGAACTCATGGTTACATATGTTTAAAAATCTTTAATTTCACCAAAACAATAAGATAATACAGGATAACACTAATCAATAACATGAATAAGTTTATCGATATAATAAATAACATTTATACGTTGTGGAGGAAGACATATGCCAAGTATGAAGCATTGTTCAAAAAACCGAACGAATAACCTAAAACTGTCAATTCACTTTAAACTTGAACTTACGTAGGTAGGTTGAATATATGTTTGTAACTTGCTAACACTATACTGGCTTATATTGTATTTTTATCACGAACAACTTTAACACGCAATATTTTCGACGGAAATGATAGTATTTCGGCAGCAAATGACAACCCGCGTGTATAAATAAACCACATTCATTTTGTTTGAATGATTTGAAACTGTCAAACGGCAAAATTCCGTCATCTCTTTCTGTTACACGAGTCATTATGGTAGAGAGCGAGAGATCAAACCAATCCTTCTTTTCTCACCAATGAGATCTGAGCTTTTAGCCATATTATTCGTTTTTTATAAGAATTTTTAGGTGGGCGTGGCGGTTTCAAATGAGTTTCAAGGCCAAAGCTTAGTTAAATGCCCCTGTTACAGCCTTTGATTTCATAGACAAGGTAGCCGAAACAATAAAAAAAGGCGCGGCAATAGACAATATGACCTTTCCTAGGTAGACACCTAGGAAAGATCATATTGTGCCATTCATCTGCAAAAATAAATGTTAGAAATGTTTACAAATTCTCTCAGGACGACAAAGTTCCAACTCACAAAGTGCGGTCCTCCAAAAATGAGCTATAAGGTATCTTTCACATTTTCTCAGGACGGCGCTTTGTAAGTTGAAAATCTGTCGTCCCGAGGCTGTCGTATAAATAGCTTCAAATTACAGTGGGTTGCCATATTAAAAGGGACAGTTCGAATATTTCCTGATTTTTATATTTACGTTGTCTCTATTTCTAAATAACTTAGATATAATGGCCATTCTTTCGTTATTTTTGTTGCTGGTATCACCACTGATACTTTTAAGAAGTGGCAACACTCGCAAAGTGCCACATCCCTCGAAAATTTAAGGTTTTTTCCATGTGGCCAGCATTTTTGTGAAAAAACGTTATTGATGTTCTGGTAAATACATATACATAATAATTATATTTAAGAGTTTTAACAGTTTAGCTGTACAAAAATGTAAGTAATTATTAATTATCTATTAATTTTGTAATTTTTTTTCATATCTTATTTCAGTGAATAGTTTTTCCATATTGAGTCCAATGTTCTGTTTTTTCAGTTGGCTAGGTCTTCAGACACGTCCCCAAGAAAATGTGCGGAAGTGAAGACACTATTGTTAACCCAATCGCTGCCATTTACGCGTATCGGCGTACGAACGATCCGTGCCACAACTGCCATCTACGCCGTATCACGTAAATCGCCAGTATGAATGTTTCGAAGATGATATTTCTAAGTTCTAACGGTAGATGGGGCTAAATATTATTTTGTAAAATATTATGAACTGTTTCTTTGCGACATCTCTGGTAAAATATGATAATTTTAATTGTTTATACTACGAAAAGCAGCATCCAAAAAAGGTCAACAGATTTCTTGACGCAGTCGTTTGATTCTCCCGCCATCGCAGCGTCGTGTGTGTGGATGTCACGTGGTTCTTATTACGTTCTCTGTGGTGTGGTTCTAAAAGTTTTTTTAATATTCGGTGAAATGTGGACTTGAGTTTTTATTCCCGAATTGAGAATTTAGTTTGCGTATTTTTTTAAAATTTAGTTCGATATTTCTTTTCGTGTGTACTTTTATACAATCATTTTTGAATCTTTATTTTTAATATCCCTAAATATGTCAAGACGCGATCTCAATGAAGAAGAGATAAGAGAATTCGTCCTCGATATTGACTCTGAAATTGAGGAGAGTGATGATGACTCAGATATTATAACGCAACTTAGTGACAATGAAGATGAGCCTATGGAGACTGAAGTTACCCAAAGAACTTCGTCAGGAAATTGGACTGTGAATTCCGGAAATTTTAAACCAATCATCCATCAATTTAATGATTTTCCATCTGGAATAATCGCGACCCCATTATTATTAGAAAATTCCCCGGAAATAATTTTTTTTGAACACTTTCTAAATACAAATATAATGGCCAAAATTGTCAAGGAGACAAACAAATATTATCAAGCGACTATTAGAAATAAAGTTATTTCTGAACATTCACGGCTTCGCAGGTGGAAAAATACATCAGTTAATGAACTCTACATATTTATTGCAGTGACAATGCTAATGACCAGAAATAAGCACCACACGATACAAGAGCACTGGTCGAAAGATCCCCTTCTGACAAGTAATATATTTGGCAAGACGATGGCAAGAAATCGTTACCAGATATTGCTGAGTATGCTGCATATGTCAGACCCTGATTCTCAAATTGCTGGTGACAAATTAAATAAAATTAAACTTCTGGTCAATCACACTCGAAAAATGTTCAAAGAAACAATGGTGCCATACGAAAATCTTTGCATTGACGAGAGTATTATAGAGTTCAAAGGACGTCTTAAGTTTAAACAATATATTCCATCCAAACGCCATCGGTTTGGAATAAAAATGTTTATTTTGTGCGACTCGAAGACAGGTTATATTTTAGATATAATTATTTATTGTGGAGATGGGACGGATGTCACTGACAATCAATGTCTTGGGGCTTCAGGAGCTGTTGTCACCACTATGTTAAATGACTACCTCGGAAAAGGCCACAAATTATATGTAGATAATTGGTACACTAGTCCAATATTATTTAAATTTTTGCATGACCACCAAACTAACGCATGTGGAACGGTGCGAAAAAACCGTAAAAACATGCCAAAATTCAACAAATTGAAGAAAGGGGAAATTACTTCTCAGTATTCCGATTCACTGATGGCATTAAAATGGCACGACAAAAGAGAAATTCACATGTTAACGACGCTTCATGATGATAAAGTTTCTCCAACTGGGAAAATAAATTTTAGAACTGGAGAAGTAATTTCGAAGCCAAATTGTATTCAAGATTATAATAAAAACATGGGCTTAGTAGATAAAGCGGATATGATGATAACTAGTGTAAATTCGCTTAGAAAATCAATTAAGTGGTACAAAAAAGTTTTCTTTCATTTAATCGATTTATTTTTACTGAATTCGTACATTATGCACAAAACCGTTACTTCCAAAAACATTACTTTTCCTGATTTCCAATTATATGTGATAAGACAATTATTAGAAAAATATCATACTACATCGCACCCTGAAGTTGGTCCATGTACGTCACAAGATGTGCCATTACGGTTATCTGCCAAAATGCTAGTAAAACATATGCCGATACCTATACCCGCAAAGGAAAAAACCCAAAAACCTTATAAAAACTGTTATGTTTGCTCTAACACTAAACTTAGACCAAAAACAAGAAAAGCGACGAAGTACATGTGTGGCGAATGTAACGTACCGTTATGTGTTTGGCCATGCTCAACAATATTCCACGAGAAAAAAGAATATTAATTTTAAATCTTTAAAACATTGTGTAAATAAAATGTAAAACAATTTAGTGCAATATCAAATATAAAATGTGAAAAAAGTTGGAGAATCGTTGCCGACTCGATACAATCCATAATGACTGTGAGTGTTTATCTTATATCTCTTTGTTTATTTGTGTTAGTGAGTCAGCACTATGGCGATTCACCGCACTCAATTATTCTGTCGGTGTTTATTATTTATGTCGAAAATACATTACGGGACACACTCGAGGATTCAAATATCTTATCAAGTATGTACCAAAGATATCAGTAATGAGCATCTAGTATAAACAAAGCCCTCAATGGCAATGGGAATGCCGTAAAGATTAATTTAATTGAGAACTTAAAAAAGACTGAAATAGCTTGGCGTGTCGTAGTTGACAGAGTATATTGCTTGGGCAGGCATTGGGTTAAACACTCAACATTCCTAAAGGGAAAAAGCAACCATTACAGGTATTTTAAAGTCTGTGGTTAACAGAATAAATTAGAAAATCAATCAAAACCTGCCCCTTGAATTGAATTACAATGGGAAATGTGGCAGAAAACGAATCACTACACTTCGTACTGACCGCAAAATCAAAGACGTCTGTCTCCAAAACCGCAAAAAGAGTGTGGCTCGTCTGACCTTGATGATCAACGAAGATGATATCGAAGTATCCCAAAGGAGAGTCCAGAGGAGATTGGCTGAGGAGAACCTCATTGGTCATCGGCCAGCTAAAAAACCTCGCCTCACAGTAGATATGAGGAAATAACTACTGGAATGGGCCAACGCACACCAAAACATGACTATAGAGAACTGGAATATGGTAATTAACAATTTTGTGGTTATCAAACTTAAAAAAATTCCATTTGTTTGATTATGGCCTTTTTTTAGGTGTGCTTCTCTGACGAGACCATATTTCA